>NW_024081245.1:160726-732813 GCF_003009895.1 Hyaena hyaena | reverse complement strand
CGTCCGACTTTTGCTTAGGTCATGATCTCGCGGTTCGTGGGTTCGAGCCCCGCGTCGGGCTCTGTGCTGACTGCCAGCTCAGAGCCTGGAGCCTGTTTCAGTCTGTGACTCCCTCTCTCTCTGACCCTCCCCTGTTCACGCTGTCTCTCTCTCTCCTATAAATAAATTTAAAAAAACATTAAAAATTTAAAAAAAAATCATGGGAGAGTTATATTTAATTTGAAATCTTAGCTCCTCCTCAATCAGGTCCTTTAGCCAACGATGTGCTGTGACATTTTCCCCTGTCCTATTAGCATGTGTTTTTAAGCTGAGAAACAAACAGGTCACCAAAAAAGAGAAAGTTAAAAAAGACTTTGTATTTGAAAAGTCTCTACTTTGATTTAAAAAATAAAATAAAATTCCCAACATCTTTGTACGTTTACTGTAAAGAAAATATATACCATTTCAGGATAATAGCTACCTCCAGAAAAAAAAAGGAGTAAAAGACAAGGTGGAGGCTGGGGGCACTATCTTTAACATTGTGCTTTAATAAAGACAGAGAGAGAGAAAGCAAATTATTTACCTTTGTTTAATTTTATTGATAGATATATGGGCATCTGTTATTTTAGTTTTTGAACTTCTCAATATGTTTGCAATATTTCAAAACTTAAAAGCTATGTTTAAATTATTTGACATTAAATATGATATATTCTTCACAATTATGTTTTCTCATCATGAACACATTTTATGCTTTTTAAAGTTTAATTTAAATTTCTATTTTATTTTATATTTTTGTCACAACAAATGTACTCTTTAATCCTCATCCTCCATTTCCTCCATCCCCCACCCATTTCCCTTCTGGTACCCATCAGTTTGTTCTCTATAGTCAAGAGTCTTAGGGTGCCTGGGTGGTTCAGTCAGTTAAGTGGTCAACTTTGGCTCAGGTCATGATCTCATGGTTCATGGGTTTGTGCACCACATAGGGCTCTGTGCTGACAGTTAGCTCAGAGCCTAGAGCATGTTTCAGATTCTGTACCTCCCTCTCTTTCTGACCATCCCCTGCTCATGCTATCTCTCTCTCTCTCTCAGAAATAAATAAAACATTTAAAAAAATTTAAAGAGGTGGTTTCTTGATTTCTCTCTCTCTTTTTCTCCCTTTTCTTCATTTGTTTTGTTTCTTCAATTCCACATATGAGTGACATCATATGGTGTTTGTCTTTCTCTAACTGACTTTTATTGCTTAGCATTATACTCTAACTCTATGCTGTTAAAATGGCAAGATTTCACTCCTCTTATGGTTGAAAAATATTCATATATATATATATATATATATATATATATGGACACTTGGGCTGTTTCCATAGTTTGGTTATAGTAAATACTGCTGCAATAAATATAAGGGTGCATGTATTCCTTTTAATTTGTGTTTTTGTGTTTTCTGGGTAAATACCCAGTAGTGTAATTCCTGGATCACAGAACAATTCTATATTTAATGTTTTAAGGAATATTCATACTGTTTTCTACAGCAGCTGCACTAATTCTTGCATTCCCATCAACGGTGTGAAAGATTTTCTTCTTCTCCACATCCTCGTCAACCCTGGTTTCCTGTACTTTTTATTTTAGCCATTCTGACAGGTGTGAGGTGATATCTCATTGTAGTTTTGATTTGCATTGCCCTCATGATGAGTGGTGTTGAGCATCTTTTCTTGTGTCTGTTGGCCATCTGGATGTCTTCTGTGGGGAAATGTCTAGTCATGTGTTTTGTCCACTTTTTAATTGGATTATTTGTTTTTTGGGTAGTGAGTTGTATCAGTTCCTGTATATTTTGGAAACCAACCTTTTATCAGATATGTCATTTACAATTATTCTCTCTCATTTAGTAGATTTCCTTTTAGTTTTGTTGATTATTTTCTTCATTGTGCAGAAATTTTTATTTTGATATAACAGAATATTATGAAATCTATATGCCAACAAACTGGACAACTTGGAAGAAATGAATAAATTCCTAGAAAGATATAATCTACCAAAACTAAAGCAGGAAGAAATAGAAAACTTGAACAGACCAATTACCAGCAATGAAATTGAATCAGGAATCAAAAAACTCCCAGAAAAACAAAAGTCCAGGACCAAACAGATGGCCTTACAAGTGAATTCTACCAAACATTTAAAGAAGAGTTAATATCCATTCTTCTCAAACTATTCTAAAAAATACAAGGAAGGAAAACTTCCAAATTCACTCTCTGAGGCCAGTATGCCAAAATGATATAAAGACACCATAAAAGGGGCACGTATGTGGCCTAGTCAGTTAAGCATCCAACTTCAGCTCAGGTCATGATCTCACATTTTGTGTGTGGAAGCCCCACATAGAACTTTATGCTGACAGCTCAGAGCCTAGAACCTGCTTCAGATACTGTGTCTCCCTCTCTCTCTGCCCCTCCCCAACCCATGTTCTCTCTCTCTCTCTCTCAAAAATAAACAAACATATAAAAAAATTTTTTAAAAAGAGCTATAGGCCAATATCTCTCATGAATAAAGATGCAAAAATCCTCAACAAAATAATAGCAAACAAAATCTAACAATATATTTAAAAACTCATACACCACAATCAAGTGGGATTTATTCACAGGATTCAAGGGTGACTCAATATTCACAATAATCAACATGATACATCACATCAATAAGAGAAACGATAAAATTCATACTATCATTTCAATAGATGTAGAAAAAGCATATAGCACAAAAATACAAAATATATTCATGATAAAAAAAAAAAAAACCTCTGCAAGGTAGGTCTAAAGTGAACATTCCTCAACAAAATAAAGGCCATATATGAAAAACTCACAGCTAACATCATAGTCAATGGTGAAAACCGAGAGCTTTCCCCCTAAGGTCAGGAATAAGACAAGGATGCCTGCTATCACTATTATTATTCAACAAAGTACTGGAAGTCCTAGTCACAGCAAATGGACAACATAAAGAAATAAAAGACATCCAAATTAGCAAGAAAGAAGTAAAACTTTCACTAAATGCAGATGATATGATATTATATATAGAAAACCCTTAATGACTCCACCAAAAAACTATTAGAACTGATAAATCAATTCAGTAAAGTCATAGGACACAAAATCAATGTACCAAATCAATCTGTTGCATTCCTATACTCTAATAATGAAGAAGCAGGAAGTGAAATTAAGAAAATAATCCCTTTTACAATTGTACCAAAAACAATTAAGTTATCTAGTAATAAACTTAATCAAAGAGGTGAAAGACTTGTGACCTGAAAACAATAAAACACCAATGAAAGAAATTGAAGAAGACACAAAGAAATGGAAAGACATTCCATGCTCTTGGGGTGGAAGAATAAATATTGTTAAAGTCTATACTATTCAAAGCAGTCTATAGATTTATTGCAATCCCTATTTAAATACTAACAGTATTTTTCACAGCACTAAAACAAATAATCCTAAAATTTGTATGGAACCTCAAAAGACCTCGAATAGACAAAGCATTCTTAAAGAAAAACAAAACTGGAAGTATCACAACTCCAGACTTCAGGTTATATTATAAAATGGTAGTAATTAAGACAATATGGCACTGGCATAAAAATAGACATGTAGATCAATGGAATAGAACCAAAAAAGCAGAAATAAACCCACAATTATATGGTCAATTAATCTTCAACAAAGGAGCAATGGAATATCCAATGAGAAAAGGACAGTCTCTTCTACAAATGGTATTGGAAAACTGGCAGCCATAAGCAAAAGAATGAAACTGCACCACTTTCTTACACATGTACAAAAATAAACCCCAAATGGATTAAAGACCAAAATGTCAGACCTGAAACCGTAAAAATCCTTGAAGACAGCACAGGCAGTAATCTCTCTGACATGGACCATACTAACATTTTTCTAGATATGTCTCCTGAGGCAAAGGAAAACAAAAGCCAAAATAGACTACTAGGAATGCTTTATTTTATTTTGAAAAGTATTCTTGGTGTAGTTAATAATTACTAAGTACTGCTACATGCTGGCAAAAGCCCTTTAAAAAATGCATTCGATCTGTCATGAAACATTTATTCAAGACCTACTGTGGTACCATGTGCCAGGTGCAATGAACGGTGCTCAGGAGACAAAGACAAATGAGACAATGTCTCTTGGCCTAGTGGATAATTCAGACCACTGAATGAATAATCCCAATATAATTTAGTAAGGGCTAGGATTGATATGTATGCACAGGAGGCACAGACTCAGAGAAGGGAGTAAAAAAACAAAATCAGTCACATGTACTCCCCAATTCTCTCCCATGAGGTAGCAAACACTGGATACATCAACCCCATGGAGAAAGGAAGGAGAAGACAATAGCAAGTTTATTTTATCTAGAATTGGGACACAATCCACTAAATGTAGGCCACAAAACTATAATTTTTCCCTCTGTAATTTATATTTATATTTAAAAAAATTTTTTAAACATTTATTTATTTTAGAAAGAGAGAAACAGAATGTGAGTGGAGGGGGGGCAGAGAGGGGAAGACACAGAATCTGAGTTGTCAACACAGAGCCCTATATGGGGCTTGAACTCACGCACCATGAGATCGTGACCTGAGCCGAAATTGGGCACTTAATCGACTGAATCACCCAGGCAGCCTCCTCTGTAATTTTTAAAACTTAATTTTGTAAGTTAATTTAATCAAATGCATTTATCCAAGAATGACATTTCTGCATACTTGTACTAAGAGAAACTTTCATGGCTAACATTTATCCTCTACTGCATTGAAGTGATTGTGCATGGATTATTTCATTAAATCTTCATATCACCTCTGGGAGATAGGTTCTGTTATTATCCCCATTTCACAGAGGAGAAGAGTAACTTGAAAACTTAGAGTAACTACTAAAATTTGTCAGAGTTTGCAATTCCAAATAAACAGAGCCTTTAACCATCTGTTCATGCTACATCAATGTCAGTTATATAAGGGGGAAATAAAGGATCCATAGAACCCTCTGTGAGCACAGAGAATATTTTCATCATGATGTTTGAAATTCCATCCAATTTTTAAGATGAAAAAAGCCCTTGAAATTATTTGGCTTATTATATCTTAGTAACAGAGTGCTTGTATGTTTAATCTTTAATTCTGCAAAGTGTACAAAGAGAAACCAATCTAATAGCATCCATTTTCCGTGATCGAACAACTGGGTTTGGTTCTGGTCAATTAAAATGGTCTGCCCAGGACTCTCAACAGGATGGTGATTGATGTTAAGAAAGAGTCCTTATTGAGACCTACTGGCTGCTTTATAAAGAAAACTCACAAGGATCCCATTCCGTAGCGCTGTTTGGACTCGGGGGACACAGTGCCATTGGCAACCAGCAGGGTGTTAGAAAAAACACAAAAAGAAAGGCGTGTATTGTTTAATAGAGATCAGCTGCTGAAGAGACACTTATCAGAACCCCTTTGTTCCCAAGACTGGGAGGATCTGCCACAGACTCACCAAACAACGAGAACCACAAGCGGCAATCACACAGATGAAAAACACATCAGAAACTACCCAGGAGCCCAAGAGCCCAGGGAAGTAACCCAAGAATCGAGTAGGAGTGCAGAAAGGACGATTGTCTGAACAGCTCTCCAACCTTGCACGATGCCAGACTCCTGGGACAACAGGGGCTGAAGTTTCGGGCTGCCAAAAGACACAGAACTGTTGCCATTTAATGAGGCCTGAAAAAAGGACTGCATGGCTGTATTTTTATTGTTTTAATGGGTTTTAGCTCAGGTCTGGGCTAAGTGGGCTCCTGTGTTTCTCAGTGACCCAGGCACCCAATGGACTGCATACCCACGGGGACTCTTCCCATCCCATCAAGTGTGAGAACAAATTTGGTTAATTCTCCTCCAGAGAGATCTTGGCAATCACACAGCAGGTTGCGCCTCCCACACAAAAGCATTTCCTTGTATTCCAGTGACCTCTGCTTTGACCCCTTGCTTCTACCTCTGCTTGCCTTCCTCAGACACTGTGTTACATATGACATTGCTTTGTGGGCTCAGGAAACATTCTTTATTATTTGACTGAGGCTATGGGTCACAATACTGACAGTGACAGTCCTCAAAGAGGCCAGGCCAAGGCTAAAGGGGCATCCAGCGCCCTGCAGTTCACCTAATAGGGTGCATAAAGCAGAAATTCTAACTGGGTGTCTTGGCTTTGAAGCTTACTTAATTTCTCTCTTTTCCCTTTTATAAGAAGACAAATTAAACAGGAGGCTAATTTTGCTAGTTTCAGAAGGCAACATTCAATGGTAAATCATCTAAATAAAGTAACCTATCTATTAATAGGAACAACTATAGAACTATAGAAAGCATAAAAGCGCTGTCTAAAAAATACATATGACATTGTAAGTTAGAACGTGAACTGTATACTTAGTTTACATCCTCTATTTAAAATTCTGAAACCTACCAGGGCTAAATAAGGTCAGAATTTTAGGTTCTTAATTTGTGTGATAAGACCAAAGTTCAGAAAATGATGCTTTGTATATTTAACAATCTTAGAGAAAATAAGGGCCCCAAATTTGGAGGTTCTTATAAAGACAGCTCTTATGTAATGGTTTAGGATTGCATGTGGTTGCGAATTTCCAGAATGAAGGAATAAGTCAATCCTGACGAAATTTTGAAAGATGCCACCACGTCTAAATCTTTCAAAGACAACACTTCAACTGCTAAATCGTTCCCTCTGTTTAAAGGAGTGATTATTTGATTGGCAATGGGGGTGGAGAGAAACCCTTCACCAGTAATGCAGATGGGCACATCATCTCTGTGATTATATATGAAAGGAGATGGGATCTGGGGAAAACCTCCTGATTCATTCAGACACACAAATCATCCAAAGGAGGGGGTTCCCCCATTTTCTCTTGAACTCTAGTAGGAAACCTCCCATGCCATAATTGTATTTGTTATAGTGCAATGATCAAAGTCAATAAATTCCTCCATCCATCCCTATTCAGGGAAACCATATGGCATTACTAGGAGAGTCACATGTAAGGCTGGTTTTTCATATACATGATTGAATACCCATGGGGGAAAGGAACACTGGGGAGAGCAAAAGCATTTAAAAGACTAAAACCATGAACTCCAAGAGACACGTGAATATGTACTCTACTTCTTAAGATCTAAAGTGACAGGTCCATAAAGAAAATATACTGCAATATGATCATGAAAGGAAGAGGACAGATTCCTGAAAATGAAAGGTGATTTCACTCAGCAACTGTGCACATAGAGCCATTGAGGTCTTCATCACAAGTTACTGGTTCTAGGAGGCAGGTATGTTCATTCTGAAGTCTGTTGATTACCAGGTAGTCTTATTATCCAGTGCTCTGTTGAGTTTTAAAGAACTGTTCCATTTAGTAAAAAATAAGGAGGTACCATTTTTCTTCCCTATCAGATTGGGTGAAGATTGTTAGAAATTTTTGTAATTCCTATAACTGATGTGGATACAAAGAAATAGATACTGTTGGAGTAAGATTTTGGAAATGTCATCTAACATAAAAAATTTTTAATTTTCATTAAAAAATAAAAATAAAACTTTAATTTGCCTAAATAATGGCCCCACAATTACATGGCTAGGAATTTATCTTCCAGAACAGACACAAGGTACAAAAACATATGCCAATGATTATCCATTGTAGCCTTTTTTATTCTAGCATATCATGAAAGAAATCTGACTATATAACAGTAGAAAAAAGAGTTAAATGAATTTAGAGTAATCCATTCAATAGAAGAGTAAGAAGATAGAAGAAGGTAAATCTATTTCTGTGCCCAAGATATTTTTTAAGTCATAGAATATGAGTCCTCAAGGAAAGGAAGGAAGGAAGGGAGGAAGGAAGGAAGGAAGGAAGGAAGGAAGGAAGGAAGGAAGGAAGGAAGGAAGGAAAGAAAAAGGAAGGAAGGAAGGAAGGAAGAGAAGAAAAGAGAGGAAAGGAAAAGAAAAGAGAAAAGAAGAAAAAAGAAAAGAAAAAAGAAGAAAGAAAAAGGAGTGCCTGGGTGGTTCAGTCAGTTAACTGTCTGGCTTCGGCTCAAGTCATGAACTCATGGGTCGTGGGTTTGAGCTCCACAGTGAACTCTGTGCTGACTGCTCAGAGCCTGGAGCCTACTTCAAATTTTGTGTCTCCTTCTATCTCTGGCCCTCCCTCCCACCACTTGCGTTCTGTCTCTCTCAAAACTAAATAAATATTAAATTTTTTCTTTTAAAAAAATTTTTTGACATTAATTTATTTTTGAGAAACAGAGTGAGACAGATTGTGAGCAGGGAGTGGCAGAGAGAGAAGGAAACACAGAATCTGAAGCAGACTCCAGGCTCTGAGCAAGAGTTCAGCAGAGCCCGAAGTGGGGCTCAAACCCACCAACTGTGAGATCATGACCTGAGCTGAAGTCAGACACTTAACCAACTGAGCCACCCAGGCACCCCTAATTTTTTTCTTTTAAAAAGAAAAGAAAAAAGGAAGGAAGGAAGGAAGAGGAAGAGGGAGGAAGATAAGAAAGGAACAGAAAGGAAAAAGAAGAGGAAGGAAAGCAAAACAAAGCAAATCAATTGAAACTGCTTAGTAATATGCCCCAAGAAGTGGGAATTTCAAGAAAGAACTTTTACTTTTTAATTTTATACCTTGTTATTCTATTTGATATTTTTTATTTTAAATAAGCATGTAAACATATAATTTTTTAAACTAGCCTAGAAAACATCACCTATAGCTAAAATTTTTCTTTTTACTAATGAAATTTTATTGAGGTACAATTTATATATAATAAAATTCACTAACTTTAAGTGAACGATTCAGAGTGATGACAAATATATACAGTCTTGTAACCACCATCATAATCATGATACAGAATATTTCTATTAGTCCTAAAATTTGCTCCTACCACTTTGCTCCTAATCCCATAAACCTATTCCTAGGTCCTAGAAACCACTAATCTGCTTTCTATCACTGGTTTTGCTTTTTCTTGTATTTCATGTAACATGATCATATAAAATTTTGCATCTGGCTTTTTTTTTTTTTTTTTTACTCACCATGATACTTGTAAGATTCATCTATAGTATTATGTGTATAAGTAGTCTGTTCCTTTTTTACTGCTGAGTAATATTTCATTGTGTGGATACACCACAATTAGTAAATCCATTCACCTACTGATAGACATTGGGTTCATTCTGATTGTTGACTATTACAAATAAAGTTTTTTTGAGTATTCAAGCACAAATCTTTCTATAGACATTTGTTTTCATTTTTGCTTGATAAGTACCTAGGAGTAGAGTTACTGTGAAATATGTTGTTTCGTTGATTTTCTCTATATTCTTCTTTTTTCTTTCATTTGTTTCTGCTTTGATCTTTATTATTTCCTTCCTCTGCATACTTTGTGTTTTAATTTTCTCATCTTTTTTTAGGTTCTTAAGGTGGAAGCTTAGATCATGGGTTTGAGATCTTCCTCCCATCTGTAATGGAAATTAATGCTTTACTTCCTACCTAGACATGTCTCCGGAGACAAGGAAAACAAAAGCAAAAATGAACTACTGGGACCTTATCAAGACAAGAAGCTTGTGCACAGTGAAGGAAATAACCAACAAAACTAAAAGTTTAGATAAAAGATTAGTATCCAAAATCTATGAAGAATATATCAAGCCCAACACCAAGGAAACAAATAATTCAATTAAGAAATGGGCAGAAGACATAGACACTTTTCCAAAGAAGACATCCAGATGGCTAACAGACACATGAAGAATGCTCAACATCACCAATCATTAGGGAATACAAACCAAAACCACAATGAAATATTACCTCACACCTGTCAGAATGGCTAAAATGAACAACTCCATAAACAACAGATGTTGGCAAAGATGTAGAGAAAGGGGAACCCTTTTACATTGCTAGTGGTAATGCAAACTGGTGTAGCCACTCTGGAAAACAATATAAGATTTCTCCAAGGATAAAAATAGAACTACCCTACAACCCAGCAATACACTACCAGGTATTTACCCAAAGGATACAAGAGTGCTAATTTGAAGGGACACATGCAACCCAATGTTTATAGTAACACTATCAACAATAGCCAAATTATGGAAAGAGCCCAGATGTCCATCAACTGATGGATGGATAAAGAGGATGTGGTATACATATGTACAATGGAATATTACTTGGTGATCAAAAAGAATGAAATCCTTCCATTTGCAACAACATGGATATAACTAGAGTGTATTATGCTAAGTGAAATAAGTCAATCAGAGAAAGATAAATATATGATTCCACTCATATATGGAATCCAAGAAACAAAGCAGATAAACATAGGAAAAGGGAAAAAATAAAATAAGATAAAAATAGAGAGGGAGGCAAACCATAAGAGACTCTTAAAACATAGAAAACAAACAGGGTGCTGAAAGAGAAGCAGGTGGGGGATGAGTTAAATGGGTAATGGACATTAAAGAGGTCACTTGTTGGGATGAGCACTGAGTGTTATATGTAAGTGATGAATCACTAAATTCTACTTCTGAAATCAATATTACACTATACATTAACTCACATGAATTTTAATTTAAAAGAAAAATAAGAAATTAATGCTTTCAGTTTCTACTTAAGCACTGCTTTCACTGCATCCCACATGTTTTGGTATACTGTATTCATTTGTGTTCAGTTCAAAATAATTTCTAGTTTTCTTTGTAATTTTTTCCTTGGCCCATGTTTTTTTTTTTTAACTGTGGTGTTTAATTTCCAAATTTGAAGATTTCTTTTTTTTTTTTAAGGTTTTTTTTTTATTTATTTCTAGAGAGAGAGAGTGAGCAGGGGAGGGTCAGAGAGAGAGGGAGTCACAGACTGAAACAGGCTCCAGGCTCTGAGCTGGCAGTCAGCACAGAGCCCGACGCGGGGCTCGAACCCAAGAACTGTGAGATCATGACCTAAGCGAAAGTCGGACGCTTAACCGACTAAGCCACCCAGGCGCCCCCCAAATTTGAAGATTTCTGAAATAGATATCCTTCTTGTACTGATTTCTAATTTAAATAATTTCAGTGCTTTTTAATTTGTTGAGATTTGGTTTATGGCCCAGAATATAGTCTATCTTGGTGAATATTCCACATGCACTTGAAAGGAATATTTATTCTGCTATTGTTGAGTGAACTGTTCTATAAATGTCAGCTAGGTCAATTTGGCTGATAGTGTGGTTAATCTTCTTTTCCTCAATAATTTGTCTATCTATTCTATCAACAAAAAGAACAGTTAAAATCTGCAACTAAAACTGTGAATTTCTCTCCTTGTCCTTTAATTTCTGTCAGATTCACTTCATATATTTTGAAGTTCTTTTATTACATGAGTTCACATTTGGGCTTGTTAATGAACTTACCTCTTTATGAAATGTCCTTATTTATCCCTGGTATATTACTTATTCTGAAATTTACTTTAATACTAATATAACAATTTCAACTTTCTTTTGATGAGTGTCTTCATGGAATATCTTTTTATTTCCTTTTACAAATTTATATTATCTGTGTCTTAATATTTAAAGTAAGTTAGACAGCATATAGTTGAGTCTTTTTTAATCCAAGATAAGAAAAATTTGAATTTAATTGGAATATTTAGACCTACACTGTACAATATGATAGGCACTAGGAACATGTGACTATTGAGCACCTGACATATGGCTACTAAAAATTGAGATGTACTTTAAGTATAAGATACACACAAGATTTTGAAGACTTAGTCTTATATGAGAACAAAATAGAAAGTATCTTAATATTTATCTGATTATATTTTGAAATGATAATGTTTTAGTTGTTTGGGGTTAAATAAGTTATTAAAATTAATTTCACCTGTTTTTATTCTTTATGTGATCAATAGAACAATTTAAAATACTTATGTGGCTTATAATACACTTCTATTTAAGAAAGCTAGTTTAAACACTTTACATTTAATAGCATTGTCAATGAATGCATTTGGGTTTAAATCTACTACATGAATTTTTTTTTTAATTTTTATTTATTTATTTCTAGGAGAGAGAGAGAGACAGCGTGAGCAGGGGAGGGTCAGAGAGAGAAGGAGTCACAGACTCTGAAACAGGCTCCAGGCTCTGAGCTGGCAGTCAGCACATAGCCCGACGCGGGGCTCGAACCCACGAACCGCGAGATCATGACCTAAGCGAAAGTCGAATGCTTAACCGACTAAGCCACCCAGGCGCCCCTCTACTACATGAATTTTTTAAGAATATTTTTTAGGTTCTCAGCAAATATGAGGGTAAGATTCAGAGGTTTCCCATATATTCCCTGCCTCCATACACCCATGTATGGCCTCTTACATTATCAGTATTACTCACTAGAGTGGTACATTTGTTCCAGCTGACGAATTTACACTGACACATCATAATCGCCCAAAGCCTGTAGTTTACCTGATGGTCCAATCTTGGTATTACACATTCTATAGGTTTGGACAATAATATAATAACATTTATCCATCATTATGTATCATATAGAGTATTTTCACTGCTTTAAAAACCCTCTGTGCTCTGCCTATTCAACTCTATTCAACACTACCTCCTGGAAACCACCAATCTTTTTACTGTCTCCATAGTTTTGCTTTTTCCAGGATGTCAAATAGTTGGAATCATATAGTATGTAGCCTTTTCAAATTGGCTTCTTTCACTTTGTAATATGCATTTAAGGTTCCTCCATGTCCTTTAATGGTTTAATAGCTCATTTCTTTTTAAAGCTGAATAATATACTATTGTCTGGATGTCAGTAGTTTATTCATTCAACTACTGACAAATACCTTGGTTCTTTCCAGGTTTGGGTAAATATGAATAAAGCTGCTATAAACATCATGTGCAGATTTTTGTGCAGACATAGTTTTTCAACTCCTTTTGGTAATTATGAAGAGCATGATTGCTGGATCATACAGTAAGAATATGTTTAATTTTCCAAGAAGCCATCAAACTGTCTTCCAAAGTGGAGGTGCTATTTTGCATTCCCTTTAGCAATAAATGAGAAGTTCCTGTTGTTCCCTATCTTCTCCCACATTTGCTGGTTTTGGTGTCATTGTTGGTCATTTTGGTCATTCTAATAGGTGTGTAGCAGCATCTCTGTTTTAATTTGCATTTCCTTGATGACATAAGTTGAAGAACCTCCTTTCACGTGCTGATTTGTCACTTGTGTATCTTCTTTGGTGAGGTGTCTGTGCCATTTTTTAATCCAGTTGTTAATTTTCTTTTTGTTGAATTTTAAAGGTTCTTCATCAGATGTGTCTTTTGAGAATATTTTTTCCCAGCCTGTGACTTTTCTCATTTCCTTGACATTGTCTGTCACAGAGAAGAAGCTTCTAATTTTATTTTCTTATTTTTTTCCTTTCATAGTTTATTGTCAAATTGGTTTCCATATAACACTCAGTGCTCATCCCAACAAATGCTCTCTTCCATGCCCATCACCCCCTACCCCTCTCCTCCACCCCCACCAGCCCTCAGTTTGTTTTCAGTATTCAGGAGTCTCTCATGGTTTGCCTCCCTCTCTCTCCCCAACTATTTTTCCCCTTCTCCTTCCCCATGGTCCTCCATTAAGTTTCTCCTGTTCCACTTATAAGTGAAAACATATGGTATCTGTCTTTCTCTTCTTGACTTATTTCACTCAGCATAACCCCCTCAAGTTCCATCTACATTGCTACAAATGGCCAGATTTCATTCTTTCTCATTGCCATGTAGCATTCCATGGTATAGATAAACCACATCTTCTTGATCCATTCATCAGTTGATGGACATTTAGGCTCTTTCCATGATTTAGCTATTGTGGAGAGTGCTGCTATGAACATTGGGGTACATGTGCCCCTATGCATCAGCACTCTTGTATTCCTTGGGTAAATTCTTAGCAGTGCTATTGCTGGGTCATAGGGGAGTCCTATCGTTAATTTTTTGAGGAATCTCCACACTGTTTTCCAGAGGGGCTGCACCAGTTTACATTCCCACCAACAGTGTAGGAGGGTGTTCATTTCTCCACATCCTTGCCAGCATCTAGAGTCTCCTGATTTGTTCATTTTCACCACTCTGACTGGCATGAGGTGGTATCTCACTGTGGTGTTGGTTTGTATTTCCCTGATGATGAATGACGCTGAGCATCGTTTCATGTGTCTGTTGGTCATCTGGATGTCCTCTTTGGAGAAGTGTCTGTTCATATCTTCTACCCATTTCTTCACTGGATTATTTGTTTTTTGGGTGTGGAGTTTGGTGAGTTCCTTATAGATTTTGGATACTAGTCTTTTATCCGATATGTCATTTGCAACTATCTTTTCCCATTCTGTCGGTTGCCTGTTAGTTTTATCGTTTCCTTTGCCGTACAGAAGAGAAGCTTCTAATTTTAACAAAGTCCAATTTATGAGTTATTTCTTTTGTGGATCATGTCTTTGATGTTACATCTAAAAAGATTTTCTAGATTTTCAAAGTTATCTAAGTTTTCTTCTGTGTCACATTCTAGGAGTTTTGTAGTTTCTTGTTTTACATGTAGGTCTACAATCCATTTGAGTTCATTTTTGTGAGGGATATAAATTCATTTTTCTGCATGTAGATGTCCAATTTTTCCAGTACCATTTGCTGAAGAGACTATCTTTGCAACATTGTATTTCTTTTGTTCCTTTGTTGAAAATCAGTTGACTATGTTTATGTGAATCTCTCTGGGCTTCAAGAGCTTTGAGCTATTTGTCTATTCTTTTGCCAATACCTCACTGTCTTGATTACTCTGGTTTTATAGTACGTGAAGTTGGGTAGCATCAGTCCTCCAACTTTGTTCTTTTCCATCAATATTGTTTTGTCTATTTTGGGTCTTTTTCTCTCTGGATAAATTTTAGAAGCGTTTGTCGACATCCACAGAATAACTTGCCAAGATTTTGATTGGGATTCAATTGAATCTATATATCAGATTAAGAAGAATTCATATCTTGGCAATATTGAGTCTTCTTATCCATAAGCATGGAATATCTCTCCATTTATTTAGTTTTTCTGTGATTCATTCATCAGTTTCATCAGTTTTATAGTTTTCCTGATATAGATATTGTACATATTTTATTATTTATATTTGTTACTATTATTTATACCTATATTTCGTTTTAGTGGGTGTTAATGTAAATGCTATTGTGCTGTTAATTTTAAATTTAATTTGTTCATTGCTGGTATATAGGAAAGCAATTAACTTTTGTATTCTGCAAACTTATTGTAATTGGTAGTAGTTTTGGGAATGTTTTTGTCTATTTTTTTGGATTTTCTATATAGATGATGTGTAATCTGTGAATAAAGTTTTATTTTTTCTTTTCCAAGCTTTATACATTTTGTTTCCTTTTCTTTCTTTATTGAATTGGGCAGGATACCCAGTACAATATTGAATGACATGCTGAAAGAAGATATACTTGCCCTGTACCTGATCTTAGTGAAAAAACTTCTAGTTTCTCCCCATTAAGTATGATGTCAACTGTAGGAGTGCCTGGGTGACTCAGCCAGTTGAGCATCTGACTCTTGATTTTGGTTCAGATCATTGTCTCATGGTTCATGAGTTCGAGCCCCACATGGGGCTCTATGTTGACAGCATGGAACCTGCTTGGAATTCTCTCTCTCCTCTCTGTCCCTCTCCTGCGGATGCTCTCTCTCTCAAAATAAATAAATAAAACTTTTAAAAAAATTAAGTGTGATGTCAACCATAGATTTTTTGCAGATATACTTTATCAAGCTAAGAAAGTTTTCTAGTCCTAGTTTACAAATTGTTTTTTATCATGAATGGACTATTATATTAATATATCTTTTCCTTTTGCTCCACCAGCTTTTTATTCTTTTTTATCTTTGTCTTTAACTGTTTCCTTTTGGGTTCCCTGAAAATTATTTTACTTCATTTTATATCCACTATTGGCTTAATAACTACACCTCTTTGTTTTACTTTTTTAGTGGCTCCTCTAGAGATTGAAATATACATCTTTAATTTATTATAATCTACCTTCAAATAATACCAGTTGGTTCTTGCATATTATAAGAACCTTACAACAATATACTTCTGTTTACTTCTTCTCATCCATTGTACTTCTGTTATACTTTTTACTTCTTTTTGTTACAAATTTCATAATACATTATTGTTTTGCTCTAAACATATCATTATCTTTTTTAATGCCCATATTCTTTTTTTTCCAGTATAGTTCTACTTCCAGAAATCTATCATAAAGGTTTAATAAACATGTATTCAAAGGAGATTCAATGGAACAGTATTTATTAAAGCAAAAATATGACAACAACCTAAATGATCTATAGGAAGGGAATTGTTAAATTGCTATATTTCCCTACAGCACTGGGATATTAGAGAGCTCTTAATTTATGTGTTTAAAGACATTAAGGACATAGAAAATTCTCACACCTTTTTAAAGTAAAAGAAAGCAGAATTCTGAAGATTCTCTGTCATTGAAACTGTTTATACTTGAGAGAGACAGATAGAGACTGAGAGAGAGAAAAGTAGGGAGAGAGAGATACAGAGATAGAATGATGCAAGAATACCATAAAATGCCAATCTATAATTGGCTAGGTAATTCTAATTGTTTTTCCTAATCAATTTTTACTATTGAATTGATGAAATATTATTTTTCATTGAAGATGCAGATTATAGAATATCCAAAAATGCTATTGAATTTTAAATCCATTGTGTGCTTTTTTTTTTTTTTTCTGTGCAAAGTTTACTTTCTAAATTGTTGTATGCAGGGGATTTTTTAGTCCTTATAAACTCTGAGATGGATATTTGCATATCTATCCCAGGGGTCATAAAAGTTTATTATCTTTAAGAGACGTTTTAAATTTTTATGTTTTTATTTTATTTTTGAGAGAGAGACAAAGTATAAGTAGGGGAGGGGCAGAGATAGCATGAGACACAAGGTCTGAAGCAGGCTCTAGGCTCTGAGCCTGACATGGAGCTCAAACTCACAAACTGTGAGATCATGACTTGAGCTGAAGTCAAACACTTAACTGACTGAACCACCCAGGCACCCCATAAAAATATTTAAGTAAAATAAAAATTGTCCTTTTCTTACTTATATAGTGCATTTCCAGAGCTCTTCATTTTTGTGTGTAGATTTTCTATATGGTATCATTTTCCTTCTTCCTGAAGAGCTTCCTTCACTATTTGTTTGTAGTGTAGATCTGATATTAATTCAATCTTTAAGCTTTCATATGTCTGAAAAAGTCTTTTATTTTACCTTTGTCTTCAAATGATCTTTCCACTGGAGAAAGAACTCTAAGTTTATTATTTTTTTGTTCAAAAAAATTAGGAATGTTGTTTCATTGTCTCCTGGCTTGCATTATTTCCAATGGCAAATCATTGTCAGCCTTATCTTTGTTCTTCTGTATTTAAGAGTTCTTTTTCCCATTGTCTAATAATTTTTCTTTATTCTTAGTTTTGACTAATTTGGTGTTATTCTCTTCCCTGGTATGTTTTTCTTCATATTTCTTCTGCTCGCAATTCATTTAACTTCTTGGATTTATGGACTTATATTCTTATCAAATTTAAAAATTTTTCAATGATTATTACTTTAAATATTTTTCTACTACTCTTTTTTGGGGGAGTCTGATTGTACCTATGTTAAATGGCTTAATATTGTCTCACACTTTGTCCCACAAGTGACTAATGTTTTGTTCACTTTTTTATAGCCATTTTTCTTTCTGTGTTTTATTTTGGATAGAATCTATTGTTATGTCTCTGAATTCACTCTTCTTTTCTTCTGCAGTGTCTAACAGTATTAATTATTTTCACTGTATTTTTCATTTGAGATTTTGTGTTTTCAACTCCAGAAATTCCACTTTGTGTTTTTTAATTGTCTGTTTCTTCTCCTCATTGTGTTCGTATTGTTCTTTGTCTTCTTAAATATATAAGAATATATTTATAATTACTGTTTTACCAGCTTTACTGTCTAAATCTAACTCCTGGTTCATTCCTGAATTTGGTTTTAGTGATTGAATTCTCGTTATAAGTCATATTTTTCTGTCTCTTTGAAAGTTTGATATGATAGACCTAACTTATATTTTTAGTAGTTGGATTTTGTTATATTCTTTTAATTTTGTGCAGCTTTTTTTAGGACAAAATTTAATTGCCGGTACTCGGTTTGATTTTATCAATGTTTGCTTTAAAAGTGTTAGGTGAATCCAGAGCTATTTAGCCTCTAGCTGATTTTATCCTTTCTGAAGACCCTATCTAATGTCCCATGTATTCGATCTTTCTCCTCTGGTTAGTGGGAACCTAAACTACTCCCAGCCTGTCTAAGCTGTAGGGATTGTTCTACCTACTCCCTTACAATACTTCTTTCTCCAGCCTGGAATGACTTTTCTTATATGCATGCTTAGAAAGTATACAGTCAAGGACTTGAGAGAATCCTTTTATAAATCTCTGGAATTATTTCTCACTCAGTAGCTTCTTCCTTTCAGGCATGTTTCTCTGAAAATTCTAGCCACTTTGGCTTCCCTGGACTGAAAACTCTGTACTCTTACTTTGGTAAATCATCCAGGCTCTATGAGGTTTCCCTTAAGTGGGTTGCAGCCTGGAAACTCTCCCAAGCAGTAAAGTGTGAAAAGCATACAGTTCTTTTTATTGTTCCCTTTCTGTCAAGAATTACTCCCCTGAGCTGTCTGTTGACCATGTCTGAAAACCATTGCTTCATATATTTTCTCTGATTTTCGAGCTATTGAAGGTAGAATGTATAACCAGTTTCTCATTCAATACTAGTCTATACAAAAATGTGTCATTTGGAAATAATGAGAATACAAAATACAAATAACATCAAAATTATCTGAATACATTTTATTTTTTATGAGAGTTCAAAATCTTAGGTTACTTCTGGTCATCTTTCTACGGATCAGTTCTATATTACAGATCTGAAGAATGACATTAAAGACATATAAGTCTCTGACAGAGAATATTACATCTCTTCTTCACCTCACATCTCAGTATCATCCTGGATGAAGCCAATATGTGCAAACAAATACTGCAACACTACTTCCAGAACTCTTTGAAGTGGTGGTTATTTTATGCTTGCCTGTTAGGTCCAGATTTTGTGCTTCTCTCTGCTTTCTGGTTAGATTTAACCAATAGAAGGCCCTGGCAAGAGATCCAAGAATGGGAGGAAACAGTGGTCCCATCTGCATACATCCTTTTGCAGCCAAGGTTTTTGCAATAGCTGCATTCATCTAGGTATGGCCAGAGCTCCTAGAAGCAAACCCTCTCCCCTGGCTACAAAAGCAGCCAGATTCCAATAACACCACTCCCTCCCCTTGGTTCTTCAGTCCTCAGGGTGGAAATGGCGTAGCTTTCTGCCACTGCTAGTTCCTGAATGTATTACCATTCCTGTTTTCATTTTCGTTTTGCCTGTTCACATCTCTATAAATGGTTCTTTTATTAAACTCTCTTTGGTTAATCCTTTATCAGGTCATTCATTTCCTGCTGGGGTCTCCACAACATCAGGCCACACTATTAATTCTCCACCTCTGAAATCATAAGTTCTACATTCCAGTCTCTGATACGACTTCCTATCCTTTCAGTTGTCTACTCCCATGACTTTTAATCTGTTCTTTCTCCAGTCTCATGCCTTATCCTTCCCTCTTCTGCTTGTCCCAATCTGTAAGCCTTTCTGGTTTTTTTTGTTGTTGTTGTTCTTCCAATCAAGCCTAGATTCAATACTCCTCTGTGTCACTAACTATGATGACATCTCTTTCAATGGTTCTCTCCATTTCTAAGAGCCTGACTCCAGCTCAGTGGTCAAGTTTTTTAAATATTCCTGGTCTTTGTCTATAAAATCAAGAGTTGGATAACACAGACTTGAAGTGGGATAACCATTTCCCATGTGGGTTGGTTTTGAGTGTGAGAGGGAAAGCTGTTAAATACTATATCAGACAGCAAGGTAGTCAGAGGGAAACTGGATGTGTGACTGTCTACCTCCATAGCCTCTTCCAGCTCTAGAATGCTATGATTATATTACACACATTAAAATCAGAAAGTAGATCTCAATTTTTTCTAAAGTCATGAGCTTGTTTTACAATATGTCTGCTTAGTGAAAACGAAAAATTTTTGGAAAATTTTAAGGATAAGAAGTCAAAGGTATAAAGGTGAGGGCTGTGAAGTATGAAGGCAACACAAGAAAAGATCCACAGATAAATGTTTCTTTCCAAATCTCAGACTTATCTGACAGTTGCCCTCAAGGAAAGGCCTTGCTTTTCCTAACAAGCAAAATGGAATCAAATCCACAGAATAATCTGTCCATTTGGGCATAAATGGAAAATCTAATGCCCTCTTGCCTTCTTGTCTCTTCTCTTCCATTTTCAGTTTTCAGTTTCAAACTCCACGGAAGTTGATGCTCTGGCTGTGTGCTGCCTCCTATCCCACAACAAAAAGACTCCTCAGACTGAATAGGCATGGTCGCCATGGTAGCTGGGGGTCATAAACTCCTGAGCTGTGGGTCTTGGCACAATTCCATGCATTATCTGCATCCTGGTGCAAATCAGTCCCTTTATCTAATTAGTAGCCTTACAAATAGCCACCTGCCCCAGAGCTTAACCATTAAAGATGCAATATTGGCTGAATAGCTTGAGACAAGGGGTGAGGATAACAGAAAACTGAAAGCTGATCTTAGTGAGGCCCTGTCTCTCCTGGCTACAGACACCTGCAAGCTCTGGCCCACCCACATAGCAGGAGTTCAAAGGAGCCCGAGAACAAATCTCTTCTGTCTTCTTTTCACTGCTCACCTTGAGTGTCTCCTGATCCACTTGCCTCCCAGAAGCTGGGCTTGGTGACCTCTGCCTACAGGAGCTGCATGACCATTTCCTCTCAGTGCCCAGCTGTTCTCTGCCTTAAGAGCTTCCTACCTGAAACATCTCACCCTGTCTCTTTTCTCTAAAACTTGACCAACTGCTCTGGCCTGCTGTAGTCTACACCCTGATGCTGATATTTCAGAACTATCTCCGGATTGACTTGAAAGATTGGATCCTTTCTAACCTGTTCAAATGCTAAACTTTCTTGTGCTAATGATGCCATACTAAAGACTCATATTATCTGGATGTCTGTCAGGTTCATCGTTTTCTTCCGGTAAAAAATTCTAAGGACAAAAACAAAATTATTTTTATTCAACATTCTTGAAATAGAAGCAAGTGTCTTCCTCCAGTCATTCTACAGAGAATGATGAATCTAAACTTCTAAAAAATTGAAAGGAATGCATTCTGAAAGTGTACATTGTGGCAAATCTAATTTTTGCATCCTGGGCTGAATTTCAGAACTGATACAAATTGCTGGGGATAGATGCATGTCCAAGGAGGCCAGAGGAATCTAGCTACAGTTTCAGTCAATGCTATGGTGCCACTTCTGAGTGTTTCTGTCCATAATGAAAACAAAAGAAGACTCTAATGCTGTATATTGACCATGAGCTTCTGTAATCAAAACTGAAAAATCATCCAATATTCTTCTTTATTCTGGGGAATATCTTTATTCTGGGGAAGATTTGTTCCATATGGGCAACTACATGTCTCATTGTAATTTTATTATCATGTAATGATTTCAAAATTTCTTGCTTTGTATTATGATACTATGTGTTTATGAGAATATTTATCCAATAGAAACCTTTTAATGTAGGAAATTATTATCTTTACCACGCTGGCAATGGTCACATAGGAAAACTACAGAAAAAAACTGAGAGGGGTAATGCCTACTAAGTCTTTTCATCTATTCTTTTGTTAGGACAAGCTGTGATTTCTTTTGTTTTTCTGTCAGAATTGTCACTCCAGTTTGAAATAGTATCAAGCAACAAGGTTTCTTATACTTCCTTAGCATGCAATTCCAGAGGCTAGCAGATCTGACTGATACAAGCTTCTTAATATTCAGATATAGTCTAGTTTCATGAAGTTTTCATTATTCTTATTTTGTTAATTTATATTTTTAAATAAGATGTCTTCAAGGTCTTTGAAAAGAAGTCGGTGTTTTAAATCTATGCAAGCAAAAATAAAGCCAGTCCTACATTCACTCCCTGCCCACTGTGACTCCCCATGCCATTCCAGGAACAACCAGATTAAATAGTTGTGCTTTGAAGCAAAGACTTAAGGCCATTATTTAGGTTTCCTTTGAAAAAGAAACTACACGCTTAAAAAGAAGAACTATCTTTGTGAAAATCCTCACTTTTCTTCTCCAGCCCTCTTAAGTTAGGTTTGCCAACCAATCACCACTGTACTCAACACAGCTTGAAATATTACTTTATGCATTTATCTCTTTGGCCACTTATAATAAATCATATCTGGTGTCAATTGTAAATTTAATTAAACAATGGTATTTGGAAATTAAGGAGGTGATGTCTTCTTGGTACATAATTGCCTGTTCAATGTCTAATTTCTCTCCAGATGTTGAACTTCAGCAACAGCTCATTCCTTAATAATCATTCTGTCCCTCTGAATGGATGCTTATAAGAAGGAAAAAGTATGCAATGACCTCTTCATCATTTAGAAACTAAAAAGAAGAGTAAAATTAAAGTAAAAGTAGAAGCTAAAATTCTATGGCTTTTGGGAATTACAAAGTAGCATTTATATTCCCAATAGTCTCTTAATAATATAAACCATATTATCATCAATGAATGAGCAAAAATAGTATTTGGGCTTCAAAATGCAATGGAAAAGATGTGTTTGCTGAACCCATAGCTCAAAAAATTAAAGAAAATAAAAATTTCCAAAACAACCATTACATTGAAAGGATATCCAATTTGAAACTCATTGAGTTCTCAAAGGAAGGTGTGTTCACCTAAGATTGTGAGACAATATGTAATTTCTCGCTCATGTGCTCTTTGGGAGGTAGCTTTTGACTTAAAGATAACCTTCGCAGCTTGAAAATTTTATCATTATGATTAATATATGCAGAATCATTTGTTTTTCTCTCCAGCCTGTCTTGTCCTCATTTACAAATCCCATAGAGGACACAGTAGAGAAGTCAGGAATGCAAAGGAGGTCTGTGGTTTGGAAATGGCCCAAGACAAACTGAATTTTCCTATATATACATTAAGCTGTCAGCAAAGGGCACCATGACCCAGAGCTTGAACAGAGGGAAAACCCCATAGCCTTCCAAAGTCACTGGTTCAGTTTGTTGTATTAGGGAAAGGGCAGGGATTATTCACATGACTAAAATGTCCATCCAAGCCACAGTAAAACTTCCTCATGAGTAGAAAACTGGTATTACTTTCCTTTCTCCATCTCAGACTAAGTGTGTATTCTCTGGAGCAGCTCAGATTTAAGAGCTCTTGCTGGACTTATAGATCTCCACATTTGCTCTGAGACTTGCAATACAGATTCATGCCCTCATCCTAAAGAAGATCTCAGGAAACTGACATTTAAAATCTGAGAATGCAAGATGGTGGGAACCTGAGGTAAGCAACTGGCCCCAATTCTTTCTGAAATATCACCTTACAGAGACATACTAGCTAATGGTGAGGGTAGGAGAGAAGGGAGAATGGTGACATTCTCATACCTGCTCAAGATCCTCCCATCTCCCCTTATTCTTAGGTGACTAACTTGGAAAACAGAAGGTAGGCAAGAACCATGTACCCTCACATGTTTATTGAGATCTTATAGAGTAAGTCTCTGGTGACTATATTGATTCATATGTTTATACCCAAGGAACATGAAACTTAAGATGGCATTATTGACACAGAAAATAAAGAACAGATAAGAACATAGAGTTAAACAACTTTAATCACCAAGGTTTGTGTCTGCTTACTTAGCTACATGAACATGAGCAACTTAATTAACTTCCTAAGAACAATTTCTCCATATTCTAAGTGCAGCAGATGAGGCCAAAAGCTCCTAAGATTACTTCTAGCTTTAGAATTGTATGATTCTCTGTCCCTAGTAATGAATGTCTATAAATGCTATATGTAAGCCAAGTAGAAAATGTATGTTGTAGGACACTCAATAGTAGTAAAGAGGGAATCATGAGGGATGTGTGTCATTGAGAGTTTGTTGCTCTTTTCCAATCATCCGGGAAGAGTTTACAAAAGAATAGAATATTTTAATATGCAAAAATGTCTGCTTGTTTAAAAGATGCAAGCTTCTTAAACATGAGTTGTAGCCAAGGAAATAAAACTTAAGGATAGAGTAGAAGCATTAAGGAAAGTTTCCCTAGAAAGGTACAAAAATATAAGTAGCAGGAGTTGTGGAAAATGGACAAAAGTAAACTCAAAAGAATCAGGGAGCTGAAGAGTTTAAAAGTAGAATGTGAGGATCTAGGCATATTTGAGAAGGTATGTCATGCCAAAATGAAAGACAGAAAAGATGATTCAAGCCCACCATGATGGATATATAGAGAAGGCCCATGGTGGTAGCCATGAATCCAATGATGACAAACAGGGCAGTAATAATAGCCACCATTTAGCACTTACTCAGTATTAGAACTCTTTGCTAGACAATTTATAAATATCTTATATAGTTTCTAGAACTCTCTCCAAAGGATACTTCCAACATTCCCCATATAAATAAGTAAACAAAGGAGCAGGAAAAGTGACTTCACCAAGGGCAAACCCAGGTTCCCCTGTGGTGTTTTCAATAATCATTACTCTTTGCCCATGAACAGGAAAGCCTCTCTAAGGACTTTGGGCAAATCTAGGGTTTTGGGAAATCAAAATTATTAAGAAGTAGTCAAAAATAACCATTGATTCATCAGATAGAATGATTTCTCCTTGAGCAAAGGGACTGTGTCTTCTTTATCTAGTTGTTCTCTGCACTTGGCCCAGGGTCTAGCACCTTGTGGTGGATACAGAGATATGTCATTCAGATGCCTGTTCAAGGAAAGATTTGTTGGTCAGTCACTGGGAGTGCAGTCAGCCTCCAGCTGTTGGCTCCCTCTAGGTTGGCCCCCTCTATGTTGGCCTCAGCTGTAGACAGTGAATTGCCTCACTTGAGATCATGCCCTCTTATGGAAGCCTGCATCTAGTAACCAAGCAACCAAGGGGAGTGATGTTGGAGAATAAAGGCCCGACGCCAATCTGGGACAATTCTTACGGGCAGTTCTGACTCCGGAGTCTCATGCCAAGTGGACTGAAATTTAGACAGTCCTGCTTTGCAATGTGACTTCTCCTTTGCTTCAATTTTGCTTTCACCTGCTTCTTTTCATAGAGGTTGACCCCTAATAAACATCTTGTACTCCAATTCCATCTCAGCAGCTGCTTCCAGAGAGAACAATAACCTAGAACAAACCCAGTATGTACTCAATAAATGTCTGACAACTGAATGGATAAATAAAGTGGTATGAGTTAAGGAGCATTTTTAAAGATCCCTCCCGCCCTCAAAATGTTCCCATTATCTGGAGTAACTGAGATTCTAGAAGTTATTCCTTTGTCTTAGTGTTTCTGCTCTTGTAAATACTCATGAGGTAAATATCATGTTAAACTTATTGTACACTTACACCATAATGTAAAGAAAGTCCTGAAAGCCCATTCTGACATTCTGAGGAAGAAAGGGAGAAAAAGCATGAGAGTATTTATCAAAAAGCTCTGACACAAGTGTCCATCAATAGATGGATGGATAAAGAAGATGTAGTATATATATATATGTATATATATATATACACACAAATATATATATACAATAAATAGTACTCAGCCATAAAAAAGATGAGATCTTGCCATTTGCAACAACATGGATGGACCTAGAGGGTATCATGCTAAGTGAAATAAGTCAGACAAAGACACACACCATATGATTTCACTCACATGTGGAAACTAAAAAACAAAACAAAGGAATAAACCAACAAAAAGCAGAAACGGACCCATAATTATAGAGGACAAACTGATAGTAGCCAGAAGGGAGGGGTATAGGAGATGGGCAAAAATGGGTAAAGGTGAGTGGGAGACACAGGCTTCCAATAATGGAATAAGAAAGTAATGGAATGGGGGGCGCCTGGGTGGCTTAGTCGGTTAAGCGTCCGACTTTCGCTTAGGTCATGATCTCGCTGTTCGTGGGTTCGAGCCCCGCGTCGGGCTCTGTGCTGACTGTCTGCTCTGAGCCTGGAGCCTTTTTCAGAGTCTGTTTCTCCCTCTCTCTCTGACCCTCCCCTGCTCACGCTGTCTCTCTCTCTCCTAGAAATAAAAAAAAAAAAGAAAAAAGAAAAAAAGAAAGTAATGGAATGGTATAGGGTATACAGTCTATGGTACTGTAATAGTGCTGTATCGTGACAGATGGTAGCTACACTTGTAGGGATAGATTTATGGAATCACTATGCTGTGCACCTGAAACTAATATAACATTGTATGTCAACTATACTTTAATTAAAAAAAAAAAGAGAGCATCCTGAACTAAGTGCCTGGATGTAATCCTCATTCTACCACTTCCTAGTGGTGTGTCTTTGGACAAATCACTTAGCCTTTCTGTGCCTCAGTTTTTGTACCTATATAATGGGGATAAAAAATGTAACTACCTCAAAGAGTTGTGAGAATTAATGAGTTAAAATGCAAAAATATTTTGACCAGGAAATGAGGTGAGGTAGATGGCCTGACAACTATTAACTACTTCTAGTACTAAGTTTATTTGTTTGCTATTGAGTAGGTCTACCCATACCTAGAAATTAAATATTAAGTTTGAGAAAATGAAGAAGATAACAAAAAAGTGAAAAACATAGGATTATACAAGTATGACTAACAATATAGTCACATTTATGTAATATTTTTTTTAACACATTCATGTCAAAATCAGCCTGGAACGTGGGCTTTTATAATCTCCTACATGCATTTTTGTCACTTGAATTATCGCATTGCTTCATAAGTACTTGTCCTTGTGTTTATTACCACACTTACTTCATTATAAAGATACTCAAAGGTAAGCTATTCTATCTTATTTGTCCTATATCCTTTTTCTACCCACCCATTCATTTATTTCTTCATTCATTAAACAAATATTATCGTCAGTGATTGTTATGTGCATATCACAGCAATAATAAAATAAATCAATATTCAACATATTATCCAATGAAAGGTGTTACAACAAATTACCCAGTGCTGAGCTCAGAGTAGATTTTCAGTAAATAATTGTTGAATTAATGCATCTATGCAAAAGAAAAAAAGACCCAAAAGGCAAATAAAAAACATTTTCATTGTTCTTTCTGCTCAATTCAAAATGGGTGAGCTGTATGGGACACAAATGGCTGGGATAGAGGATACTTATTATGTCTTCTGCAGCCATTCAGAGGCTGACCAACACAGAAGAGCAAAGGAACCATGGAGATCATCTAAAGTTGAACATTATTTTCTTATTCCTGCTACTTTGGTGCTGCTTGCATGGGAATTTTCACTCTCAGATGTTTTTCACTCCCTTAGTGATAGATATCAGAATACTACCAAAATAGAAGCTTAAGCTTTTCAATGAGTCTTTGTATTATTATCACGATTGTCACTATCATCATCATTGCTACAACAGGCAAACGTTATCTACCCATCTTAAGTCACCATAGTACCATTGTCACTGCTCTCATTCTCTAGGCATAGAGAATGTATATTATTGTTTTGGGCATTTCTCTGAGACAAAATTAGAATGGCACATCCACTTTCATCTTCAATAACTTGCCAATTCAACCTCTCCTTGGTCAACTGAAGGAAAATAGCCTCTATGATTGAATAGCTAATTAAATTGCTTCAGGATACTTTCAATCTCTTCTTATAAATATCTTGATCTATACAGGCATCTCACTTCTCCCTTAATGTCTGTCCTCTAAGTCTGACCTTAAAATTTGAAGACAGTGCATGTGTTTCCATTCAAAAAAATTTTACAGATTTTACATTAGATTGTCTTATCCAAAGTAGTTTTTTTACATGTATACATAAGGTAGATGAAGTTGAAAGAAGGGAAAATTCACTCTGAAGACTTTGTGTGCCCCAATAACTGCTTTGTTCTCCCTGTTGGGATGGTGGCTGATTATGCTTCTTGTCATCTTATTTATCCTCAAAATCCTGTACAACTTCCTGAATCCATTCTCTACCATGATCATACTACCACTCCCCTGCAATTTCCTATCCACCCAGTAATCCTTTTTACCAACACACATTTTTATTCACCCTTCTGATACTGGGTTTTAAAAGGAGAAAAAATATTTATATCTTAACTCTGTACTCTAATTTAAAATCTCTTCACTCTTCTTGTTCTCACCCTCTCACCACATCTCCAACTCACCTCTGACCTCCGCACCTCCCCAGCTATTTCATCACTGACTTGGCCTGAGTCAGAGGAATGATTCATGGAATCATAAAATTCAGGGTGGAAGAGACCTTAAAGGTCAGCTAATTCAACCCACCCAACTAAGTGGAAAAACCAGCTCTCATTTTCATTCTTTCTTCCCTGACTTTCCAAACTCAATTGCAAACAGAACAGTGCTTCTAGTTGTTACAGAACTTCCTGCTTTGTATATCTTTTTAATCAAGGTAAAATCCCTTCTCTCTGGGATAGCCTAGGTAGAGTCCTGTCAACAGTAGACAATAGATTATGGATGAGGAAACCTGCAATCCTCTGAATATTGAGTTGGCCACCCTTTCAAAAAGTGTTCAAAGGTGAGCATATTTATTTCACTTACTCTATTTATTCCGTGAGACAGCTAAATATTATTTCCAGAAGATATAAGTAGATAATTCATCAAAAAAAGATATAAAAATGGCCCATAAACATATTAAAATATAATCAACCTAATTCATAGTAAGTAAATGTCAATTAAAATTATAATGTGATAGTATTTTTCATCTATCATATGACAAAAATTTAAAACAGGCACTCTAATACACTGTTAGTGGGTACAAAACCTTTATGGACAGGGATGTGTGATATCTAACAAATATACATATGTGTCTGCCTTTTGAGCCAGCAATCCTATATGTACGAATTTACCATGAAAATATGCCCCCCAAAATATAAGAATATATCTGTGCAATTTTATTTACATTATTCATTGCTGTATTATCTATAATTTTTAAATATTGGAAGTAACCTGTATACACATTTGTAGGACAGCAGTATAAACTCTGTGGCATCCACACAATGGAGTACTATGCAACTGTAAGAAAGAATAAGATCTATAAACCAATATGGAGAGCTCTCCAGGATGCATTGTTAAATGAAATATATATCTATATATAGTTATTTTTGTGTAAGAGAAGAGAGAAATTTAGAAAATATACATGTATGAACTCACTTGTGCATAAAGAAACACAAGCAGAAGAAAATAGAAAACCAGTGAGACTGGTGAAAAGAATAAAACAAATGTGGGAGATCATACCACTTTTTATATAATCCTGACTGTGGAATGATGTGAATGCTTCATATACTCAAGAAAACAAAGATGAAAGGGAAAAAATAAATCTGGACTACAAACAGAAACAAAGAAATAAGCCAAATTGTAGGTAGGAGGGAGATCAAACTTATGTAGCATTAAGTGGAATAGTTGGACTATATCCTTTCAAGCTTAAGTCAAAAAGCATTAAAAATTACTGTTCAGTCAGAGAAGGTTTTTTCCTCAGACACAGAAATTAGCAATGCTGAAATGACCTTCTTCTTTATAATGTTTATTTATTTATTTTGAGAGAGAGAGAGAGAGAGATCAGGGGAGGGGCAGAGAGAGAGGGAGAGAAAGAGAATTCCAAGCAGGATCTGTGCAGTGAACACAGAGCCCAATGTGGGGCTCAAACCCAGAACCATGAGATCATGACCAGAGCTGAATAAGAATTGGATGCTTAACTGACTTAGCCACCCAGGCGCCGCTGAAACTACTTTCTGTATATTCTAGAATTAAGCAAATAAGTAGACATACAATGGTCAATGGGAGCTAGTTTTCTCACTGACAAAAAAGAATTACAAATGCAGATAGGAGAAAGGTCTGAATGATCCCTGTTGCTTTCCCAGCTCTGTCAGCTGACAAGGACTAGAAAAAATGATACCCATTTTCCATTAACAAAACAAGGTTGGGACAGGGAACATACAGCGGAAGCATGGAATATCTTTTTGTGGCAGTAAATAAGAATAATGGGGATATATCAAAAGGACAAAGAAACTTGCTTGAAGAACTTCTCACTAGTCAAATCTTGGAATTTGGACATCAAAATGACAATGAAAGTAACTTATAACCCACTGAATAAAATAAGAATCATGAGTCTATATTGATATACATACATACATACGAAGAGAAAGCTCTTCCTTATAGTACAAAAGCAACTAGTAAATATAGAAGAAATGGTGGACAGGAAAAGCCACTGTTTAGCAACTGTCACTGCAATAATTGCTTTAGGGAAGGGGCACCTGGATGACTCAGTTGGTTAAGCATCCGACTGACTCTTGATTTCAGCTCAGGTCATGACCTCACAGTTCATGAGTTCTAGCCCCACATCTGGCTCTGTGCTGACAGGGTAGAGCCTGCTTGGGATCCTCCCTCTCCCTCTCTCTTTGCTCCTCCTCTGCTGTCTCTCTTTCAAAATAAATAAATAAGCTTTAAAAATTAAAAAAAGAAATAATTGCTCTAGGCAAGAATCATTAATGAATAGTAAACTAGTATGTGCCAATTTGAAAGGTAACCAGATATCTATATAGTTCAAAGTTTCTCCCATATTAATTAATTACATTGAAATAAAATAGTAACTTTTTAGTGCAGAATGATGCACTGAGGACATAGCATCTCTCCGAGAGAATTTTTGCTGAAAATATGTAATATGAATGTAATCATAAGGAAGCAGCAAATTCAAATTGAGGAACATTCTATAATATAACTGGTTGTACACTTCAAAAATGTCAGAGTCACTTGGGGTGTGTGGGTGGCTCGGTCAGTTAAGCATCCAACTTCAGCTCAGGTCATGAACTCACGATTCGTGGGTTCAACCCCCCCAACCCCTACCCCGTTGGGCTCTGTGCTATCAGCTCAGAGCCTGGAGCCTCCTTCAATTCTTTGTCTCCTTCTCCCTTTCTGCTCCTCCCTCGCTTGTGCTCTGTCTTTCTATGTCTCTCAAAAATAATATATTAAACTATTTTAAAAATAAATAATAATAATAATATATAAATAAACATTAATTTTTTTTTTAAATCAGTGTCACAAAACATGAAGCAATATTGAAAAACCAATCCAGGTTAAAGGAGACTAAACAATGCAGTGTGAGATCTAGTGGGACTTTTTGTTCCTGTTGTGTTTGGTTGGTTGACTGGTTGGTTAGTTGTTTGGTTGGTTGGTTTCTATGAAGAGAACTACTTGGGTAATTTAAAAAATCTATCTGTATATTAAATAATAATTTGTATCAATGTTAGTTTCCAGATTTTTATGATTATAATTGTTACGTAAAAGAATGTCCTTGATTTTAGGGTGTACGCTTGAAATATTTAGGGTTAAGAAGCATCATATCTACAACTTTTAATTTTATCTTTTTGAGAATCTTTTAGGTGAAGGGTATCATTTGCATTCTTCTTGTAACTTTTCTGTAAGTCTGAAAGTATGTTAAAATAACATATAAGAAAAAAATGATTATCCTCATGTGTTGATCTCTCTATTACTTATTTGGGCATTTATCATGCGCCCTCTCCTCTACTTCATTTGGTTTTCCATTCCATAGGATCTTCCACCCACTCATCCTGGTGACAAAATGGAAAGTTTGGATGGAGGGGGCGGACTTTGATTCTCCTAACTCTCAGATGTAAAAAGCAGACATATTTCCATTTTTGCTTAATATCTACCAAATCCATCCTTCACACACAGTGGTAGTTGTTATAAGTACATATGCTGCTCTCATTATGTCATCTACCAAAGGTGGCTACAAGAATATGCTGTGGGACATTTGGACCAATTCCAATCCTTTTCTATAAATCTGTTCCAAAGCAAGAATACTCAGACATCTATATAGTAGGTCCATAGAAGACTAGGGGAGACTAAAATAGGTACATTTGTACTTTTTAAAAATATCTATATACTTGAAGAAGAGTTTGTGTGTTTTATACTTAAGTTGTGCAAATGTGTGTGGCTCATTCATTCATTCATTCATTCATTCAAAAGGCCTTATAGAAAAGCTAGTACTTGCCAAGTTTTATGGGTACAGACTATAGATTTCACAGCTAAAGGAAATATTTCTCTCTTGGAACAGTATTTTCAGGAAAGAACAACATGACAAGTGCTATAACTGAATTATGCATACTATGTGTCATGGACACAAAGGACAGCACAACTAACTTCACAATAGTTGATATTATTAAATCACAGAAACAAAAGTCAAAAAGCCATAAAAGACATCTGAGACACCTAACTGCCTTTGCCAGACCAACATCCTAAATCTTGTCTGTGGTATTTCTGACTAGTGATCATGGAAAGGGCCATAGAACCAGCCCTATGCCTTAGAACTGATGCAGAGGGAGGGGCAGGGAAAAAGTGGGGCACTGAGGCCGGGAAACAGTTGACCAGAGCATCAGATCCCCTAGTCTTCTGCCTGTACACATCCAGGGTGCTCCTACTTCATATCTTTAAAATATAGACTTGCCACATAATATTTCACTTGATAAAAAGATATTGGTGCTAAAAAAAATCCAACTGAACATGAATTTTAGCACACAATTTCTCATATTGATGTGTGTGTGTGTGTGTGTGTGTGTGTGTGTGAGTGTGTGTTTCCAACTGGAATGTAATACTCTCAATACCTGGCATCTAAGTACACAAAAAGATTGTTCAAAGAGGCTGTGCTAACAGTCCTTGGTTTATGTAAAAGGATACTTATTGCTGCAACGCTCTTAAGAGTGAAACTCTGATACAAATTAAAAATCCAGAGAATGGTTAGATAAATGTTACATGAGCCATATCATGAAAGGATTTTTTTTTTTACTGAGGTAGATCTATATGGGCTCATATAGAAGTCTGTTCTAGATATATTGCCAAGTATACATACAATTTTATTAGCATTGCAATGATAACGAAGTATGAATCTTGATTTACAAACTTAGATATGCAAGACATGTAACTTTAAAAGTTTATATTAGAGAGAGAGAGTGCGCATGCATGTGCACAAGCAGGGGAGGGGCAGGGAGAAAGGGAGACACAGAGTCTGAAGCAGGCTCCTGACTCCAAGCTGTCAGCACAGAGGCTGGTGTGGGGCTCAAACTCACGAATCGAATTGCAAAATCATGTCCTGAGCTGAAGTAGGACACTTAACCATCTGAAATAAATGAATTTATTTTCTGTTTTTACCTTATTTTTATGTAGTAATAGAAAATCAATTTCTGATATTGCATTTGAGTTCCAGGAAGGCTTATTTGGGCCAAGCTGTGGGTGAAAAGACAACTCATCACTGGATTTGCCCTCGATCAGTATTTAGGATTCTAGGATCCATTCTTACCCTGTCGGGCCACCCATCTTAGGATCATCCCAATCATTTTTGCATCCTCCCCTTCCCAAGTCTGGCTCTCCCAGCTACTTCCATACCGTTCCCAAGAGCCATTCCATTCATGCTAGGCTATAGGAAATTCTGAGACTGCCTAAAGTCCAGTGGGTATTGTGTACATGTGCAAGCAGTGTGTGCTGGAGACTGTCTAAAGCCACAGGGAAAATGGTGGAAAATTCACCATTGCCATTGCCAGAAAGTGTGACTTACGCCTTTGTTCTTTTCTTAAGCTCCCAATTTGGCTTCACGCTATGTCTTTTTTTTTTTTTTAATAGTTTATTGTCAAGCTGGTTTCCATATAACACCCAGTGCTCATCCCCACAAGTGCCCTCCTCCATACCCATCACCCCCCTTCCCTTCTCCCCCACCCCCACCAGCCCTCAGTTTGTTCTCAGCATTCAAGAGTCTCTCATGGTTTGCCTCCCTCCCTCTCCCCAACTATTTTTCCCCTTCTCCCTCATGGTCCTCCGTTAACTTCCTCCTAATCCACCTATACATGCAAACATATGGTATTTGTCCTTCTCTGCCTGACTTATTTAGCTCAGCATAACACCCTCAAGTTCCATCCATGTTGCTACAAATGGCCAGATTTCATTCTTTCTCATTGCCATGTAGTATTCCATTTTATAGATAAATCACATCTTCTTGATCCATTCGTCAGTTGATGGACACTTAGGCTCTTTCCATGTTTTGGCTATTGTGGAGAGTGCTGCTATGAGCATTGGGGTACATGTGCCCCTATGCATCAGCACTCCTGTATCCCTTGGGTAAATTCCTAGCAGTGCTATTCCTGGGTCATATGGTAGTTCTATTGTTAATTTTTTTAAGGAATCTCCACACTGTTTTCCAGAAGGGCTGCACCAGTTTACATTCCCACCAACAATGTAGGAGGGTGTCCATTTCTCCACATCCTCACCAGCATCTAGAGTCTCCTGATTTGTTCATTTTCGCCACTCTGACTGGCGTGAGGTGGTATCTCAGTGTGGTTTTGATTTGTATTTCCCTGATGATGAGGGACACTGAGCATAAAATTTTAACAGAGGGTTTGGTTCCCATCAAGATCTAATCAAAACAGATGCTTTCTCCTCTTAGGACTATATTTGAGAATGCAGTATATACAATTATAAAAGCTCCATATTTTTCATAGTTTATGATAGCTGTGTGAAACAAAATATTTCAGAATTGTTAGGTTTGAAGGGAAGAAAGCCTTTACTATACTTAAAATAGAGTAGGTCTGTAACAGTTCAACAGCATGACCAGAGGTATTCCCAATTGACAACAGTTGACAGCAGTTTACATGTCATTACTAATAATGATGGTACTAAAATTTTGTAAACAACATATTTTTTTAAATATTCAGTCAATGCTAGAGCAAATTATCTTTCTGTACTCCCTACAGAACATAACATTGATATTTAGTAAAGAAGCAGCCAGAAAATTGCTCTTTCTATGGGGCACCTGAATGGCTCAGTCAGTTAAGTGTCTGACTACAGCTTAGGTCATGATCTCACAGCTTGTGAGTTTGAGCCCCACATCAGTCTCTGTGCTGACAGCTCTGAGCCTGGAACCTGCTTTTGATTTTTTCTCTTTCTCTTTCTGCCCCTCTCCTGCTCGCTCTCTCTCTCAAAAATAAATAAACATTAAAAAAATAAATTACTTTTTCTGGACTTTTTTCTAGTTTTATTTATTTAAGTAATCTCTACACCCAACATGAAGCTCAAACTCACAACCCTGAGATCAAGAGTCAGATGCTCTTCTGACCGAGCTAGCCTGGTACCTCAATTCTTTCTGGACATTTTGTTTGGTATTTACAGCTTTGTGAAGTTCTATAAATGCATAATTTGTGTGATCTATTGGTACTTAATTTCATATTCTCTTTTTTAAAGAGAACCCCTCAAATTGTGTATGCTTCAGGAAGCTCTGAAACTCAGATTCACCACTAATGGTGAGCATAGTTTTAGATTTTCTTTTGATGCTTGCCTCTAGCAGCTTCATTAATCCCTGAATTTTGCTGACTTCTCATTGCACTTCTACTTCTTCTCTCCCTCATCTCTGAAGGTAACATAAGCCTTCCCAAGATACCTAGTTAGAATGAATCGTTCCTTGTTTCAATTTCCATAGCAGTCAGTATTTAATCTCTGTCATCATACATATCAGAATCTGCTCTGGATTAATTTATTCATCAAATACAACTTGAGGACCAATTATATGCTGGGTTCTGTGCAGGGTCTCATTACCTCCCATAGACCAGGCCTTGCCTAAGTCCCTGTATTTTAGAAGGCCATCCAGCTACTCCCCTCCAAATGGACTAATCCAGAACCCTGGTCTCCTTTCCTATGTCACATTTTGGGTACCTGGGACTCCAAAATTCCTAGCTTAAATCCACAAAGTCTGCTTCTGTATGGGTTTCCTCCACTGGTCCTTCCCCCAGAGGGCTGACTTACCTCAAGGATGCTCACCCCAAGGGCCAAGCAGTAGCTGCTATTGCAGTCGGGGGAGAGAATGCACAGAACTTAGGTATAAAGCTGGTGTGTCCACATACATGCATGCCATCCCACAAAAGTAGGAGCTGTAATGGGAAAAGAAAAGAACAAACTAGTAGCCCCATTTGTATTCATGTCCTGACCCTACAAATGTCAGTTATGGACCTGTTAAGACTGTAGTTGAATGTCTTTGTCTTGTTTTTATCTCAGTGATTCCTAAACTTCTCTGTCTCTATAGGTTATTTTCATGGCATAACTAGGACCAAAAAAAAAAAAAAAAAAAAAAAACACCTAACAGTTGCACTTATTAAGTAATTAGGTCCAAACAACTTACTAGTAATAATTCACATGGTATCTGACCAATGTCATATTGTTTCCATCAAAAATGTGAAGTATCCTGTAGCTACACTGTGAATTCATCACAGATACCTGGGGTACCTCAATGCACAGCTTGAGAATTGTGGTTTTATCCACTAGACCATGAGCTTCTCTGGAGAAGATGTTATATCTGACTCATCATGGCAAACTGAATCTTCCAAAGATGACCACGTTCTCAGTCCCACATGCTTTTCTAGAAATTTACCACCCCATCAATGAGATACAAAGTCTAATTCCCTTCACTCTGAATTTGGAGGGACTGACAATTCACATGTAATCAACAGAATGTAACAGCAATGACACTGCATGACTTGAAGGGCTGGGTCGTAAATGGCGATTAGCCTCTACCTTATTAGCCAAAACATTTGCTCTGAGCTGCCAGGAAGCAGCCCAGCTGCCTTGAGGCCATCAGGCTGCAAGGAAGCCCAAACTAGTCCACTCATAGAGACCCATGGATAGACCCTGAAGATACTTGAAGGAAGATAAAAGTCCTCAGCTCCTCCAGCCCCCTGCTCTTCCAGCTCTGACCACAACCTTAGTGCAACCACATGAGACACTCAATGCCATAACTGCCCATCTAAGGCCTTTCTGAATCCCTGTGTCACAGAATCTGTGGTCATGATAAAATGACTGCTGTTATTTTAAGCCATCAGTTTTGAGTGACTTCCTAGGCAGCAATGGTAACAAGGAATTTTTTTCTTTTTTGCCTTAACAGGATAATATTTTGAGTACCTTGGAGGTGCAGTAAATGCTTATCAAATTAAATAGAAAATGAAAAATCTGAAAGTATTGATTAATCTAAACCTCAATGATGATTTAAAAAAATTATAGATGTATATGTGGGAAAATATGGGAACTTAGGGTAGATGTACACTGGTGCCAGAGAAAACCCCATATTTATCAGGGTTTGTTTTTTTTAGAGTTTTCAAAAATCCCTTAGATGATTCTGTTTCCTTGCCTTTGTTTTTGGCCCCCCAAAGGGCAAGGAAAGAATTCTAAACACTCACTTGCAAACTCACTATATCATGAGGTCACCATAGGTGTTGTATATACTGAATTTCCCATTTGAGTTAATTGAGGATTTTAATTAGTCAATTCAGACTAAGCAAGGTACTACAATAATTGGTGGACCCCAAAGACAGCCATCTGTTCCCTTTGTGAATATTAATACTATGCCACGTAGAGTCTAGCAAGGAGAAGAATTTGTCCAGTAGGAATTTTCTTAACGTTAGCAAAAGGTGAATGCTTGGGAAATTAAAAGGAAGAACTAGGAGAGCAAACGGATTAAAATAAGAAAAGGGAAAAGAAAAAAGCCTAGGGAGAAAGGAAACAGTCCAATTATTTGCTACCTTAAGAGAATCAACTGAGTTTAACCTGAGACATCTGTTTGTGCCTGGTGTTGTTTTTCATTGGACTGGAGGGAGGTAATTAAAATGCCATGTAGCTGCTTGCCTTGTATGCATTTCTAAGCATAATTCAAACTCTTATGAATCTGCCCTCTCAAAGAAATAGCTGATTATAGAAACAGAACAAAACCTCTTTGATCCCTCTAGTGATACAACTAGGTCATGAGAAGCAGAATTCCAAATATACTCTGTTTTGGATGACTCTTGATGGAAAGTCTGACTTGGGGAGGTTTGGAAATGAACAATGACGGAAACCAAGGCAGAATATAAAGCAAAGGACTTGTTGGCATGAAAAAGCACCAACTCTGCAAAGGTTACCTGAATGAACTATTTGTTAACATGACTATTTTTTTCTAACTTCCTTCAAAAAAGGGTTTTCTAATGAACAGTACCTAAAAGCTATACTGATAGGTATCAGGGGTGTATAAAGATAAATGGATTGCACCATGCAAAAAGCTCATAATATCTTGGGTACACATGAACAAAAAAATATACAATACTTAGAAGTTTCTCATAAACTTCAGCCTATTTTGCTAGTGGCTTTGTTACCTAAAAATACATAAGTATATCTTTGTATTCTAGTCAGAGGAAAACTTCTGTGCTTTTGAAATTAGTTGTGCCTCTCTCTAAAAGCAAAACACTTGGGGTGCCTGGGTGGCTCAGTTGGTTAAGCATCTGATTTCAGCTCAGGTTGTCATCTTGGGGTTTGTGAGTTCAAGCCCCATGTTGGGTTCTGGCCTGATAGCTCACAGCCTGGAGCCTGCTTTGGATTCTGTGTCTCCCTCTCTCTGTTCCTCCCCCATTTGTGCTCTGTCTCTTTCTCTCAAAAATAAATAAGCATTATTAAAAAAAAATTTTAAGTGAGAAACTTAATCAAAACATTTTGCAGAGAATCTAATAATTTTTAAAAATTGTTCCAGTAAAAGAATATGATTAGGATAAGGCTATATATCCATTAAGGTTTCCTTTCCCTTGGAAAGAACAGGCAATCATGTACAAACTGGCTTAAAAAACAAAAGCGACATGTTGGCTCTTAATAACAGTAAACTCAGTGTTAGGACTGGCTTCAGGTATAGCTCAGTCAGGGACCTAGCTCTGTTTTTCTACAAATTCCTTGGTTTTTCCCTTCTCCATAATGTCACCTTCAGACTTCCTTCAGGATTCCAAAACCAGTCTCCCAGGAAGGAGGGTTTCACGTGTTCTCATTCACATCTCAATATGCTCCCTGATTGAACTTCCCTTGCATGGATCCCAGTGGCCTGGGGACCGTGTATATGCATACAAAAGCCTAGAGCAAGCAGAAGGGCAACCTTCTGATTGGTTGGTCCCTCCCAATTCAGGGTCGACCCCTGGAATCCAGCCTGTTCAATCTCACCTCAGCTAATGGCTACTACCCAGGGATGAGGCATGGCTCTTCAAAGAAAAATTTGAGTACGGCAGTTTAGGAGAGCAAGTAGGAGTGGGTACTAGGAATATAATGTTCACTCCAGGTAGTTCTTATTAATTCTCATAGTAGCTCTTCTGATTTCTGGACAAGGAAAACTATGGGCAAGTATAAGATTTTTGTCAGAGAGAATAATTCTTCTATTTTAAATTGTATTTTATTAATGTAGAAATAATGAGTTTATCGGAAACAAAGAATCAAGTTAGCAATGATTTCAACCAAGGAAAACAGTGTATGGCAATGTTTCTGATCAGGTGCTGGGCTAGATTCTAGACACCAAAGATTTCTTTATTATTTTTCTACACTAATTCTACATTACAAAAAAATTACCTATCCAACAAATGATAGACTATTAATTTGGCTTTCTATCTTAAAGATTAATCGGGGACACATAAATTATAAGAAATCCTAAGAGGGAAAAAAAATGACATAAATTTTAAGAAATCCTAAAAGATAAAAAATGAAACTTCAAGGAGAGTTGAAGCACTGAAACTTTGAGAATTGACATTTTTATTAGTCCATTCAGTATCATTGTGACACAAATAGATATTTTTTCTGTTGCCTAAAAAGCCATTGTTAAACACTAAAATAAATAATAGGTATGTAATTTATCTTGGATTTTAGAAAAACTGCCTTTTTTTTTCCCAAAAAAATATTCATGACTACTATTGTGAATCACTGGTGATGCAAGGGTCTCAGATTAGGAACAAAGATCATAAAATAAAACAAAAACAAGACAGACTAAAAAGTGTAGACACTAACATATACTTAGAAATCATATAAATCCTATTCATTATTGCTATTAACTTTAAAGCTCATTTGTCAAGTAAATGTTCTCTACCTGTAAGATACTCTGATGAGGGGCTCACAGATTTCTTATTCACAATTTAATTCCCTACAACAGTCTGACTGAGCCATCCTGACTCAGTTTGAGCTCAACCTGAAGTTGCTTCTTCATCATATGACCTCAGGGTGCCATTGGGTATGCAGTATGCAGAGTTAACCTTAAGAATTAACATCTTTCGTATTCAAGAAACTCACACCACTCACAGATTTCTAACAAAGAATAGCCTGTATTTTATACACTAGTTGAAAACCTAGCAGAAGTGTATACAGTCCTAGCCAAGCACACAGCTGACCTTGTATCAGCAATGAATGCATGCTGAGCACCCACTTCCCACTTTTCATATTTCCATCCTGCCCCCACACAGACAATCTCTGTTCAGATGATCATTTTTACTAAATACTTCACCTCCCACAAAGCAATAGTGTATAAGATTTATATAATTAATGTTTGTAAGGCACTATTAGATCCTTGTCTGAAAGATGGCTTTGAAGAGGAAAGTATTGTTGATACTATGATGTCCTGGATTTCTTATCCTTATCAAGACTGCTTCTATGAGGAAGAGCTACAGAAATGATAGATGGGACCACTTTTACTGAGCACCGTTACAGGTGGCAAAACACTGCTGCAGGACTCAGGCAAGAATATGTCCCTTGGCGACATCAGTTGTATACAAATATATCCTATCAATCACTATGAATTCAGGTATGATACTTTATAGACCAGGGATAATGTTAATTCCATCCTGCTTACAGTGTGCTTTGTACTGATAAAGTTCAAGGAGCTTTGCAAGCACCATAATTCAGTGAAGCATGAGACAAAAAGCTAAATATAGGAATATTGAGGCATTTTGAAAAATTAAGACATTATGTTTATTCAGTCATTAACTGAGAAGAGTTGACATTAAGTGCTACAAATACTTTTCCCCATACAGACTATTTTTGTTGTTATTTAGGGAAGGAAGGAAAAGGAAATTGACCTTCATTGAGAATATACAATGGACTATATATAGTGAGGAGGTTTCGTGTTATTTATCTTACTTGATCTTTAAAACAACTCAATGATTCTATAGTTGAGGAAACTAAGTCTTAGAAGAAAAATTAATATGGCTAATTAATATGGCTGAGATAACACAGGCTCCTAAGTGACAGAACTGAGAACTTAAGCCTGTGTGATTCCAAAGTCATTGCTCTTTCCATTACACATACACAGAAGAATAAACACCAATAATCTAATATAGTTGACCCTTGAACAACATAGGAGGTAGGGGTTTCAATAGTGGAAAATTTGCATACAACTTCTGTATGTATTATCATACACTAATAGCCTAATGCTGGCTGGAAACCTTACCAATAACAGTAAATTAACATAAATTTTATAAATGTATTATATACTGTATTCATGCAATAAAGTAAGGTAGAGAAAAGAAAATGTTATTATGAAAATCATAAGAAAGGAAAAATACAGGTGTGGGCTTGGGCCCGTATGAAGGCATTCAGTACTAGCAACTCGGGAAGATAGGATTAATGGCATGAAAGGTAGAAAGGTGCATGAGAGGATGTTACGAAGACATTAGAGGATATGGAGAAAGTATTTGACAAAATGATTCTAAAGTTCTTCCAGAAGTACAGTGGTTTTTTTCTCTAAGTAATCTCTATCCACCATGGGGCTTGAACTTACAACCCCAAGATCATGAGTTGCACACTCTACCAACTATATAAATAAAAAAGAGGAATAGGTATACAAAATGTGCTATTACATATAATGGACTATTGCTCAGCCATAAGACAGAATGAAGTTATAACATGGATGAAAACATTATGCTAAATGGAATAAGCAGATATAAAAGTACAAATATTATGATTCCACTTATATAAAATATCTAGAAAAGGCAAACTCATTGAGAGAGAAAGTAGATTAGAAGTGACCAGGGGCTGGAGGAAGGAGGTTATAGGAAGCCATTATTGAATGGGCATGGAGTTTCTGTTTGAGGTGATGAAAAGTTTTAGAAATAGTGGTGATGGTTGCACAATACCATAAATGTAATTAATACCACTGAACTGTACACTTAAAAACAGTTACAATGGAAGATTTTGTTTTATATTATATATGTCATACCACAAATGAAAAAAAATAGTAAAACAAAAAGAAAGAAAAGTCATGAAAAAATTAAAGAAAAAACAAGAAGAATGAATTTAGCCCTTGATATTTATTAAAATACATTGTTTTAAATTATAATTAAATTAAAACAGTGAGATCCCAGCACAGAAACAGAGAAACAAGTCAATGGTATCAAATAGAAACTCTGTAAGCAGACCTGATTATACACATGGACTTTGTAGGCAATGCAGAAGGAATTTAAGTCAGTGAAAAGGTAATGCACAAGCATCAACAAACCAATAGCTCATTTAAAGGATGAGCTCCCTCCTGAGGGCAGGAATTCTGCCTGCTTTGTGCACCAGTAATTTCCCAAGCAAAAGCATGATTCCTAGTACATTATAGGCACACAGTTAATGTTTGTTGAATGAATTAAAGTTCATTCCCATGTAAAAAAAAATATACCAAAATAATTCTAGGTTGAATAAAGATTGCTTCATAATGGGAAAAAATATTAAATATTGATATAAAGTTGAAAAAGTAAAAAACCTCTATGCATAAACATCAAAGGTTCATAAATAAGATTTAAAAGAAAATGACAAACTGAAAATATATGAGACAAACATTAAGTGCTTTGGTTTTTAATTAGCACCTTTAATAATAAAAAGACAACTAATTCAGAGAAAAACTGAGTACATTAACAATCACAAAAATTATAAGTAGCCAATAAGAATGAAAAACATTCTAACATCATTAATAATAAAAAACTAAAAATGATAGATAGTATTTCACCTATTAGGTTGGCAACTATTGAACTATCTTGTGTCGGCAATGATTCAGAAAACTGAGTATTCTTACACATTGCTGGCAGAGATATAAATTGGTCCAACTGTTATTAATGGTAATTTGGCAGGAAATATCAAGTGTTTACCATGTTAATACTGTTTGGTCACCTGATTCTAAAAGTTTAGACCAAAATAATTAAAACACATACACATTTTTAATCTATAAGGTTTTTCTAAATTTCAGCATTGTTCATAATAGAAAAAAATTGTAAATATTTAATTGTCCAATAAGAAAGAGTTAAGTAAATTTATAATACACCCATACCAAATACTACACTATAAGAAAAAAAAAGATATTATAGACTATTTAATGACATGTGGGAAATGTTAACTATTCTAATTAGGTTTAAAAAGCAGTTTACCAAATAATACCAGGCAAAATCATTTCATATTTTGTAAAAATGAAAAAAATACAAAATTGGAAGAATAATCATCCTAATCACTAATGGTGATGGTCTGACTATGAATTTAAATGGCAATTTAAATGTTACTAACTCAGTTTACTAATTTTTTTTGCAATAATCATGTATTGCTACTGTAATATAAAAAAATAAAGTTTGGTTTCAATTTCAATAAAGAAATAAAAGAAATAGGAAAGTTGGTCTCCTGTTCTCAGGACCCACAATTAGTTAATTAGCTATAATATCTGTTTCTTGTCATGTGTTGAGCATGTTACTAAGCTCTTGACACCCATTATTTTATTTGTTCCTTACCCTTCCATTTAGGTACCATTAACCCCTGAGATTCCAGGTTCAAAAAAAGGAGTGCTCTCAAGGCCATTTAGCTAGTGACAGAGCTGGGAATGACCCACCTGGTATCTGAAGCCAAGCTTATATTCTTAACCACAAACTTTCTTGTTGTGGAGTAGGTAGGCTTTTTGAAGACAGACCCTCACACACACACACACACACACACACACACACACACACACACCACAAACAAAACCAAAAACAAAATAAAACAAAAACAAAATGAACAAAAAAACCCCTACAATGTATCATATAGTTGATATGAGATTTGGCCCAAACAGTACATCTATAAGTGATATCTGGAAAACAAATTTTTCTCAAACTGCTTTGCTTCTACCTGTTTCACTGTCTCTGTCACATGCATCCTTTTTTGAGGCAATATACAGCGGTGGGTAAGAGGACTCCCAGTTTTGGAGTTCCTGGGTCAAACCTGACTCTACTTTTTGGAGTATTAAGTGAGCAGTTATTTAACCTCACTGGGTCTGATTTCTCACCAGTAAAATAAAGATAATGACTGTCCTACCTCATGGAGTTCTGGTAAGGATTTAATAAATGAATCCACGTAGTGCTTTGTTAGCTAACCAACACAAAGCAAGCACTTGATAAATGACAGCTATTCCAATCATTAATGTATTTTCTGTAGAGGAAGCCCCCCCCCCACCAACTGCCAATCGCATGTTACACTGCTGTTGAATTCCCTGAAGAGCTCACTAGATGATTGATCAATGGATTGAAGATGGAAGTAAAGTAATATCCGATAGAAAATCTCAGCACAGCAAGTTTTGCACTCTGATTCAATAAGAGCCCTACCTTTTTAACCTTTATTCACTAAAATGAGCTTTGTTTTATTCTTACTGTTAATTTAATTCTCACTGTTAATACAGTGACTAAAAGAAAATCACTATTTTAAAGCTGTCTTACATTTCCTTCTTAAACATTATTGTTATTTACTGATTGAATATTCAATATTTAGATGCAAGTTACTTTCATTTTTATTAGGCCTTTCAGGAAAGAATGTAACTATATGAGTCTAAAAACAGTTAAAGGACACCTGAATTGTAATATCCTTAAGTATTTATGGTACCCTGTAGAAAAGTAACTGTATCCTATTTTTCTCTTTCAGCAAGAAAGTAGCAGGTAAGAATCAGGGCTCAATCATTCACTGCCAAGTATTTAATCTGGATAAATCTGAGTTAGCTAGCAGTGTTCATGTACCATAGGTTACTCTGAAGTCAATGAAGCTGAAAATCTCACTTTTAGAAAATTCTCCTAATCCTTAAGAGTATAACCCTATGCTTATTTTAATAATGACATGGTAGATTTTAAAACAAAACTGTAAATATTGATGTGTAAGTCATGGCATAATTCTACGAATTCTCTACAAAATAGACAGTAAACATGTCTTTTCATCTAAATTGGGTCATTTTAAATAAACCCAAGAAACCTAATGAAAAACTATGAGTTTCCTGAAGGCCAAGTTAACAGTCCTGATGATGCTTGTCCAGTGGCTTAAAGATTTAGGCAGAGAAACAAAGAATATCAAAAATTCCATTTAGAAAGACAAATTTTCCTGGAATTTTTCTTCTACTACAATGTTTTTGATTCAAATTAGTGATGACAACTAAAACAAGGAAGAAATTTGATTGTATCAATCTAATGAATTACAGTTCTGAACATGTCATTTCTCTTAAAAACCTCCAGTGACTGTCAAATGACTTCAAGAAGACACCCCGCTTGACAGGCAAGCTTCTCCATGGTTTGGCTACAACCTAATTCATTTCCCCAAGACAACTCTCCCTTCTATCCATCTTTCCTCCATATCCTACATTCCAGCTAAGGATCACCTCTTTCCCTAAGATTCATCTGCTTCTTCAGATTCCGTCTATCCTTGCAAATGCTGATCCCTGTCCAAGGAAGTGTATTTAAGATTACAGGTATTCAGACATCCTTCAAGGCTTTGCTCAAATGCCACTTTTTCTCTTAATCCCATGATTGTACCAAGGGATAGATAAGGGACTAGACAACCTTCCTCATAATGTTTGACAGCAATACAAAGTCATCCCAATAAACATAATATCTAAATGAAAACCGTGCTTATCATATGAGTGGAAATTGAAGACAAATATCCTTGGGTCACCCCCACCCTTCCAACAGCATTTCTTGTCTCTAATTATAAACACAAAAATTTTGGAAATACCACTCATGAAATTTCCCTTTAAAAATGAATTTTTCTTTGGGGCGCCTGGGTGGCTCAGCTGGTTAAGATTTCAACCCTTGATTTTGGCTCGGGTCATGATCCCACAATCTCACAGTTCCTGAAATTGAGCCTGAGTGGGGCTAACAGCAGGGAACCTGCTTGGTATTCTTTCTCTCCTTCTCTCTCTGTTCCTCCCCTGCTCATGCGAGTACTCTCTTTCTGTCTCTCTCTCTAGAGAGAGAGAGAGAGAGAGAAGAGGAGAGAGGAGAGAGAGAGAGAGAGAGAGAGAGAGAGAGAGAGAGAGAGAGAGAGGGAGAAACAAGCTTAAAAAAAAAAAGAAAAATGAATTTTTTGCTTTATGCCCATAGCATGCAGTTTTTCTTTTACTTTGGCCTTGAATAAATCTCACCTTGTGTAATAGTTCTTTGTGTTTAGACCCTTAGATTATTTCTCCTGCTATTTCCTGAGAGTGGAAATTAAGTCTTATTCACCAGGTATTACCCACACTGCTTAACATGGAGCATTGCTCAAAGTAGGTAGGTATTCAGTACTTCAGTGACCTGGAAATGAGAACAAATTTAAGACAGTCACAGTCTGAAAAATCAGCCAGGACTAATGAGTGAGTCTTGTTACTTTCAAGTATACAAACTAACAACTCTGTCAGTGATCTCTGTTCATAATCTCTTTGGTTTCATTTTTAGATCATCTTCCCCCCCACCCCGCAAGTTCTCTTTATTTAGCCCCTAGTGTGATGTTCCCAACATATTAGTTTTCAAACTACATTCTTTAATGAGAATGGTATTTCATTGTAAAAATCAAAGTATGGACATTCTTTTTCCAATTCATACAAAAACATTAAATCATCATTAGATTTTTTTCAATTTTAAATTTTGTTCACACCTTTATTATCACAACTAGAATCATGCAAACAAATATATAGTTAATTTATCAATATGTCATGGGTTCTCCCAAGCAAAACATGGTTTTTCAGGTGTTTCACCTGAACACCAGAGAGAATCACTCTCCCAATCCTTTTATATAATAGTCTTATTCCCCTTGCACCAAGAGGTTCAAAATACAAAAGTGTGCTTTTCTAAGAGACTTAGAAAATACACAAAAGAATACACAATAGAATACATAAAAGACAAGGTATTTCAGTATCTAAAATAAAATAAACTTAAATACAATGATTGCAATTTTCAGAAATAAAGAAAATATAAAACTTACAAAGTTTGTAAATTCTGTTTTACAAACAGTGGTTTAATTATACAATGCAGCATCTTCCTGACTTGTATATCTACTCTATGCCAGATATTACCATAGCCTCTTATATACTAACAATCAAGTCATGCCCATTTAAAAACTTTTATTTACTTTGTGCTTTTTATATCTATCTGTATATAGATACTTCTATCCACTGATAGAAAGATATACATGTAAGTATCCATAAACAAAGTTTGTATGGGTTTTCTATTTTATATTCATATCTTGACCAATTTTCAGATGTTATTAATGTCCCTGTTGAGACTATTCTAGCAAACTCTTGATAGCCAGCCCTGACAAGTAAATCCTACAACGTTGTGAGTTTTGATTCATGCATGATTCAATAATGCCCTAGGATTCTCAGATTAAAAGTGCTATGGAAACACCTTTCTTCCATATTCAAGATTCACCTTTCTTACATATTCAAGGCACAGTACACTGCCTTTATGCACACTGCAGGGTGAGCATGACTACTCTCTAGCTAAGGCCATGACATTTGGTTTCCAAACAGGTTGCATTGCGCCAATGAATGCCGGAGTTCCTAAAAGAATGGTTATTTTCTTTAAAGTATTCATTTCCTAGAAATGGAATGAGCTATTACTTAAAACCAAAATCTCCTTCTAAAAAATATATCTATCTCCAATGCTTATAATACATTATTACCCTGAATTATTTTGAAAGCAAAAGGCAGAATTTTTTTTTAGAACTTCTGTACTTTGCCTTTCAACCAATAGATACCCAGAATTAGTTAACTTCTTATCTGCTAGAACCAATACTGCCATGTTTTGGGGGGGAAATTGTTATTTTTCTATGGTTCTCATAAAGTATGCACTTCAATAGGTTTGCAAAGCACGAAGTTCCAAAGATAGCCTGTTATTTTTTTTTCCACAGAAAATCTAAATTTAGCAAGTTCTTATTTCCAATCTAGGAGAGTTCCCCTCTCCATAAAGTCATATATCAATTTTAAAAGAAGCAGATAAGGGCATAAATATGCATATATCTAATAAAACGTTCCAATAAAAGTGTTAAGAAAATATGTGTTTATTTGCATTCTAGAGGGAAATAATTTTACTCTTAAATTTTTCCACAGAATTTGATATTTCAGAAACATGTCTTTCACTTTCATCAAATAATGCCAACCAACCAGATCCATGAATCTTGATTTAAATTTTGTCTTCTAAAACTGAGAGTTGAAACTTTCCTCTTGAGAATCCAGATTTTTGTAACTTTTTGAGGCATTGGCCCTATTAATGTCAATTATTTACTCTTGAGAGCTTAGTACATGGCTTATTGGGCTATTAGTAGATAAACTATTGTCTTCATTTTTGTATGATATGAATCTTATTGTTCATTTTATAATTAATATAATCCTTGGAAGAGAATTTTAGAGAAAATATAATTGTTTTAGATAAGATAAAAATTTAAAGTCTGTGAAAAGAACAAGTCTAGTTCTCTTAGAATTCAGCTGCTGGATAAAGCTTTTCTTTATTGAAAAACAGATGTGTTTCCTCTTTTCTGGTTACATGAATTAGAAAATACTGTTTCTCTTTCTGACTTGGCTGCCAGGAAGCTCTGGGCTAAACTAAGGTCCTATTAACAGTAAATGCTCTCCTGGTGTTTAAATTCATGGTTGTTTATTTCTAGTTAATTATGCCAATGTATTTAAATTCTATATATATGGGAAAATGTAGGGAGTTGATTAATTTCAAAAAGGATTTCATTTCAAACCATTTATTGTACCCATTACGTGTCAGGCTCTACCCTAGAGGATGGGGATGTAGTTAGTTAAAAGATTATTTCCATGAGAGAAGTGAATATATTTAACTCTATCCTTAAAGAGGAAAAAAAAAATCTCCCAGTCAAACCTTCAAGAAAACAGAAATTCAAAAGGATTTCCTTGAAAGAAAAGCCTGCCCAACATCAATTTAGCCCTTGCAAAGAAGAGTGAGTGAAGTTATCTTTTGACTGTTCCTTACAGAAATATGGAAAACTAGTCACTTAATTATATAACCTTTTCCTCAAGGGTCTAGCAATAAAACCAGCCTTCATTCTTCGGCATGTGCTAAGAACTAATAACACCATTCCTGAAATAAAAACTTTTAAATAAATTACCCCTTAATAACAGATCAATTTAAACATTCTAACTTCCAAGAAAGGGGCTTTGGGTCTAAGATTTCCTACCTCAGAATTTTAAATGTAACAAATATGTAAGTAGCACCACTTGGGGCAAGCCAAGAAATATGATGTACTTTATGTGAGTAGGCAAAAATAATTGTTAACTAGTAAACTAGTTCCCTTTTACAGATGACTTCAAGGTTGGTGGGCCTAAATTTGCACTTGCTTTCAGCTTTGTTTTACTTTACTGGCTTCCTAATATGTGTCCTGTCTTACGTGACCCTAGGTTGGCCTGCCTTCTGCCAGGCTGATGTTGAGAAAGGTATTAAAATTTACAAGGATCTTGTCCTTGGCCTCCACTCTCAGGGGGCAGCTTTTTCACACACTTTAAAGCGTTGCCAGCTCACAATAGCCTTGTAGTCAGAGAGGGCAGCCCAACAAAGCTGCCCACAGATGCACATGCTTGTCATCTGTCCCAGCACGTGCTGGTCACCTGCCCCAGCAATTGCAAATAGACTACCACTTCTCAGCAACCTGTTTATCTTCCCTTTGCAAGAGAAAACTGCATAAATAATTATAAATGTATTCCAGATAGGGCAAAAAATTTGACTTCTCAACTTGAACTCTGTGCACTTAGGCTTCTCAGGCTAACATAAAGGTCTTTACCTAACAGAGCTGCCTGCAATTTCACTGAGAACTAAGTTAAAACATTTTTTAAAGTGGTGTCATGCCTTGGTGACCTTCTTTTAAGTAATTGTAAGGAGCGGCTCAAAGGATTCAAAGAAGTCACAAATAGCAAAATGTGACAAGTGATTTTCAAACATTAGAGTGCTCTAATGAATAAAAAAACAGACCAAGAAGAATCTTTTCTTTTCTTTTCTTTTTTCTTTTCTTTTCTCGGGTTCCTTTCCAAAATACTGCCAGGAGAATTTTAGAATTACAGCAAAGCAATCACTTCATTAATTTGTGCAAGAAAACTCAAATTTTGTGGGACAGGATAAAACTAAGTCAAGATCACCAAACTTATGAATACAGGTACAAAAACTGTAATTAAACAGCTGTAAAATTAAATGGGTGGGAGAAGAATTGGGGAAGGGGATCAAGGCCATTGAATCTGATGTCTCCAGATCTTGACTTTCGACATCTCACTCCCACGCCTTTAGTGAGCTAAATCACATAAGCACAAAACAAGGGCGAGATGACCAATTTCGGAAAACCAGCAGATCCTCTCCTCCATTCCCTTTAGATCCGTCGTCCTGGGCTTTCTCTCCTAAAGGCATTTCGTTTCTAGGAACGTCCTTCATATCTTTCGGTCTCATTATCTCATTGTACACATCTCTGAAAAGGAAAGAACCGCGGTTTGCTCTGCGATCGGACATCTTTTCTTCTGCCCAGGCTCTTAGTAAGCCTTCAACCAACTTTCGCTGAAAAGGATGTCGCTGAGGGGCGTTGAGGCTTGAAATCCCGGCGCTCACTCATTCTCTTTTCTTTCTCTCCACAGCGGCCACCCCTACAACCCCCTCCAGCCCCGGACAATCAACAACCGTCTCTAAGTAAACTGGAGCGTTTTAAAGAGTTTCCTCCTTCTGTTTCATCCTCTGACCAGAGAGTCACTTTCAGTGGAAGACAGATCAGACAAGACGCCTAACCAGGAGATAGTCAAATGAGATACTTGAAGGAAATAAAAGACGTGATGGAAAAATTCCATGCTGCCTAATTACGATGAAGTATTTTGCAGATAAATGAGCATATAATGCTTGTGATTGTGTTAAAAACACCGAGGTCTTTTGCCCTATGCATTCTTGTTTATTTAAAGGACTTGTATGGCGCTTACCATGTGCAAGCACTATTCGAAAAGCTTTTAATATATGACTCTTTGTAAAAATAATAAGCAACATTAAATCCGCGTATGCTTTTCCATGCTGTATTTTTCTAACACGTTAGAACAGTTAAGTCTTCAAAAGTAAACATCGAAAAACTATAAGCAGCTGCTACTTTATTCCAAGCAAACCCTTTTCCTCTTTGCGATTTTTCACAATGATAGTAATCAAATGAACTAATACGGTGAGAATGAACTCTTAATTTTTTTTTCCAGTGACAATCTCAGGTTTTGCCTCTGGCGTTTGGAAGCGCAGATCACTTGCCCGCGTGGCAAACATTAATTACACCTGTAGGCATTCGCTTTCAGAAAGACGTGCAGCCCTCTCCGAAAGTCGCGAAGGTTGAGTTCGCGCCAGGCCTGCTGCAGCGCGTTCACCTGTGGCCTGAGCCGATGAGCCTTTGGCACATCCTCCTTGGATGGGGGGGGGGGGGGGGGGGGGGGGGGGGGGGGCAGCAACCCGCGCGTCCGCCTCAGCCCCGCAGGCCTGCGGGCATCTGGAGCTGGGTGGCGTCGGGGGAGGTCCGAGAGCCCCAGGGACGCGGGCCGGCTCAGCTCGGCTCGGCGCGCTCAGCTCCTCAGCCACTGCAGACCAGCAGAGGCCCCGGGACCGGCGCCGATTGGGCACCCGCCCGGAGGCCGACAGCCGAGTTGGGGGGTCACCACCCCCCTCCACGTCCCCGGCGTCCTGGGCTGACCTGGTTCAGCCCACCAGGGCCCGTTCGGCCCCCGCCGACTGTGTGCTTTGCCCGGGGTTAAGTTTCAGAAGTCAGGATGAAACGTTTTGGGTTTCTGTTCACACGGTTATTGCAGGCACCGCGGTGAGGACCGCACAAAAGAAACGAGGGCGTGTGGGGAAGGGGTTTTGTGTTTTAATGAGGGCTTAACACGCCGGCTGCACGTCCTTCCCGCTCTCCCCCGCCCAACCCCCGCCCGGGCCCAGTCTCTTCCCGTCGCATCCTTTTCTCTCCTCCCTCTCGCCCCGCGCCGGTCTTGTGTGGGGACAGAATGTAGTGTCAAAGGGACGCCCTAATCAGATCCCAAGAAAATCAGGACTCCGTCCGTGGCGGCGGGTAGTGATGAGTGACAGACGCCCCTTTCTCAGAACCTTTTCTCCACGAGGCACGGAGCTGTCCCGGAACAACGAGCCTCCAGCTCGCGCGCAATCAACCCGCCGCCCGCCTCCCGGTCCCGCGGCGCCGGGGCGGGCGAGCCCACGCCGCCTCCCGCTCCGGGTCCGCCCCGCTCCTGCCCCGGCGGAGGCCCCTCGGCGTAGCCTCTCCGAGCCCCGCAACACAGGGCAAGAGCAGCTTGAAAATATGTTTTGAAAGCACTTCTGTTTTTTTTTTTTTTTTACAACCCACGTTGTCTAATGCGCTGAACACCGCACACGAATTCGTACTTTAGAGAACAAACGGATTCCCACGCGGTTTCTTCACGTTCGGGATTCTAATGAACTCTACCGCCGCGACGGCACACACCACGGGGAGTGGAGAGCTGCCACTGCCCGGATAATCCAAGCCCGAAAATCTCGAGCTTGAAAAACGACTAAAATTATGTCCTGAAATACCTGGACCATCGCTCTGGTCTTTCCTGCGGCTGGAGGAGAGAACAACTCCGGCTCACGGTCTACTCGGCGGAGTCTACTCTCCAAGGGCCCTGTGGCCAAATGGAAATAAGTGATTTAGAGCAAAGCGAACGTCACGTGGTAGCCGACCTCAGCCCCTCAGGCAGCCAGCGGTTCAGTACCTGGTCTGGGAAACTCACGTCCTTATCTGTCCACAGCCCGGAGGCCGGGGAAGCAGCCTCGGGAGTTGCCGGGGAGAAAAGCAACTATGATTTAACGTTGTCAAAAACCCCAGAGGGCAAATGTGACCTTCAGGGTCAGCCAGTCAGCAGTTTTGATCCAGACAAGGGACGGCCGAGGGGGGCGGTTCGCTTAAGCCACGGCGCCTCCCAACGTCACTACACTCTCGCTCACACTCAGCCACGCGCTTGGGGTTATTCTTTAAGCACAAGACAGACACTTCACCGTCAGATTGGGGGGTGGGGGGTGAGGAGGAGGGCCGAAACCCGAGGTCCGGAGCCCGCCCCTCAGCGCCGTTCCCTCGCAGCGCCCGCGTCCACGGCCGCGTGCAGCCCTAGCCGGAGACAGCAACCTCGCGCTCACGCTCGCGGACGCCTCTCCCGCCCGCGCGCAGCTCCCGGACCCCAGGTGCGCGGCCGCGTTCCCACGCCTCCGCAGGAGCCTCCGGCGCGGGCATTGGCGAGCGCAGCCCCGCCCCTCCACCCCAGCCAATCGCGGGCCACGCCGACCCCGAGGAGGCGGACCCGGCGGGGATGCGGGGGCCTGCGCGCGGGAGGCGGGCGAGGCGGCCCCGCCCGCGCGGAGGGGCGTGGCCGGCGCCGGTTCTTGCGGCCGAGCTAGGCTGCGGCGTGGGAAAGAGCCGCGAGGAGCCGACCGCGCCGCCGCGGGAGCCTCGCCTGCCCGGGCCCTGAGAGGGAGGGAGGAAGGGAGGAGGCAGGGAGGGAGGGTGCCGCGCCCGGCTCGGCGTCGGTGGCTCGGGCTGGGCTGTGGCCGGCGCCGTCTTCGCCGCGATGAAGCGCCCTTGTGAGGAGACGACCTCTGAGAGCGACATGGACGAGACCATCGACGTGGGGAGCGAGAACAATTACTCGGGGTGAGCGCGGGCTCGACGGGAACTACCCGGGGCCCGAGGCGTCGGGGAGCTTTGTGCGCCAGCGGCTCCTTGGAAATCCCGAGGCTCCTCTCCGCTGCGTCCTAACGGAGCGGGGAAAGTTTTGCCCGGGAAACTTTGCGCGGTGGGCGCTCAGCGAGCGTGCGTTGGGGTGGGGCGGGGGATGTCGGTTTTCACACCGGGGGTGGGGCGGAGAGGAAGGGGGACGCGACTGAAAGACACCGCCGGAGGTGGCGAGGGAGGGTCCCCGGCTGTCAGCGTTGGGCGTGCGGACCGGCTGGCGACGCCCCCGCCACTGAAGCTCCGGGAGCACTTTCAGGATGGGTCAGGCGAAGAGTTAAAAACATGTTTTGTTTTGTTTTTAATTTTCAAGAGCCTAAAAAGACGACTCGCCTTTTGGAGAAATGAGTTTGCGATGTTAAGGCTAAGGAGGTTGAGCTTTCCAGGTTGGCGGTGTGTGAGTGGGCTGACGGGAGAGTGTGTGACAGATCGTCCCGGGCGTAGATCATCTCATCGATTGCTTGTTCTTAACTCTGGAAAAGATCGGAGTCGTGATCACAGAAGCCAGACCTCCACTTTCCAGTGACAGAGGGAGATTACCGAGGCATTTTAGTGCCACGGCGGGTCAAATGATAATTGCTTCTAATTGACATCCCCACAAGCTCCTTAATTATTTATCTGCAGCTGTCACTCAAAGAGCAAAATTCTTCCTACCTTTGGAAAACAGGCTTTCTTTCCACATCGTTATTCTAATAAGCACAGACCAAAGCGTAAAACCAGCAACAGCAAGGATATTTACAGGAAACGTTTGCAAAGTATCTTTTAATTATTAAAGTGTGTGTCGTCTTAAAAAATGAGATCTGAAAAACAGAAGAAGCCATGTGAAAGGCGAAACCAGTTGCGATGGGGTGGGACTGAGGGAGACAGTTAATTCAGAAATAAGATCCAGAAGTGAGAAGGTGAGGTAATAAGAACCTGGTGTGTGTGACATTTCTAAAATGAAAGAGAACAAATAATAGGAACCTGGAGAATTTGAGAACATAAAGAAGCATAGTATCCACGAATTATGAAGAGAAACATGTACGCTAGAAAGGATCATAAAAGTTATAGAAGGGACAATGATTTGAACTTTCAGTATAAAATATCTTTTCATTAGTAAACTCAAGATTGATTTCAGCCCCTAGAGGTTTAAGCTTAGCTTGAAGACTAGGAGATACTCAACTACGGTTTCATTTTCAAAGTCAAACATTTACTAGTAGTTGATCTAATTTTAATTTCCCTATCAGTGCCATATTTAATTTGGGGCATTTTTTTGGGAGATTAGTATACAAAACATTACATTTGTCTTTTTTTCCCTTAGTGAGATATGTCTAATTGAAGTTTTGAAATAGTAAGATAACTTCTGTTTATTTTGAAGATTGCATCTAGGGACAACAGTTGACATGTGATGACCGACCGTATATCTTTTGATAGTAGTGCTAAACATGGCTTTTATATTAAAATAGCTTTGCTTTGTTTAGTGTGTCTGACCAGGAGGGTGCAGGAGGATGCTATTAGAGATTGGTTGATTTTCAAGAAACATTTTTGAGTGGAACTAGAAAGTATTAGTTTCTAACTTCTCAATCTGTCTGCAGTTTTTTTCACTGCAAGACTTAAAAGTTGAGGGATGTTTTTGCTAATGGATTTGGTGTCTGGATGACTTGTTTAAAAAAAAAAAAAGCATAATTCTCACCTGGAAAGAGATATAAGGACTGAACACAAAGTATGCTAAGAGAAAAGTAAGAATTAACAATAAAATAATGTAGACCTGAGCTGTGCAGTCGCTCAGTATTTAATGGGTGCCATCAAACCCAGAAGAAACCATTGTTATGTTAATGTAGCACCTGACTTATTGTTCCTGTTTCACAGGCAAAGTACTAGCTCTGTGATTAGATCGAATTCCCCAACAACAACATCTCAGATTATGGCAAGAAAGAAAAGGAGAGGGGTATGTGATTTTTCATTTCTTTTTAATTCATGTAATCCAGCCTAATGTGTAACAGTGGTATTCTTCCATTAAGAGTAACTTTATCATTTGTGTATTCATAAACTTTTGTTGTTGTTTTGCTTTCTTTGAGATAGATAATAGAGAAAAGGCGTCGAGATCGGATAAATAACAGTTTATCTGAGTTGAGACGACTGGTGCCAACTGCTTTTGAAAAACAAGTAAGCAACCCTCACCCCTGACCACCCCACCAAAAAGCTCAGAAAATCTGATTCTCTCATCTGGGAATGTGGGTTCTTGTTAAAGCTCATTAAAATAATGGTGTATGTGCCCTGATCTGGCACAGAGCAGCTATTTCAGTAAAATGCTTTGTTGTGGCAAAACTATTAAAAACATAATCCATCATGAAGCTGAAAAACATTTCCATTCTTCAGCTTATTTTCCCTTAAGGGTAACAGTGTTCATGCTTTCTCTGTTCTTTCTGTGAAGACCAGTAGTGGTTTTGTTCAAAACCAGCTGTATGTCGTACTCTTTAAAAAAAAAAAAAAAAATATATATATATATATGTATATATATTCACAAAATTTCACTTTTTTTGTAAACTGCTAAAAAAAAGTGCTTTTTATTTTAAAAATAACCAAAGTCCAGGAAGTAACATATCTAGCTCTAGTTCCTAAATGGTAATACTAATAACATTTATTTACCAAATCACTTAGTTTCATTTTTAAGCCCTAGATTAATAGAATGGTGTTCCATTTAGGGCATCTTTTTGGAAGTTTGATAAAAATAAAACTAGCCAACAGTTTCCTTTTTCAGAATTCAAGTATTCCTTTACCAAAAAAAAAAAATTTTTTTTTTTTTGCACACTTAGAAAAGGAGGAAGCCAAAAGGTGGAATCTTCCTTTGTTGTTTTCTTGGAAAAGTTTTATATCTCTTGCCACAATAGCTAATGGCACAGATTTCTAAGAGCATCTTTCAAAGAATATGGCATCACACTCTATTGAAAATACTTTCAATTTAATTCAAATAGCGCATAAGACAGCAGTTGTTTGTTTATGTCATTTCATTGTTTACTTCATGAACCACAAACATTATACAGCAAGCCCTATAAAAGCCCTTGGAAATTATCCAGAAACTGCAATTTTTTTATTAGTTACTTTTACTGAAACTACTGTACATCTTGATGGAAAAATTGAATGTTGACAGAAGTACAAGATGTAATATGCTCTAGATTATACATTTTTGAGAGAAAAAAGATATCTATATGCTGAAACCATCTTTGGTAAGGGAAATGTAATGTGAAAATTATAGATTTGATTTGTAACATTTTTCAATGACAATAGGCTGAAAATGAAAATATCAGTAATCTGTGTTTTTCACTTTGGGTACTGAGATGTCCAGTTAGAAGAACAGTTATTTTGGTGATTTTCCCCCATCAGTTTGTTAGGTTTTTTTCCTTAAATGTCGACTTAGAACAAACCTTAAAAGCTAACCTCAGTTGTTTGGCAGTTAGTTACTATAAACACAGGCTTTCCCATTTGCCAAGCTTGGCTACCAACCCTGGTGAGCTGGCCCTGTCACAGTGTGATTAGAAGAGTGTTTCTTTCTAGCAGTTTCAGTAACTCTGGCACTCTTACCATATACAGGGTGCTGATAATTTTCACAAAATTAGAGCATAGGAACCTGAAAAAAACTTCAGTTCCCTTTTCAAAGAGACACATTGATTTAATTATTTAGTTTTTCCAGGAAATTAGAAGCTACCCAGAGTCCTCTGAGGCAGTTCAAGGTGGCACATTCCTATTTCGGTTGGTTTCTAGAGGTTGCCTTATTTTGAAAAGTAGGACATATATATTTATTCCCAAGGCATTTTTATTAAGAACTGTTCTAAAGGGTTCAGATATCTTTAAGCATTTCTAATGCTTACTAGGTAGGGAGTAAATTACGCTTTCTTGCTAAGGAACTTGGAATTCACAGTGACACCTGCTGGTAATTATTGGGGAAAAATCCCTTAAAAGTCCTCCCTTTTTTGTTTTTGGTTCTCCTTACTGGGCTGTATCTTAAAGATTTACTAGAACTTTTTATTTTGAAAAACCTAATTTGCTAAGATCCTATTTTCTTCTCCTTCAGAGTTGGATTCAACTGATCTAGACTGCACCATTATATAAGACTATTGAATGTCCTGTTATATAGAGATTGGATGCAAAGTTTGAGATTTTTGCAGTTGTAATAGTTTTAGTGGAGTGACCTTAGGAGTATAGTTTAGTCGTATGATTAAGAAATTATTTGTTATGCCTTTTAGTCTTTAAATGATAAATTGGCAAATATCTGTCATTAGGTATGACATAATAATTATTGTTTGTATGTAAAGTTTGCAAAGAATTCAGATTTTTCTCTGAAAAAGAAATTAGACTTTTCTAGTGAGAAGAAAAATTGAAAATCCAGTGTCAAATGTTCCAAATCTGTTATCATAGGACTTATAAGACTTCATGATTTGTTTATGCAGGGATCTGCAAAGTTAGAGAAAGCTGAAATATTGCAAATGACGGTAGATCATTTGAAGATGCTTCAGGCAACTGGGGGTAAAGGTAAGTAGGTGACTTCATTTTTTACCCCCTTTTCACCTTTCTCTTTTCATTTCCCCCCTAAGATTATAGGAAAGTCATAGTTGAACAGTTCTTTAACAAGCTGAGATAGGAGGTCCCAGATTAAAGCTGTGGAAATCAATGCTAATGGCAGGATTGAACTCGTGGGAAAGAACTTCTGGAACAAAAGAAGCACTTGACCCTGGGCTTGTGTTTGCTTTCATAATACTGTGGGAGTAAAGCTTCATTCACGGCAGCCTGGTCAGAGATTTGTTTGGGACCTCAGAGGCACATGCTAGAATCTGTACAGAAAGACAAAACAAACACGCAAACATCCAAACATAAACAGGAGATTAAAGGCAGTCTTCTTCTCTTCTTTCCCTTTCCCCTGGACTCCCCATTAGATAAAGGCTAGGACCCAATACGGTGCTACTACTCCAAAGGAATTGATTTTAGAATTATTTTCATTGTTTTCAGATTTTGGTTGGTCTTGGATGTTTGAACAGAAAGTTTGAAGTATAGGTAGTAAATCTCTGAACTGAAAACTATTAATGGAGCAGAGTCATTCCTGCAGAGAGCAAACAGGAACAGGTGCCCCCGGCCCAGTGCCCTGGAGAGATATCTTCTGTACTAGAATCATCGAGAGGTCAGGGATGGACCCTCATGTCATATTAAAAATAGACCTGAGATCCTGGAAGCTGTAATATTCATTCAGATTTCCTTCTTCTCACAGGTTACTCAGACTTGATTTTGCCCTTTTGTATCTTTTTCACCCTTCAAGCAAGCCTTTGCTACTCACCTTAACCAAGAGTGCTTTTGTTACTCAGTATATATGACAACTGGGGTGGGAGAGGTACCCCCAGGGGCTAAGTGCTAACCTTCCATCCTGAAGGCCTCTCTGCTCGGCATTAGCTTTTCATTACATAGTATCACGGTTTGCCCTAGATCAGAGCAGAGGCAAAACATTGGAGGGAGTAGCTGTTTACCAATTGGTATAGAAGTACTTCAGGACTTAACCCCGGTATGGCCATACTGCTGAAGACCATTAGAACATCAGCCCCGGGGGGCGCCTGGATGACTCAGTTGGCTAAATGTCCAACTCTTGGCTTTGGCTTAGGTCATGATCTCACAGTACGGGGATTCAAGCCCCAAATTGGGCTCCTCACTGACAGTGTGGAAGCTGCCTGGGATTCTGTCTTCCTCTCTTTCTGCCCTTCCCTTGCTCGCTTTGTCTCTCAAAATAAATAAAAAAAGAAAACATCATCACTGGCCTTCACCATCTTTTAGGTGAGGAGTAATCACTTTAAAGAGAAGCCCCCATGGCATGACTTCATCTCAGTTGCACCTTCTTTAAATTGCACCTTCTCTAGAAACCATCCTGAATGGGTATGGAATTATGATTTCTAATCATTAAAATGTAACCCTCAGCATAGGATTCAAAACTTCTTACATAATAGAAAAGAAAACTGGACGAAATCGTAGAAGCCAGTGATCCAGCCCAGCTCGGCCCCTGGCTGGCCTTTAACCCAAGGCAGACGTGCTCTATGGCACTGTGAGGCCTCCCCTAGCACTCTGAGCTTTAGAGCACCTCTAGCCTCATAATTTTGTCTTGGCACCTGCTACGTCAGAAGTAGAAGACTGGTTGAGTTCGTGATAGTGCAGGAACAGCAGTTTGATTGCTCTTGCTCCCTTGGTGGTGTTCACCGCAAGGCTAAGAATTCTTACCAGGGTTGCAAATATTTGGCATGAGCTATACTTCTAAAGAGTAATATTGTTCTTATGCCTTACTATAAAAACTAAGTTCCATTCTTGGTTGCTATTCTTGGCTACCTGAACAGTCCTAAAATTCATCCCAGAATAGTTTATGAACAGACATTTCCAAGCAAGCTCCACACAAGTCGCCTGACTGCCAAGTCATTAGAAAGGTCATTCCACAGGAGAAAGTGTGGGCCTTAAAAGGAGGGGCGGGCAATGTGAGCTCACATCATCTAAGACTCCACTGCTGTGGGGGCCTCCCAGGGGTGAAGGGCATAGACTCTATAGTTGGGGAACTTGGTTTCAAATCCTTGCTCTGCCATATATTAGCTCTGTGATCCAGGGTAGACTACTAACCCTCTAAGAGCCCCAGTTTCCTCATCTGCAAAATGATGAAAGCCATAGTGTCTACCTCACAAGGTTGTTGTGAGTTTATTCACTTAAAGCCGTATGGCAGTGATGGCCCAGAGGAAGTGGTATGGAATGGCCCCGTGTGCTCTTATTATTGGCCCAATATCTATTCCTTGGAGACAACTGTTCATCACTGTTTCCCTCTGCATTCAGCAACAGAATAGAAATCACAGAACTGATATTCCTTAATATGCAACAGAGAATTCAGCCCTATATAACGACATACAGCTGGCAAACCACAATTTTCAATCACCTTGTACCCCTCATGAAAATTCATGGAAGCTCCAGTTCTGTTGTTCCATTCTTTTACAGTCTATCTTGGTATTGCGATAGCTTCTAGAGAAAGTTTAGCAGAATAACCTAAATTTCTAGATCCCTCTGCATTTCTGTCCTCTGACTTCTATTGATTTCCTCCCTCCTTCCTCATGGATATCAGAAGCCTGCAACGCCCCACAAGGAACTCTGAGGGTTCTCCTGTGAAATCTATCCACGGAGGCGTTGTCTTCAGGAAGAGCTTTCCCTCTTAATCCCAGGGACTTTGTTGCTAACTAAGCTGAAGTCCTGGGATGATAACTATTTTTGTTGCTGATCTTCCACATTTTATGATATTCTCTTATATCTGCTTTGTGCTCTTATTTTTACTCCTTTAATGGTGTATCTTTTTGTCTCATATGTCTTTTTGGGACTTCCAAGTTTCTGTTGACAGTCCAGCTTTATTTAGGAATGTGAATATTAATTGTAAATACTATTTTCCAAAGTGCTTTGATTATAGAATAAGATGGCTTAATTTTTAGTGGATGATAAATGAAACAGGTAATACTTTGATCTGCAGAAACATGAAAAAGATAATATAAATGCCTTAGATGAAAATAACTTTGTGGTATTTCTCATTTAGATATACCCATATCCCAAAACTGACTAAATTTTTAATTTGAAAAAGCTTTTGAAAAGTTGCAAATGAGAAAGAATCTGAAAAAAAGATGTATTTGTACATATTAGATGTCACCTGTTCAAAGTGGTGACATTTCCCCAAAATGTCTGATGTTTATTCTATCCTAAATTGGCACTATTAATAAAAATACAGTATTATTTTCTGTCCAATGTATTATCAGTGGATAAAAAGGGATTCTCCTAAATGTGGCCCAGCTCCAGCCATCTTTATGGTAGTGACCTTTGGTGTGGCAGTGCATGCATAACACACTGAAAAATTAATACACATCTTTTTCTTGGGTAGATGCCAGGAAAATGTAAGCTAACCAGTGAAGGAAATACATACTAAAATTTCAGAAAAGTGAAGAGGTATAGTAATCTCGTATCAGTAAAGCAGTCTCATATTGCTTAATCGAAAAATAAGATCTTTAAATCAGTAACCAAGATTTTTAAAAAGTCATTTTGTTTTCATCAGCTTTTTTCTTACAAACTGAGATGTTTTCACTTTGAAAAAAAAACAGAGTCAAAAAGCATTGCTGAATTTATTAAGTCTAGCATATTTTTAAAGAAAGTCCTCAAGCTGCTAAGATGCATTTCATATCTGTGACAAATGCCAAGAGTGAGGATGTTTCAGATAAACCCTTTAATCTCCACCTTATGGGACAGAGACAGAGACTGAAAGTCATTACTAATGTGCAAATTTTACGAGGGAATTCACCATCCCACAGTACAAAGGGAGAGACATCCCCCCTTGGTTTCTTTATGGAAGTGTCTGAAACACGGATGTTCTTAATTTTTTCCCCCACCGTGGCATTCGGTTGCAAGAACAACTATAGTATACAGCGTTGCCAGCCTTGTCACACATGTGAATTGCAAAGCGTCCTTTCTTCTACAAAAGTTACAACCAGAAATAACTGGCAACATTTTCAGAAAGGGTCGTCATTCCGCTTGAATCTTCTGCAGCACAGAGAGAAGGAGCATAGTCGGTGTTTACTCACGGTAATTGTACCGTTTTCTCTCACTCCCTGCCCTGGCCCCCACTTCCCTCAAACCCCCTTCTAGGCTACTTTGACGCACATGCTCTTGCCATGGACTTCATGAGCATTGGATTCCGCGAGTGCTTAACAGAGGTGGCCAGGTACCTGAGCTCCGTGGAGGGCCTGGACTCCTCGGATCCCCTGCGGGTGCGACTGGTCTCTCATCTCAGCACGTGCGCCTCTCAGCGGGAGGCGGCGGCCATGACGTCCTCGCTGGCCCACCACCATCACCCTCTGCACCCGCACCACTGGGCGGCGGCCTTCCACCACCTCCCCGCCGCCCTGCTCCAACCCAACGGACTCCACGCCTCCGAGTCAACGCCTTGTCGCCTCTCCACAGCTTCAGAAGTGCCTCCTGCCCACGGCTCCGCCCTGCTCACGGCCACGTTCGCCCACGCCGATTCTGCCCTTCGGATGCCTTCGACGGGCAGCGTTGCCCCCTGCGTGCCGCCTCTGTCCACCTCTCTCTTGTCCCTCTCGGCCACGGTCCACGCGGCCGCCGCCGCAGCCACTGCAGCCGCGCACAGCTTCCCTCTGTCCTTCGCGGGGGCCTTCCCCATGCTCCCCCCGAACGCAGCTGCCGCGGTGGCAGCCGCCACAGCCATCAGCCCGCCCCTAACCGTGTCAGCCGCCTCCAGCCCTCAGCAGACAAGCGGTGGAACAAACAGTAAACCTTACCGACCCTGGGGGACAGAAGTGGGAGCTTTTTAAGTTTGCATTGAACTTCTTGCAATAGTAACTGAATGTCCTTCATTTCAGAGTCAGCTTAAACCTCTGCACCCTGAAAGTAGCCATACAGATGTCTACAGATCCACAAAGGAACAATAAAGCTATTTGAGACACAAACCTCACAAGTGGAAATGTGGTATTATCTTTTCTCTCTTGTTTTGTTTAAGGCAGCTTGGTAACTGACATCAGCAACTCTTGAAAACTTCACACACGTTTTCAGTTAGAAGTTTCCTGGGAAATGTATGGACTGTACCATCCAGCAGTGCATCTGTATGTCTGAATTGGGAAAGAAAAAAAAAAAAAAAAAGCCCTGACTGGATTCTCTTGAAACTAGATGGAAAAAAACAAAAACAACTTGTGTTTCATAAGTGCCTGAGTTAGTAAAGTTTTCTTGTGAACAGATAACATTGCACAAGTAAAGAAGATCATAGAGGTTAGGTTAAGACAGGAAAGGGACAGAAGTCTTGCATTAGGCTGCAGACATTTTAATAAAATGCCAGAGAAGAATACTCTCTTGAAACCAACAGGCTTTTCTTAGCCAAAAGGATTGCTGAAAATAATTTTCAAGTTGAAAGACCTAGTTTTATCTTAGTTCGCTTTCTTTGTACAGACTTGCCTGCCAAATGGTGACATTTAGCAATGCATTGGTATAAGCAATTATTCCATCAGTGCTCAGATTAACAGCCCTTTCTGCCCTGCCTGCAAGCCCCCAGGCACTTTTTTTTCATGGCTCAAAATTTGGTGCTTCTTTATGTAAAACCATACATTTATAGAGTGCACCTAGAAGCAGTTGCCTACCATGTCCCCACCAGAAGCTATTTGATTCATGCCAACTTGAAAACTTCTCCAGTGTGTAAAAGTTCAGGTTAATTTATTGTTTCATTTGGACTGTTTTTACATATTTATCTTCTTCATTTTGTCCTGATAATGTGTAATACCTATTCTTGTGGCCCTTTGGAGAAAGTTGCATTTCTGGAGGTGATGAGTCAAGGGAGAGAGCATTGGGAAGAGAAAAGCCACGATTTTTAAATGCTCTTTGTCAAGCTCATGATTGCATTTGATCCCAAATCAAGATGAATGTATGCAATGGGATGTACATAAATTATTTTTGTTCATGCTTAGACTAGTGCTACATAATAGTATTTTTCTTTTAAAAAAATTTTTAATGACAAAATAATCTCTTAATACATTGAAATTGAGCACGTGAGATTTTATGTTTGAAAGGTAAAGACACAGCATGTATCATTATGCACTTCATTTCTCTGCTGTGTGGAGAAAGCAATAAACATTATGCGAATGTTAAACATTATATAAAATTATACTTTTTAAATATTTGTTTTAAAATTATTGTACCTAGTCTTTTTTGCATTACTTTGTAACCTTTTTCTATGCAAAAGTCTCCATATCACTAATTAAATGAAGTCCTTTTCGACTATTTTTATGTGATGAGTTGCTTTGCAGAATGGAAAGTTGACATGAATTTCAAACAAGGCCCTCCTTCACTAACAATTTAAGCCGTGGCTTTTCTTTTTCTCTTTGAGTCATTTAATATAATTCACAGCTTGCCTGAAAATAGCATTTATCTGAGCTTGTAAATCAATTCAGCATAGGTGGGTATGACATTATTTGGAAACAAGAAGTGATCAGTTTCCTCTGCCTTTTATTCTTAACCGTGGTTCTTAGAAAAGTGCAAATACAAGGACTCCAAATAATAGCAAATTGAACCTGGGATAGTAAGCTAGGACGTGTCATACATTTTGTAACTCAAAAACATTTGTAGAGGGTTTTTAAAACATCACTTGCATATGTGATAAGCATATACATGCTTCCTGATGATAAATCCTCTGTACCTACCTCAATGAAACTTTCTTTTGATGCTGTAGAAATTATGCACATATCTCTCCTTCTTCAATGAAGCCTAGAAGAGATTATTTCAGTTCCTGAAGCTATTGGGCCAAACGTAAGAGAATTTTAAAAAAATATTTTTATTCATATCAGTTATGCTCACAGTTAAAGGAAGAAATGTGAGGTTTCTTACATTATCTTAGTTTTGAAAAATTAAGTATATAGTTTTTCTAATTTTTGTCTGTATATGGGTAAAATATGAGCAAAAACGGATCACTTTGTTCCTCCTGTCTCTAAGTTCTGTGGTTATTGCATCTTCCATTAGCTCTGATGGAGTTAGGTAGCAAATAAGAAAATGGATTTTGTAGTATTTGCAGTTTGCTTTTGAGTCCTGATTTGTGGACAATAGGCATAGAAGTAATTCTTATTTTAAGACCTAATAGCTGATTCTGTGCCTGTTGTAATGTCACCATTCAAAGAATTTCTTTTTCTTTTTTGGAATGTAAACCATTTTAGAGATCAGGAATTTTTATTTTTAATTTGGATTAAATATTTTAAGATAAATCCTCTTTCTTCCTCCTTTTCTCCCTTTCTCATCCTTTTTGGTTTTTCCTTAACGTTTTTTTCCTTCCCGGTTACATATGGGCTGTTATTTTTCCAATTAATTGATTAAAATATTTGCAAAACAACTTGTGACATAGTTGCTAAGGGTTCTCGTAGTTCTTAAAGATAATTGTTGTCTATAATTTTGGTCATTTGAAGTTCCTTGGTCTTTGATAAATGTTTCACATTAGCTATTTGACATCACATTTCTCTGTGTTAAAAAACAAAATTCAACTAAGGATCAAATTGGCTTTATTCAACAATTCATGAATCGGGCAGCATCCCATCTAGCAAATAGAAAGGGGCTCCAAGAAGCTATACAAAATGAAAGGCTTTTATAGGCAGAAGGGGGCTACAAAAGGAAGTTTCTAACAAAAAGTGAATTGTTTCAGGCAAGGTCACCTTCCTTTGGGGGAAGAGGGGGGGGGTCTGTCATGCAGATGACCTCACTGGTACTGATTGGTTAATTCCAGATTGACTGGTTAAAGGTCACTGCAATTTGGTTAGATATTAAGTCTTGGTTTGCTGATATGGGGCTTGCACAAGTGACTCCATTTTGAGTCTGATGTTTCTTTTTAACAACTGTTTTCCCATCTCTGATTCAATGTTCTGTGAAAGTGGTGTTCCACCTTTAGGTGTGGTAGTTTTCATGTTTGCTCCCAAAATGGAAAAAAAAAAATAGTTTTTATGGTCCAGGAGGAAAAGAACTTTTAAAGTTTGATTTATCAGTGGCTTTTACTTCTGTAAAAGTTAGTACCAAAATCAACTCAAGGGATTTTTGGTAGGATAAAAGGATAAAAAAGTGATGACATTTTTTAGAAATTTGGTTTTCCCCAAATGTTAAAAAAGCTATATGTATACTTAATGTTAGAAAACGATTGAAGAAACCAGTAAGTAATACAAACTTTATTTAACACTTCATGAAGCAGTCTCCTTTTGGAGAATTGCACAATGGGGCAGAAGACAGGAAGATTTTATAGGATAGAGTAAAGAACAAGGAAGAGAAAAATGGAAAATATCTGATTGGCAGAGTTACATAATCAACCTTGTTTAGGGTGAGAAGGCCCAGAGTTAGCTTGGCATTGGGGGATTGGCTCACTAGATACACTGCATCTCTCATCAAGTGAAATATTTATAGGGACTCAAAAGTTATCTGAAGTTGCATCTGCTGATGTAGCACCTGGGTAGGAATAGCTCCACCTTGGGCCTAGAAATATAGTTCAACAGTAATTTAAACACAGTTTTGTATTTCCCATCAATGAGCCAGAAGCTATTTATTGAATAACTATTGTGTACCAAGCACTGTGTGTACATGTTAAGTTTCAAATGGCAAGTGGTAGCACATGCAAATGTAATTCTATAGCCTGACAGTGATACGTGTGACTATCACTCTAGCTATTCACAAGGACCCTTGAAAGAAGGAAGTGCCATGAGAGTGAGAAAAGAGGTTTCTGAGAACTAGTCAGGAGAGGCTTTTTGGTCTCTTTGGGATAGTGTACTATTACAAATATGATAGTTCGTCATATTTGAATAAATCTGAGGGACTTTTAAAGTAATGGCCAAACAAAAAAAAAATGGCCAAATGTTAACTAGACTCATGGCTCTAATGCCCCACATGTACATATGATATATATCATAAATCTTAAGCCTTTTGGATTATTTTCTTTTTACAATCAACATGTTCCTTTTCCAATCCTTATATCATTACATCATTAGGTCACATCATCACAAAGCTATTTCCATAAGTAAGACTCTCATCAATTGCAAGAGACACTGTTGGTTTAACAGCTTTTTTGTTTTGTTTTGTTTGTTTATTTATTTTGAGATGGAAAAATCATGAGTGTGACAGAGACAGAGAGGGAGGGAGAGAATTCCAAGTAGGCTCTGTGCTAACAGTGAGATCAGGGCTCAGTCTCACTAACTGTGAGTTCATGGTCTGAGCCAAAATCAAGAGTCAGATGCTTAACCAACTGAAGTACTCCTAAGGTCAGTTTTTATGGAAAAGCATCACCACAACAGAACTTTATCCATTGATCATAAGACATCCCAATTTCCAGAGTGTTTATAAAAAAGAAAAAAGGTACATCTTGGATTTGAAGCAATACTACAGTATACTAATGTACATAAGTACAATTTTAAAAATCCATGGCTAGAGATGTACAGAGATTAAAATGTGGCTAATTTAGCTTACTTTAAGAATATACTGGGGCACCTGGGTGACTCAGTCAGTTGAGCATCCAACTCTTGATTTCAGCTAAGTCATTATCAGGTCATTATCTGAGGGTCATGGGATCCCGCCCCAAGTCTGGCTCCAAGCTGAGCATGGAGCCTGCTTTAGATTCTCTCTCTCTCCCTCCGTGCCTCCTCCCTGCTCATGCTCTCTCTCTAAAATTAAAACAAACAAAACTCACTGGATAGGGTCCTAGTCAAATTAAGAATCTGGATTAACTTTGTAAGTTTTATGATCTAAGGATAGATGTATTTTTAGCTTTTCATGTTTTTATTGCCCAATGGGACTATTCCCAGTTCTGCATTTTACTGAAGAATGGAGTTTGACTTCCCCTTGTAATTCTTTTAAGATCTAAGCAATAACTGAGGTTGTGAATATTTCAGCAACTAAAACAAAGTGCTACAGCAAATATGACATCATAAACTGTGACTATAGCTCATATTCTTTGGAAGGATAAGTCTTTGAACTCAGATGGGAGAATTTAAAAAGAAAAAAAGCCCCTTTGCTTGCATATACAAATCTTGTATGAGGGGCCAAAGGCATATGAGAAATGGCTCCCTAGGTACCATGTGTACTTTCCTCCTCTCTTTTAACTTGAAAGGAACAGACAGGAATGGGGTTGCTCAGGGAACTGGGTTCTCTGCTATAACTGACAGAACCAGGCCAACCCAGTACAGGTCCAACAAAGACAAAACATGAATACTCACTGCAAATGCTGTTCATTGTTCTCTGCACTGATCTCTATGCTAAGTGTGTGAAATCTGTTGTCTCAGTGAAGCCTCATAACTGTCCTATAGAGTGCCTATATTATTATCTTTGTTTTACATATTAGGATTTGGAGTTGTAGTTAATTGCCCAAGGTCCCAACTATTAGTTGTAAGCTATGATTCAACCCAGGTTTGTCTTGATTCTTCAGCCCATACCTTTGACCTCTAGGCTATGGCTTTTGACAATGCTTTTTTGGCCTCAGACCTACCAAGAAATTTCAACCTACCTGGGATGACTTTGAATTATTAATGAGACTAAATCTGTCTATAGTATTAGCATAAAAGCCTCTACAATCTTACCTTTTCCCCCCTTTTTTAAATGTTTATTTATTTTGAGAGAGGAAGAGAGAGAGGACACATGCACACCCATGAGTGAGCAGGAGTGGGGAAGGGGCAGAGTGAGAGAGAGAGAGAGAGAACGAGAGAGAGAGAATCTCAAACAGGCTCTACACTGTCAGCTCAGAACCGGATGGGGAGCTTGATCTTCACGACTATGAGATCATGACCTGAGTCGAAATCAAGAGTTGGACGCTTAACCGACTAAGCTACCCATGCGCCCCTATCTTACTTACCCTTTTAATATATGAAAGGATTTAAAAAAAGAATAACCCTACTTTATTCCATTGTACAACATAAAAGGAAATAATTTTGGCAGTTTCTTAGTTTTAACTTTCAACTTTCAAGCAGGTCATACATACCTTAACTTGATTGCTGACCTTAACTATTAGTAATGTCTAACAAAAAGTATCCTAAATCTCATTCAAGGTGATGGCAAAGGTGAAGCAAAATGGTGAAGTATTAAGACAAGGATTCTGGAGGTACCTGGCTGGCTCAGTTGGAAGAGCATACAGCTCTTGATCTTGGGGTTGTGAGTTCGAACGCCACACTGAGTATAAAGATTACTTACATAAATAAATAACTTAAAAAAAGATATCTGAGAAAATTGAGTTTGAGAAGAAAATTCAACCTCAGTCTTCCACTTGATATGAAAGATAAGAGGTTTTTGGTGAGGGGGAGAGTGCTGGATCATTCTGAATCTGTATACATTCCAGGTCCATCATGTCATTAAACAACATTCTTCATTTGGCCTAGAAAGACTTGTCTAGTGACCCATCCACTGTACAATTATTAACAGGAAGGGATTTTGAACTAGCCTAAACATTTTGGCCTATGGTTAGGCATGTTTTCCATAACAGTTAAGAGTTTATATGTGTATAGTTTTTAAAAAATCTTATAACTAAAGACATTTTTATAGGCCTTTAAGTTCTTAGTCTTCTGGGAATTGAATATTCTGTTTCCTTGACCTCAGTTGTCATTCTATTAGTCTGTGGGAATGAAGAGATACATGCATATGAAATAGATATGCATGTAATAGAATGCCTTGTAAGCTTCTTTTTTTTTTTAAGGGATAGAATGAGCTTGAGTATCTTCGGCAAGTTAACTCTAAAGTTTCTTCCATTAGTGTGCATTATAATAGTTTTGTGTTTTCACTGCATTGATAATAAAGTCATGTTTTCTCATGCAGAAGGAAAAGTATTTCTCAAAGAATGGCTATTATTCATAATGTTTTACTTGTATAAGTGAATTTGTAAAAATTAAATTTTAAAACTAAATTTTAAATTGTTCATAAACTCATAAAACAACTAAAGTATTTTAATTGACTTAACCCCACCTTTTGTGATTATAAGCTATCAAGCTGAATATTATTTACCATACTGTGAAACTCTGCTTCCAAGATCTTTCATCACTTCTTTTTAAGCCTTTTCCCTTAATTACAGAGAACATAAAGACCTTTTTTCTTCTTTTCTTTTCCCACCAAAACAATCCGGGTAGCACTTTGTGTAGCTGTTTGTGTAGGCTCTCCTGGGCCAGCGATGGCTGCCCTGGTACTCCTGCCCTGGTACCTTGAGGTCTGGCAAGATGACAGAGATGTGTTCACAGTCAGGAGGGGAAAACACAGAGGCACACAGACCATATTCTACTCTCATCACCACACATTTCTCTGTCACAGTCGCACGCCACCTCCTAAACAGGAACTAAGCAATCCACTTTTTTTAAAAAAAATTTTTGTCTCACAAGCAGCCACTGCTAACTTTATTTTATTATTTTGACATCTTTCTGTAAGAAAGATAAGCACAGCACAGTACAAATGGCTGGGAATGGTAACATCACTAAACCCACAGACAGCCTGGTGACCACCAGATGAGCTCAGTGGGCAAGCTTTGCCTCTGAGGATGAACATCCTTTACCCCTACAGTAAGGGGGCTTGATAGGCCATTGTGCCCCCTTTGCAGGTTCAATAAGCATCTCCACCCTCAAGATATCCATAAGTACATCACAGCTTATTCATTAAGCACAGGCTTTAGGCAAATGTGTTGCACTGAGGAAACAGACATAAACACCAAGTGCCTACTGAGCATGACTATCATAGGAACAGGTCCTATCAATAAACTGATAAATTATCTGACCAACACTGACTAGTTCTCACAACAGAGAATACAATGCCTTTGATGTGACTATCAAACCTCGAGCATGCCCAAGAGCAGGAGCTATAGACAAAACAACACAGGAGCAATAACTAAATATAAACGCATTTAGCTACTTCTCCAAACAAGGTCCAGCAGGTGGCTTCCTTGCTCTGGGTATCAGGAGCTTGAGCCTAAAGGAGAAATAAAGTTCACCATTGTTTGTCATCAGGATATGACATAGCAAGAAAAATGATAGAACTATTTGTCTAATTGTTTCTTTAAAATGTATAGGTGAGGACTTAAAATTCTGTAAGCATATCCTTTACAGATACAGCAAAAACATATTAACAAGGAGATGGTTTGCTTAATAATAGTGCAACTTCACAGCCATATCTAGGATAGTGCATTAGTTAAGTGAAGTCTATTAAGCAGTTTTGTTTGTTTTAAGATGTGGGAGCTTATTAAAATTCTTAGTACTTATTCAACAGATCACTCATAAATAACTTGAAATCTGTATATATAATTCTAATAAATTTATCTCTACTCAACATATATAAGTCATTTTTATGCTCTTCAAGGAATATAATAAATAGGATAATGATTAAAAGGACAAGTTCTGAAATCAGATATATCAAGATCAATCTTCACATGTATTAGCTGTGTGACTTCAGACAGATTACTGAATCTGTGTAAGTTTTGTTTTTTAATTAGTAAAATAAGATTTAAAAACAACACCTATTTCACAAGAATTTTCTGAGGATTAAATGAGATCATGCTCATAAGATCTGGTACATAGTAGACTATCAATAAATGGTAATGTAGCTTATTAAAAGTTAGTTTATTGAAAATGTCAAGATCCAAAATAAGTGTCATTCAGCCCCGTTCACACAACTTTATATTCAAATACATAGCAAGGTAGTTGCCCAACACCTGTTCTCTTTATATTAAATTATTTGCATATACATTTTGCTTTATATATATTTGCAGATTTACAAAATTTCAGGGTTAGAAGAACATAACCTAGACCAATGCTTCATTTTGCAGAAGAAACTTGAGGCCTAGCCACATTAGATCATCTTTCCCACGGTCATGTGACCTAGATCTTCTGATTTTAAGAGTTGGATGCTCAACTCAGTGAGCTACCCATGGACTCATCTTTCATAACTCTTATATTTTAGATATGAAAGCTTTTTATTTTGTTGTGAATGAGCTGAATGGGTCTACTGGTTTGTTAAGAAAGCATGCTTTATGCTTCCTATCTTCAAAAGCAATGGTTTTTAGACTGATTCAAAATAAATGCAATGGAGTCATGTTTCTTTAGATTCAAATTATGTCACTGTCTTTAAATGACGTCCTTCACCATCAAAGAGCAAATCACACATATCCAGGTGAACAAAGCTCTGCCACTATCGAGCACCTCAGGCAGAACCAGTGACAGTGCATGGGCTTTAACTGCTATACCCCCTCTCCTCTGTGGCTCTCCAGTCCTCTTCATATGAAGATAAAATCAATCCTTAATCTCAGGCTTCAGAGCCATGCAAGCTCTGTCTCCTGCCCACTCCCTACGCCCCCTTCACCTTGTCTTCCTACCTCTCACTTGCCATCCAGCCACAGTGGCTTTCCTTCAGCCCCTGGTATTCTCCTTGATCTCTCCTCATTCCAGGACTTGCACTTGTTCCTTCTAATCAGAACGTTCTTCTCTCTCCTGTTCACCTAGGTACCTCATCATTTTTCAGATCTCAGCAGACGGAGTACTGTGCTCACATCTCCACCTGATTCAAAGCATGAGTATAGAATCACATACTTCTTATAGAATCTGTCAGTTGCAATTTAAATTTGTAATTACATGATTATTACCTGTCTTTATCACCATGCCAAAATCCAGTGGTAGTGACTATGTTTTCGCTCTTTTTAAGTCTCCTGGGCCTCTTTGACTTCTGTGTATTACAGAAAGAAAGCTCAATAAGTATTTGTGGACATTGGTTAAATGAATGGATATATGACTGCCTGACTGAATGAGGAATGAATGAAGACATGTCATAAGCTGGACCTGCATACTTGTGTTGAATTTATTTGAATTGCTTCCCTCAAACTTTAGTCTGACAGCACAGTATATTGGCAGTTAAAATCAAGAATAATTGATGAAATGAGAATAAAGAAACTAAAAGAATAAAAATATCCTCTGCTGCTCTCTATGACTCCAATAAACTCTAGATTTTAACTATACCAACATTTCCAAGGCGAGAATGCGTTTCTTAGATTAAATATGTCCTCATGAGATACTTGAGGCTGTGATGCCACCTTGTGGTGTATTTTTGCATTCATCATTTTCAAAATGCCTGGAACTTCCCTACTTAGAAAAGCACCATTACAGACTATGGCTACCTAAAGGAGTGATATTTTCCTCAACTAAATATTGCTGGCATGCCATTATCCCAAAAAGTTTGCCTAAACATATCATTCATTCCTTTTTTTTAATTTTAATTAAACATCGAATTGGTGGAGGAAAATAGTATAATGTATGTATAAGTTATAAATAATCAAATGAGAATTAACAACTTTGTACACCCAGGCAAGCATTACCAGTATTTCAAAATACTCCTGCTTATTTCTTGCCAAATCTTTCCTCTGTCTTTTCCATTAACCAGGAATGACCGCTGTCTTGCTTTTCTTTATCCATCTGTGTATATACCAGTAAACAATATTTTTAATTTAGCACTTTAAAACTTAATATAAAATAGAATCATTCTGTATTTCATTTGCTTTTAAAATTAAATCATATTTTTCTTGACTTCATAATGTTCATAAGAGGATCTGTAATCCATTTGTTTTCACTATGCTGCAGTGTTTCATTTTATGACTATACCACAATATATTTAGTTGCTCTACTCTTTTCTTTTTTTAAAGCTTATTCATTTATTTTGAGAGAGACAGAGACAGTGTGAGCAGGGGAATGATAGAGAAAATCCCAAGCAGGCTCCACACTGTCAGTGCAGAGCCCAACGCAGGGCTGGAACTCACAAAACTGTGTGATCATGAGGTGAGCTGAAACTGAGAATCAGATGTTTAACTGACTGACTCAGGTCAGGTGCCCCTAGCTACTTTTCCCTTGAGAGACATTTAGGTTGCCTCTAGTTTGGGTCTACTATGATGGTGTCATAGTAACATACTTCTAACATCTCCTGGTGCACCTGTGAAGGGATTTCTCATGGGTCGTCTTGCTGGGTATGAAAACCTCCAACTTTACTAGATAATACCAAATTGTCTTCCAAAGTCATTTTATTGCATCAATTTACACTTCCACCCTTGGTGTGTAAGAGTTTCCATTATTCTATATCCTTGTCAACATTTGATATTGTTACTTTTTTTTTTTTCATTTTTGCCACTTTGATGGGTGTAAACAGAATCTTTTTATTTTGATTTTTATTTCTGGGTTACAAAAGAAGTTGATACTTTTAAAAATAATTTACTGGCCACCTGTGTTTTTTCTGAGACGTGCAAGTTCCAGCCTTTTGCCTCATTCTTTTATTTATCCTCTTGAGTCCTTTGAATTGCTTCCATGTGCCAAGTACTGACATAGCCCAGAGGATGCAAAGATGAATGTGACTGAGACCCTGTCCTCATAGAGCTCTTGGCTTACTATCACTTCAGAGCTTTCGGGCTGAACACTAATTACCAAGACCAAAAAACAGAAACAATTTTTGAACCACTAATGATATGATTATCACTTTGCAAGGCAAACTCTGACCTCAAGGAATGTACAAAAACACGACTTACACAAAACCATACCAAATTATATAAAATAATATATATTATGTTACATATAGTATAGAAATTCAGAGGATGCAATAAGCTGGAGAAAAGCTAATCAAGTTGGTCCATGGTTTAAATTGAAGTTGCTTTCCTTTAATGTAACTTATATAAAAATATTATTTTTCTCTAGCCTACTTATTCAAGGAAGAAGATGAAAAAACAAGAGTAGTCATTTTTTTTTTAATGTTTTATTTTTAGGGGAGAGAGAGAGAGACAGCGTGAGCAGGGGAGGGTCAAAGAGAGAGGGAGTCACAGATTGAAACAGGCTCCAGGCTCTGAACTGACAGTCAGCACAGAGCCCGACGCGGGGCTCAAACCCACGAACCGTGAGAACATGACCCAAGCGAAAGTCGGACGCCCAACCGACTAAGCCACCCAGGCGCCCCAAGAGTAGTCATTTTTAAGTCAATAAAATATTGATCAACATAGAGAAGTGGCAACAATGATTTTTAAATAAAAGTAATACTGAAGGGAGAAAAACACTTTCACAGATCAAAATGCTTATTCATAAATGCAAGTACACTGTGTTTGCTGTTAGACTTCTATATTAACTAAAAGTTTTCCACATCTTTCTTTGGAATCTGGTAACCTCCGCAAACTACTAGAGTTGACTTTCACTAAACTTGCCTTGCAAAGAATTCAAATATACATTTAGAAGAGAACCTGAAATATCATATAATTCCTCTTCGCTTCTAGGCAACACTCCCCATGAACCATGCTATTTGTTAAGATTGCTCTAAAGAAGATGTCAATGTGCCACCAGAAACTTTGTTGTAGTGTGGGGAGTCTTAAAGAATACAGGATTTAGGTTGGGCAAATCAAGTTGGAATCCTGGTTCCCCAGACACTTGTGTGACTTCAACTAAATTATAAAAACTTTCTGAGTCTGTTTCCTAAACTACAAGTAAAGATAATTGTTGTTAAGAGTTGACTTACTTATTATAGATCAAGGGCTTAGTTCATTGTTTAGAATCTAAAAGAACGCATTAAATTGTGAGTATCATTCAGGTCGATTCAGTTTAATTCTTTTTTTTAAAATTTTTTTAACATTTATTTATTTTAGAGAGACAGAGAGACAGAGCATGATCGGGGGAGGGGCAGAGAGAGAGAGAGAGAGAGAGGGAGACACAGAATCCGAAGCAGGCTCCAGGCTCTGAGCTGGCAGCACAGAGCCTGACACAGGGCTCAACACAGGGCTCGAACTCACAAACCGTGAGATCATGCCGTGAGCCAAAAAGTTGGACGCTTAACTGACTGAGTTTAATTCTTTTTCCGCTTCTTCTCTCAGTGAAAATACAGAACTGTGGTTCATACAGAAATAGAATTATGAGGGCTTAACATATGTATGATTATTTTCACGTGAAGTTCTAGCAATCTATTTCTTGGTTTAATGGATTAAGTAATCCATTCATTTAGTACCAACCATATGTCAAGCACTGTACTACATGCTAGTGAAAGTCCTGCCCTTCCTTCCCCCGAATGCTTGGTTCTTCTTAGGTATCCTTATATTTAGTTGTGCATCAGTCCAGCCCTGGATGGATGATGATTTTGTGTTTAAAATGAAATAATTTGACAAGTCCAGAAAAAATGTTTTTGGTATGCAGCAAATAACCTTTGCTTTCATCTGTACAGGTTAAATATCTTCTATTCCTTTACTTTTAAGGAACCTCTTCATATGTGGAATATTTATGCAAACAGGACTTCAGCATTCCCCCCTTTTTCCTAAGGAGAGAATTGAGCACAATATTCTGGCTCTACAAAGCAGCAACTTTGTGCTACATGTAGATAATGTGATATAGCGTTGCTGTGTCTAAATGACAATATTCTTTAGGAAAAGTGTACTTATTTGACTAAAAAAATAACAATAAAATAGGTGAAACACAATAAGGATGACACCAAAACTACATAAAATAAAACTCCATTAAAAAATTAACCAAACAAGAGAAATATCCTTTATGCTACTAATAACTACACTGCAATTTCCAGACTCTTTCTTCTTTGGCTTCTTTGAATATGACTTGTACTGACTCCTCTTTAGACTTCCCTACTTGGTCCTTCTCCAGGGGAAGTCAAGCCTGCAAACTTTGGCTCTTCATGTTGCACTCAGTCATGTCTTAGGAAGCATTTCCACTCTTGGGCCTTCAGTTCTCACTTCAGAGCTGAATCTCCTTGAAATCTATCAACATTAGTCAAAAATTTCACTCTCTGTACTGGACAAGCTCACTTGAATGACCTCTTCAGACCAGATCTAAATGTAACACCGCTTCCTGCTTTGCCATGCTCCCAGTCAGCACCCTTTCCGAATTAATAGGCGGTAATCAAAATCTTACTCATGTTTTCCTTTGATTTCGTACACAACTGTGATAGGCAGTCTTATTTGCCCCTTCGTGGTGTGCTGGGGGGCCAAGGCTCTCCATACTCTGCTTCTGGACATTTCTGTTGTAATTATGTACAGAGGACGTGGTCTACCCAGGGTAGGTGGGTTTGCTCAACCTTCTATGCTTTGCTTCTCTCTCCTTCCACAATGTTCTTGCACTCTAGTTTCTTTAAGGGGATAGGCACTGCAACACAAGTGCCCCCCCGCCCCCCCCGCACTTCCCCACTCACCGCTCTACTTACTGTCTTTCCTCTTCACCCACCTTCCTCTCTAATCAGGCCGTCCCTGCTTATCTCACAGCACCTCCACCTTGGTCCCTTCCAACACTCCAGCCCCTATCTGGGTAAGGCATCCTACCTGGGCTCCAGCAGGTGGAACCCAACGTTTACATTCTCTTATCCCGCAGGATGCTTTGAGGAACAGGGTAAGAACCTGTTGTTGTATCTAGTCGGGGGGGGGGGGGGGGGGCGTATTTTAAGTCTGAGATCAAATAGCATTTAAAAACGAATTCAGTTTTTATAACTGAATGACACAACTACGATAAAAAGCGGTTAAGATTTCGAGACTTTTAGGTTGCAGGAAAAAAAAAAAAGCTCTTTCCCTGACCGGGAATCGAGACTTTTAGGTTGCAGGAAAAAAAAAAAAAAAGCTCCTTCCCTGACCGGGAATCGAACCCGGGCCGCGGCGGTGAGAGCGCCGAATCCTAACCACTAGACCACCAGGGAATTTGGTTGTATGAGTTCCTGAAGCCTATTTGCTACTTTAAAAATCCCTACGTAACCTAGCCAGTAGAAGAGAAGATTGTGGCTAAGTCCCACCCACTTCTTTCCTGGTTTGAGTCTCCGCTTGCAAAACTGAGGCGTAGTTTCTACCCACCGAGTCCAGCACCGAGGCGGCTCCAAGGGAGGAAAACTGGAGCTTCCAAATCCAGTCCTCTTCCAACTGCCCTGCTAGAAAAGACGTCGTGAAATTTCATTCCAATTATGAATGTCTAATTATGTCTGTCCCTATACACAGGCTAGAGTACTGTAATGTGAGAGAACCTTGTATTTTGCTTTATTATTATCTTAATCATCTAGCTGCTGTTTCTAAATCTAACCTCGGTCGCTTTCTGTCTTGCCCTTTCACCAGACGCTAAGTGCCACTAAACATTGTACTCAATCTAGCCTGTCACTGGCGGAGCGCATTTCACGTTGTCTCGGCGGGTGGGACACCGCAAGCGTCCTTGGCACTTGGTACGGGCTCTATAGCTGTGGGTGCTGAAGGGCCACGTGGCCTCTTAGGAAGCGACCGTGTATCTATTGTGACGACTTGCTTGGGAGTCAGGCTAACGAAGCTGAGAAAGTTGTGGATGCCGTGCCTAGTGAAGAACCAGGGACAGCATCTGCACTCGGTTGTGACCAAACCCCCCTTCCCACCCACTGTGTTTCCATTACTTCATCCCCCTCCCCCCCCCCGTGTTATTAACTGGGCAATTGCTTCATCTCTCCGCGTTATGCACGAGACACGGCCAGGAAATGATGCAATTACCAGAGGAGCAAAGAAACCTTGCAGCCCATCCTCGATTCAGAAACCCTCTTGAAATATGTGCAGAAGGCAACAGGATGTAACTCCTCTTTGAAGTGCCAACAGTTACAGTTGAACAAATGTAACCCAAGAGACCCCGCTCCGCTGCATGATGGAAGGAGGCTTAAGTAAAACATAATAAATTCGTAATGACCTTGCTCACAACTCCCGGCGCCACTCTAAGTTCCAGCGGGCATCCATCACCACAGAATGTAGGTGAGCCTGTGCTTAGATATTGTTTCTCGTCTTCAGCAACTCAGAGGTGGTTTAGATTATTGATAAAATTTGTCTAAACTTGTTTAATAGTATGCAAACAGGAAGATAAAAACGATTTTTAAAGTCTGATAAAGAAGGAAATATCAGAAGTAATTTTAAAACTTAATCATATTTTAGGTAGGACACTCACCTCTTTCCTCTATCAAGGAATTTTTGGGAAATCAAGTTCAGTAGGCGGAGGTCTTACATCTGAATTGGGGATTACCAGAGTTTAGCAGCAAAGGGTCTGACTTTGAATTTAAAGATAAAGCAATATTATTTTTAGAATGATTTTAAGTTTTAATAGGCTTAGTCACAATATGCTACAACAGGACAAAAAGGTGCCATGAAAATCACCACCCCTCTTTTCCCTAGACAGAGACTTCTTCTTCCCAGTGGTAACCAGTGTTAACAGTCTCTTTCGTATCCTTCTAGAAACAAAGTGTGTACTAATGAATATCTATTCTTTCCCAACTTTTTATTTTGAAAAATTCCAAACCTACAGAAAATTGCAAGTGTAGGAAAATGAACACATATATACCCTTCATCTTGTGCTGTCCAATTCAGTAATTGGACAACGTGTGACTATAGTGCATTGAAATGTGGCTAACACAACCTTAGAGGTTCTATAAGTGATTAATTCTTACTGATTTTTTAAGCCTTAATATGAAAAAAAAAAGTAACATACATCATTAATAAATTTTACATTGAGAGGTGCCTGGGTCACTTAGTTAGTTAAGAAACCAATTCTTGATTTTGGCTCAGGTCATGATCCCAGGGTCGTGGGATTGTGCCCAACCTGGGCTCTAGGCTCTAGGCTGAGCCTGCTTAGGAATTTTCTCTCTCCTTCTGCCCCTCTCCCCACACTTGTGCACTCATTCTCTCTCACTCTTTCAAATTAAAAAAAATTTTTTTAAGAAGAATTTTTACATTGATTATATTTTAAATTAGAAATATATTGGATTCACATGTTAAAATTTATTTCACTTTCTTTTCACTTTTTAACTCATCTACTAGATTATTTAAAATTATGTATGTGCCTTGCACTGTATTTCTATTTTACAGTGCTGATTTAGATTCACCAGTTGTTAGTATCTTGCCACATTTACTTTCTCTTGATCTTTTTTTTGAAGCATTTTAGGTTAGTTGCAAACATCGTAACACTTTACTTTTTAATACTTTATCATATATTTCCTAAGAACAAGCAATACAACTATCACACTTAGGAAATTTACTTTTTTTTTTTTAATATTTATTTATTTATCTTGAGAGAGAGAGGAAGAGAAAGCAGGGGAGGAGCAGAGAGAGGAGGAGAGAGAGAATCCTAAGCTGGCTCTGAGCTGACAGCCCTCTGTCCAGGGGCTCAGACCTGAGCCAAAAGGAAGAATCAGATGTTTAACTGATCAAGCCACCCAGGCACTCCAGAAATTTAAACTTAATACAATATTATTATGTATTACACAGTTAATAATCAAGCTTTTCAGTTGTCATAACAACACTTTTTATCCTTTTTCTTTTTACCCAGGATCCACTCAAAGATTATACAGTACATTTAGTTCTCATGTTTCTGTATTCTCCTTCCTTTAATCTGGAACAGTTCCTCAATTTTTTTTAAACAATATTGACCTTTTTGAATAGTGAAGGATGGTTGTTTCAGAAAGCTCCTCAGTTCAGATAAATATTTCTTTTGACAAGAACCGTAAGTGATGTGTTCTTCCCAGTGCATTACATCAGAATGTGTATAATGCTGATCTATCACATTATCTCTTGTGATCAATGCTGTAGCAGAATAATGGCTCCAATGGGGATGTCCCTATCCTAATTTCCAGAACACAGGAATGTGTTACTTCACATGGCAAATAGGAACATTGCAGATGTGATGAAGGGTTTTGAGACACAGGAAATTATCCTGGATCATCTGAGTAGGCCCAAAATTATCACAAGTGTCCTTATAAATAAAGGAGAAAGGCAGCAGAGTTAGTGTCTTAGTGTCAAAGGAAAACTCAACTGACCTTTGCTGGCTTTGAAGAGGGAGGAAGGGGACTCTTAAGTTGAGGAATACAGGTCCTCTCGAGCCTCCAGAAAGAAAATGGCTCTGCCAATACCTAGAGTGAGACTCGGGTCAGATTTCTGGATCACAGAACTGTACGATAATAAAGTTGTGTCATTTTAAGACCTTAAGTTTGTGGGGTTTTTTTAATTTTTATTTTTACAGCAGTTATAGGAAATATACAGTAACTGAGTACTTGGCTAAGGTGTCCACCATACTCTGAGAATGTATGAATCTTCCGTTCTTCAGCAAACTTTCACCTGATGGTTTTAGCATTTACTGGCAATCTTTGCTTTACCATGGTGATTGCAAAACAGTATTGTTTTATCATTCTCATGTAAACAACTTCCCATTCTCTCCTTTCTATTTTTATTCTCTAATTTTTAAATATCAGTTTGGACTCATTCTTTTCCTGTTTTTGTGCTTTTATTCAAGGTATTATAATCCATCACTGTCATTTTTCTCAATAATTAAATTGTCCCAAATTTGGCCAGAAGGAGTCCCTTATTTAAGTTGGCTCCCGTATTCTTTTGACATGTCGCCCTAAATTTTTGAGCATTTCTTTACCTTCTGTCACAAGATGGTCCAGGCACACTCTATACTTTATAGATTGACTTAGGGAGAATTAAGATCTTTATGCATATATCTTTTCTCTTTTAATTTCTTTGTCTTATTTTTACACAAAGAGGGACGTACTTTATATACTTTACATAACTTTTTAAAAATGTTTTGAAGGACATTTCAAAAATTGTTTTATTTAATATTTTTCTTAATGTTTATTCTGAGAGAGAGAGAGAGAGAGAGAGAGAGAGAGAGAGAACATAAGCGGGGGAAGGGCAGAGCAAGAGAGGGACACAGAATCTGAAACAGGCAGAGCCTGACATGGGGGCTCTAACTCACAAACCCGTGAGATCATGACCTGAGCCAAAGTTGGAGGCTTAACTGACTGAGGCACCCAGGCACCCCAAAAGATGTCCCTTCTTTACATAAAAAGTTTTCTCATTAGTTTTGATAACTACATAGTATTCCACTGTTTATTTTATTAAAGCCATTTTATATCAGTCATTTAGATTATTTCCAATCTTTTGCTTTCACCAAAGTACTAAAATGAATAACTTGGCCCAACCTAATTTAGCACTTAGTTTTTATTAATTTGCTCTAAAATAACAACTTATAGAGCGCCAAGTTCTGATTTGAAAATGTTGTTATATATTAGAAGAATCATGGCATCCAATTCAAATTCACTTATAGTTATAATTTATTGACAATTTTATTTTTCAATTTGATTTCAACCTGACTCAGCTATTCTTCAGATCATTAATTTATGTATTAAACAGGTATTTATTGACTAATGTATGTCAGAGACTATTATTAAGCACCAAAGATATCAAGGTGAACAAAATGGGATTCCTGACCTTGAAGTTTAGTCTAGTGAGGGTTCAAGTAAATTACAGTAGAGTAGTGAATAGTAAAACACAGGTCTGACTATACTTTAATAAATTTACTTAATAGACTAAAAATGCACCACTCATCATACATACTTTGCTGATGGGAATATAAAATGGCACAGCTACTCTGGAAAATAATTTGGCAGTTTCTTATAAAACTAAACATGCACTTACCATATGACCCATCAGTTGTGCTCTTGGGAACTTATCCCAGAAAAATGAAAACATGTTCACACAAAATCTGCCCACAAATGTTTATAGCATTTTTTTTTAAATAATAGCCCCAAACTGGAAACAACAGAAAGGTCCTTCAATGGGTGGATGATTAAACTGTGGTACATCCATAAAATGGAATACTGATCAAAAAAGGAACCCACTATTGATCCACATAACAACTTGGATAGATCCCAAGGGAGTTATGCTGAGTGGAGGGGGAAAAAATAAAGCCAGTCCAAAAGATTACAGATGGTGTGATTCCTTTTACTTTTTAAAATTTTTATTTATTTATTTTTGAGAGAGAGAGGGGCAGGGGGGTGCGAAAGGAGGGAGGGAGGGAGGGAGAGAGGGAGAGGGAGGGGGAGGGGGAGAGGAAGAGGGGGGAGAGAGAGAGAGAGAGAGAGAGAGAGAGAGAGAGAATCCCAAGCAGGTTCTGTACTGCCAGCACAGAGCCAGACACAGGGCTTGAATCCGTGAACCACGAGACCATGACCTGAGCCAAAATCAAGAGTTGGATGCACAAATGACACTAGCCACCAAGGTGCCCCTGGTATGATTCCTTTTATATAGCATTTTAAATTATAGAGATGAGAAGGGATTCACAAATTGCAGGAATTAGAGATGTGGTGGGAGGAGGATGGATACGGCTTTATAAAGAGGTAGGTTGTGGGAGCTTTGTGGTGCTAGAACAGTCCTGTATCTTATTGTGGTGGGTGAATAATCTATACAGGTGATAAAATTGTGTAGAACACATACACACACACACAAAAGTACATACGTAAAACTGATGAAGTATAAATACACTTGAACGATCATACCAATGTCATTTTTCTGGTTTTGATATTATACTGTAGTTACCCAAATGTTACCATTGAGGTCAACTGGGGTCAGTGGGGGTGGTGGGAACGTGGGACTTCCCTACATATTTTTTGCAACTTTTTATGAATCTTTAATGATTTCCTTTGATAAAACCCTTCTCAGCTTATTGCACTCTAAATTTCTTTCATCTAACAAAGCCAAACAACAACCACCAGTTTAGTTTAGGGATTCATTTCAGAATTTTAAATGATATCTTAGCTACCATGTCTTTGCACTAGCTTATTTGACTAAGTTTTTCAGAAAATGTAAAAAAATATGTAATGAATTCTCAAGCTACAGAACAGACTATTTTTAGCAGAAACAAGACAGCAGAAAGTTTCCAAGAGCAGATACTGTTTAATGAACTGTGACTAAAAGAAAAAGGCAAATTTATGGGCTTAATCTGAGTAATTAGCCGCAAATTCTATGTGCTTACCGGCACCTGGACAGCAATCTATCCCTATATGCATCGGTATTTCCTTCTCAATACACTCTGGCAGACTCCTCCTTTCAAATGACAAGGAGGTTTCCATCTCCTGTTTAGATTTTATAACAAACCTAGAGAAGCACTGAACCGAGGACCATGCCCAAAAGGACCTATTTACATTTTCCTCAAAATTCAAGGTGGTAATCCACGATGAGCCGGACCAATGACACCAGTTGTAAAAATGAACCACTGCCTTCAACATTAAATAGTGAGCTCAATTCTCTCTCTCTAGGTCCAGGATAGCTACCACACACTTCCAGAGATGACATTGGTCACCTCCTCTGGAACCTCTGGGTCTCAACTAACTTAAGCCAGGTGTGTGAGAGGAGGTGTTTCTGTTCTAGGAAGAGAAGGATAGGTTGAACTACTCAAGAGTGAAACTTCTTGGAGACCGAATTCATCACCCAATACACAAATCTCCTCTCTAACCCCTGATGGAGAAAACTTCCAAAGGAATTTCAAATCTTTCAGTAGTTGTAAGCTCATTGCTTAACCAGGGAGCCTTTCATTTTGGCAGAGTGGTATTTACTGATATTCCTGGAATTCCAGTGCAAGGAAATGTAACCAGTGTAGCAATTAAAAACAAACACACTAGCCATGCTTCTTCATTACAAAATTATCTTTAGATAGACATGTAAGAAAAATACTGTACACAGTTGCAATAACAGTTTCTGTTGTTTGGTAATGTTTCCCAAAGCCCTCCAGGAAGTTGCTCAGGAGAACACCTGATGCTTGAACACAGAGAGACAATTGCTCTCTCTCCTCCCCTCACTGGTCCTATTTCTATCCTGTGCAGCAAGAAAGAGGAAGGCAAGTGAAGCGACCCCTCTTTTCTTCTGTTAAGACCTAAAGGGATCTCTGCTTCTCCACATATATCCCCCAAATCTCATCATACAGAGTTCTTTATACCAAAAAAAGTGAGATAACAATCCCACCTGAATTGAACTACAATGGCCTTTAACCTTCAACAGAGGTAAAAAGGATGGTTTTCATATTTAACAGAGGCCCTCATAGCCAAAAAATTAGTGTAGCACTGTAATTTTTCATTAACTCAACATTAACCAAGCACCTTACAGCCAGGTACATGAGGAGTGCCAGGGATACAATTAAAAAAATACATTATAATAGTATAATACATTATAGTAATGTATATTATTAAAGTAATAGCTAACTTTTCTTGAAGCTTACATTCTAGACTTTAGTTTAAGCATCATTCATCGATGACCTCATTTGATCCCTCTATCCATCTTGTGAAGTTGATACTATTATCATCCTCCTTTTATAGATAAAGCAACAGAGGTTAAGTAACATATCTAAAGTCAGCACAGGTAAAGCTATGGTCTGAAGTCAGTGCCTAAATTCTTAGGGATTACCATGTTCTTAAGAAGTACACATTCTAATGAGGTTTGATCTTTAGTATACTAAGATTTCCCAAATTAAGTATTTCATTTTATCTCTCAATTAAAATTTCACCTTCCATTATTTATTTTTAAATGTTTCTTCATTTTTGAGAGAGAGAGAGAGAGAGAGAGAATCCCAAGCAGGCTCTGCACTGATAGCAGAGAGCCCAATGTAGGGCCCGAACTCACAAACCGTAATTTCATGACCTGAGTGGAAATCTGATGCTTAGCTGACTGAGCCACTCAGGCACCCTTTACCTTCAATTTAGAGCAGCACTGTCCACAATAATTTTTTTTTGTAATAATGGAAATACTCTATTCTGTCCCAAAGAGTAGCCATTAGCCATGTTTGCCTCTTCAGCACTTGAAATGTTGTTAGTTGAATGAAAAAAAAACCCCACATTTTAAATTTAAATTTAAATGGCCACAGGGTACCTGGGTGGCTCAGTTGATTAAGTGACAGACCCTTGATTTTGGATCAGGTCATGATCTCATGTTTTGTGAGATCAAGCCCTAAGTTGGGATCTCAGAGCCTACTGGGGAGTCTCTCTCTCCCTCTCTCTCTTCCCCTCCCCCACTTGTGCTTTCTGTTTCTCTCCCTTAACATAAATAAACTTAAAATAAATTGAAGTGGTCACATGTGGCTAGTTTAGGACAGAATACATCTAGAGGATAAGGAAATGATTTTATTTCTTCTGGTTTCTCTATAAAGACAGTGCTTAGGCAAATCAATAAATGCTAAGTTAATGAAAAAGAGCTAGTGAAGAATCTGTAAGGGGGAATTTTCTCTCCAAGTTGGGGAGCAGAAATCTTTATTATACCAGGACTTCCACTGTAATGTTATAATAAGCATGTGACACAGTATGCAGTTCTAGAGAAGTTCACAAAGATGTGAAAGAGGATACTTAAGTTACATTCAGTGATTTTGAAAGGCTGACATTTTATAATTGATGCTTACTACTTTTAAAATACATACTCAGTTATATCTTTGTCTAACAAAAAAGATCACTAGGCACCTGGGTGGCTCAATCAATTAAGCCTGTGACTCTCAATTTTGGCTCAGATCATGATTTCATGGTCCATGAGTTTGAGTCCCACATTGGCCTCTGTGCTGACAGAGCAGAGCCTGCTTGAGATTCTGTTCTCCTCTCTCTCTGCCCCTTCCCCCCCAAAATAAATAAAAATAAACTAAAAAAATCTCTACTTAGTTTCTTGAGAAAACATGAAGTGTATATAAAGAAAAACAAAAGGTGACTCTGAGTGGCAAAAGAATGAAGAGAGTCAAGAATTGCAGCTCAATAAACATTTCTGCAAATGTCCTACACACCACATTCTAAGCAAACTTCTTCATAAATTTTGTTAGCATAAGCAACGGCTAAATTCTCATTAAATGACTTCATTCTGTCACTTATACATCACATAGACACATAAACATTTCTATAGCTGGTTTATTCTGAATTTTGGGGGAAAATACCATGATGAATAATAGGTATCTTTTGCATATCTTTTGAACTGGGGCTCTAGATCAAAGTCCTCGAAGTGGCTAAGTCATGTGCCAGTGTTTTCTGACTCCTAAGCAGTTCAGCTTCTACCCTGCTCCACACGCTCAAGAAGACTTCGCAATTTTGTCAGTTTGAATCGCTATGGAACCTGTCTTATCTTTGCCCATAAAAAAAAAAAAATAAGGTAGATTCCAAATCATAAAAGCACCCATCAAAGAAGTGTGAGAGTGGCTCAGTTTCTCTGCAAATCCCAGACGTTCTTTTGATTCAATAAAATCAGGTCTTTGTAGTGTAAGAATCTAATTTTCCCTTGAAAATAATTACCAAATAACACAATGCCTAAAGATGTAAACTGAAGGCCCCGTTTTATACATGCTCGGTGCAGAATTGGGCAATTGTTCCATATCTTGCAAGATAGTATATAACATGACCCACTTGCAACTGAAATCCCAAAGCCACCACTGTTAAATGCTTGGCTCTGCCTTTGAGGAGAGGCTGATACAGAATAAGCAGCATCAACAACCCAGAGGAGGCCGCTATCTAGTGTGCCTGTGTGTACGGCCTCTGACATAGCAATGTTATCAGACCAGCTGCACACTCTGCCCGGAGTTTTGTGTGTGTAAGGGTAAACCTCAAGAACAAAACCTCCTAGTCATCTTGCAGTGCTGGTCATGGGACCGTAGAGGAAACAGCTCCCAAGTGGGGATGGGAAGCTCACAGGCACTACTCCGCTGCTGATGCAAATCCTCCCAACCGAGGCTCTCTCGGGTCTCTGCCAAGAGTCGGCCTGGAGGCCCTAACTGCTACGTCCCCGCCGCTGTAATGATTGCAATTTGGCAGCATCTGGGATGCAGTACCAGGGACGTGAGCGGGAGGGGGAGGAGATGGTGGGTCCCTTTGCGAAACGTAACGCCGGAAAGGACAGAAGGATGAATTCATTGTGGCCAGTGGTCCCCAAGCTGGAAGGAAACTCAAGGTTTTAAGGCTTGGGGAGACGCTTTAGAACTTCAGCTCTGCTCTCAAAGCCTCACTTCCCACGAAGCGCGGAGGCCACGGCAGCCCAGCAGTTGGGGATGCGGCCCGGGGCGAGGTAAGAAGACCCTCCCAGGCTCCACCAAACGGCGTCCGGCCTCCAGGGTAACAGCGAGCTCGCTCTCGGAGGCGTCACAATGGGCCGAGGCCTGCGGAGGCCGCGCGCGCAGCTCTCCGGGGCGGAGCTGCCCGGCCGGGGCTGGAGCGGTGCTGGGGCAGCTCGGGCTGCAGCAGCCGGGGGCGGCGGGGGTGCCAGCTTTCCAGCTCCCAGGTCGCCGGGGCGGGGAGGATGCCGCAGCCCGAGCCGCGGAGCCCGGCCGCCGCGCCGCCCAGCCCCCGCCGCCGCGGAGGGGCGCAGAGCGTGGCGCGGGCCGGGCGGAGCTAGAGGCGGGCGTCCGCACCGCGTCGCGCCACCCGCAGTTCCCCGCCTCCGGCCGGGCCCGTGAGCCTGTCGCCGCCGATGCCGTGACCGCGGGCGCAGCTGCAGGGCTGGCAAGGCGCCACGCTCGCGGACAGGCCTGAGGAGCCCTGGCGGCGCCCGAGTCCATCAGCTCCGGACGCCGGTCCCCGGGGGCACGCGCCTCGCCGCTCCTCCCTCCTGTCCCCGCTCCTCCTCGCCGCACGATCCTCCCCCGACCCCTCCTTCCACCCACCCTGGAGGATGCGCTCCCCTGCGCCGAGCGGCAGAGGCCACCGCTCCCAGAAATGCGTGCGCCCGATCCCCTTCTCCCGGACCCGAGGAGCCGGCGCCCCCGCCCTGTAGGTAGGTGGTGAGGCGGGGACCCGCTCTCGCAACCGCTCGCAGCAGATGCTGCCTCCCGGGAGAGGCAGGCGGCCGGGGCCAGGACCCGCCAAACTTGCCTACTGCCCGGGCTCGGCAGAGCGCTCGAAGGTGTGCTAATGGCGCTGGGCGCAGACCTCGTTAACCTGACAACCTCTTCTGGAGCTCGGAAGGCCGAATGGTGGCGGAGGAGAGCTTGACCCTTCCCCGCTTACCACTCCCCTCCCCCCGGTCCCCGGCTGGGTGGGCTGCGCTCGAAGGGCGGGGGGTGGGGAGGACCGGTGGGCTAGTGGCTTATTTGAGCGGTGGCGGGTCGGGGAGGCGGGGGGGTGGGAAGTACCGTTGGATTTTCAGCAGCTCAGGTAAAAATATGTCACCGTATTTTTTTGGCTGGTTGAGCAGATGCATTCTTCCTGTTTTAGCCAAACGTGTAAGCACGCGAGGCGTTATGTTAGCGGCACGTAGAAGTAGCGGTGGATTTTTGTATATTTCAGAACTGGCTGGCTGGTATATAAAATTGATGGCTCAGCCCCTTACAGTCAACATTTTAGGGCCAGTTAGGGGAGGTCCTTCCAGAAGTCAGATTATTCCGGACGTAGATGAGGCTGGGGTATTCTGCTGCGTACTCGAGGAGCCTCTTGCCTTTTGTAAAGGGATGTGTTTTAAGAGTGGCAAGTTTGATACAGGTGTCGGGAGTTGAGAATCTGCTGGAAGGATGCACCCAGTCGGCCAGCAGAGGCAGCCTTGGGAGCAGCCTAGCTTCCAACTAGGTGTTACGGTTTGTGTTTTTGAGATACTGGTTTATGAATCCTTTCTCTTCTCCGAAGTGTGAAGTTCATACATCAGGGCTTTGAGCAAGGTGATCTCTTCTCGGGCTGTCCTTTTAAAAAATAATAATAATGTTAAGTAAGAAGCTTTAGAGTTTTGGAAAGTAGATCATTGTGAACTCCAATTTTATATTAACTATCAAGTAAGGTTTAGAGCTTTCGAAAATGAGCCAGTGTCAGCTCCCGGAGAACAGAGTCGTCCCCTTGTTCAATTTTGTAATCCTTGCGTCTGATGGATAATGGGCCCTCATTAGTTATTTGTTGAAATAACTATGTTTTAAGCTTCATCAAAAGACAGTTTAGGATTACGTGTATTTGTCCTGTGGTTTTTGAAGTTTAACTGGGTTTTAAAATATTGCCTCTCCTATAAAGAGTGAAATTGTCTTAACATTTAAGTATGAATTTTGGCATTCTTAGGACCACATGCTAACCTTTAATTGTGTTTTTTAATGAGGTAATTCTCAACTCCTAATATTTCAAGTCTCAGCTTGAAGATTTTCTAATGTTGTTGGTTATCAGACATATTTCTAGTAAACTCAAATACAATTTCAAAAATGCACTTCATGTTTAAAAGACAATTTATGTTACTCCATAGGTAACAGTGATTTTGTTAATAAGTGACATTATTAACTCCGTTTGACTTGAGTTGTGGATGATCTAATTATAATGTATTTTTTTTGCAGGTAAAGATAAAAATAAAGCATTTAGCAGTGTCTGTGACTCCTCTAAGTGTTTCAAAATATATGGTATACACATTTTCTAACTGTATGGGTTTTACTCAGTAGATAAGCATATCAATTTCCAAATTTGTCAAATTTTGGAAATCAGAGATTTGTAAGATTGGGTGTCCTGATGCTTTTAAATTTTGTGTTATCTTGGAAAAATCAAGGATAACTATCATGTTTCATTTGCTCTATTTTTTCACTATGAAATTTCCTGTTTTGATTTTGTTTTTAATTTCCTGTTATATAAGTTTTATGAGTCAGTCAGTATTAACCTCTTTTCAATAACTTGGTTTAACACAGTTTTCTGGGAGTGGTCCAGTCATTTTCTTTCTTTTTTTTCTTTACTTTCTTTTGTCATTGAAAAAAATTTTTAAGATTTTATATTTAAGTAATCTCTACACCCAGCTTGGGGTTGGACCTCAAAACCCCGAGATCCATAGTTGCATGGTCCACTAGCAAGCCAGGTGCCCCCCCTTTTTTTGGTCATTTTAATATCTCATCACTATCTTCACTACATATTACCCAAAAAACTTTCATAAAACTATGGTAAACCAGGGTTTATTACCACTGCTTCTCCAGCCTGGTTGGGCTCTTCCTAGATGGGGAGGAAATCACATTTCTATGTAAAAGAGGGTAAGATTTGGAGGAACATATGAGAACTGTTATGATTTATTAAAAGGAGGCAAAAATCCTCCCCCAAAGAATGATAATTCTATTTCATATCTTTGTAATCACAGTACTGAGCAGGTAATTTACATTGCTTTTACTTGTTCACCTTAATTTCTCAAAAGAGCCCTCCCCTGTGGTTATGTAAACTCTTTTTACTTTGTTACAGATAATAAACACTTATTTGTTCATTTGACAAATATAAGTTGAGTGCTTAGGCTGTGGTGACACTCTTGGCCTTGAAACCATCAAGTAAGAGCTAGGTTTTAATCTCAGAATGGGAGAGGCGTTTTTCTGTGTTTGTGTCCTGCATCCAAATGCGCAATATCTCTGATTGGATGACTCACTATCAGGGCCCTGTCTGGTGAACCCCCAACACCCTGCCTCCATATGCACCACTGGAGTGTGATTCTAAGATCCAATATACTCTCTCCTATTTTTCTGTATCTTTCCTGAGGTTTTATTGCCAAAACATCTATCCCTTCCTTTCAAAATGCTATTTACTGTCCATTTTTTTTTTTTTTTAAATCGCAGCTCTTTTGTATCCCAACCCATAATTTTTGTAGTTTTTCTTTACATCCAGTGAGATCTACTCAATTTATATATGTTGGAGCCAGAATTGTTATGGTTGCAGAAAAAGTATGGAAAAGAAAATTCCTATGACCTTGAATTTCAAATATGGGGAACTGGTGGTTGAAGAATGATTGTCTATTAATGTCCTCTAAACAATGGCATAGAATGCCTTTGTTTCTGTACATACCAGAGACTATCAGTTGTCTGCACAAAAATTTGATCTGAATCTCAACTGTGAGAAATGACTCATATAGATGGTTGGCAGAATAAAGGCCATAAAGTCCACACATTCCATTCCAGTTCTAGGTGTTAGACCAGGAGTCTAGCCAGATTTTCAGAAATGATGTAGATTACCTTGTTTTGCATCCTTTGCACCCCTACCCCCTCAGTTGTGCTCATGCTGAGGGATTCTACTAACAACAGCAGTCAAAAAAACCTACTGTTCTGTTACTTAGGGCTGTGGTTACTCAGATCATGGTTCCTTTTTGCAGCTCTTGTGTGAAAACCCAGGCAAGTTCCATTTAGTGATAAATGCCAAAGAAAAGCTCTCCTTCCCCTGCACCATTATGCTGTGTCTTTTTTTCATCATGCAAAACTAGGATTCAGATAATTGATTATATTTCCCTTCCTGATTTGGCAACATACAAATGCAGAATCAAATTTGCAACTCAATTTTAATAACCTTGTAAAAACTTATGACCTAATATTGATGTTCTGACTTTCCCTTGGTATTCAGCTTCTGTTCTACCTTGATTTTCTTGATTCTGATTTTTATCTAATTATATTTTCCCACTTTATTGGATTTATTATTTAAAACTGACTCACATCCTTTGTGAAACCAGGCAGAATGTAATACGCAAAACCAAATGAAAACATTTGCAGAATTGATCTCTGGACACATATGTTTTTGACTCACAAGTTTAATCGATTCCATTAAATATGATTTGAACAAGAATTGAAAGTTTAGTATATTTGAGCTTATAGTGCCAAATGGAAAACAGTGTTCCTTAGCTTAGCAAAACTAAATTTCTCTTATTTATGAGAGACAGCATGAGCAAGGGAGGGGTGGAGAGACAGAATCCAAAGCAGGCTCCAGACTCTGAGCTGTCAGCACAGAGCCTGACGTGGGGATCGAACCCATGAACTGCGAGATCATGACTTGAGCCAAAGTCAGTTGCTTAACCAACTGAGTCACCCAACCGCCCCAGAATTCCACGTATTTATATTTGAGTTTATATAGCCAAATAGAAAACAGTGTTCCATAGTTTTGCAAAACTAAATTCCACTTATTTTTAACTATTAAATTCATGTCCACTTGCCACTTATTTAAAATTGGTAAAACCATTCAATTTAAGTCAGTTATTTCTGGAGTATCTGCCTTATGTGTTTTGTTAAACTGAACAGGAGATTTCATGCCACCTAATTTTTAAAAAGTAATTTTTAGCCACTGGACCTCAAATCTGACCTCTTTCACATCATTAATTTGATTCATCTTTGTTTTGGTAAATCAGATTAATAGATTCTTCTGAAGCCTCTTTTATGTACCTTACAATTTAGAAGATCAAGCTGAGTTAATTGACCACGCCTCCTTCATTCTGGTATTTCGACAACTACCTGTTAAGATGGTTGAATTTAACCAAGTAGTTATTTACATTTATATGATGCCAAGTTCAGTTTGATATGTTTATCACTGAGGTCAACAGATAGATTGGCCCTTCTTAAGGTTCAGTCCATGGGTGCAGTCCAGGAGTCTCTGGGGCAAAAATAATCTGAGTTGAAAAGTGCACCTTGAGGGGCTCCTGGGTGCCCCAGACGGTTGAGTGTCTGACTCTTGATTTTGGCTCAGGTCCTGATCGATCCCAGGGTTGTGGGATCAAGCCCTGCATTGGCTTTGTGCTAAGTGTGGAGCCTGCTCTAGATTTTTCCTGTCTCTCTTTCCCTCTCCCCCTGTCCCCCTGCCTCTCTCAAAAACAAACAAACAAACGAAAAGTGCAGCTTGAAACATAGAGTTGTTTGGAGAGAGATGTGAGCAGATTTTTACATAGAAGCATTTATTTCAATGACCTCTATGTCTTTTTTAAATTTTATTTTTATAGTAGATAATAACCTTTGTTTGATTCAAAAGGTACAAATGGGTATATAATAAAAGGACTCTCTCATCCTCTGTCCCTGGTTACCTGCTTCCCCTATGTACTGACCACCAGTGGTACCAGTTAATTGGGCTCTCCAGTGACATTTTATGCATATGCAAGCAAATATGAACATTCAGCCTGCTCGTTTTATCTACTAACCATTTCTCGAATTCCCTTCTCTCCATTCCCATTGCCCTTGTTCGGCTCCTCAGATGCTTTGGACAGTTGCCTGCATTTTACTTTCTGCTACATTTCAGCTCTCCCTGTTTCAGCCAGTCTTCCTTCTAAACTCTCCTCTTCAAGGACACCTGGGTGGCTCAGTGGGCTAAGCATCCAGCATCCCAACTTTGGCTCAGATCATGATCTTGTGGTTTGTGGGTTTGAGCCCCCCATCAGGCTCTGTGCTGACAGCTCAGAGCTTGGAGCCTGCTTCAGATTCTGTCTCCCTCTCTCTCTCTGTCCCCCCTCCCTTGCATGTGCACTCGCTCTCTCTCAAAAATAAATAAACATTTAAAAAAAGTAAACTTCACTCTTCATACCTTCTAAAGGATTCCCATTTTATGCAGGAGGGAGTCCACCAGAGATCTTACTGGGCTCTTGGGCTTCAGAGGAATTTCTCTTTTACCCCTTGTAACCCCCGTCATGCGTTTGGCCAACAGTTCTTGACTCCCTTCCTTCTCCCCTCACCCCAAATTATAGACCTTTTATGAAAATCTGATGAAAGTTCATGATCTTATTACCCACCACACACCATTTTGCTTGCACCTCCTTGTTTATGGACCCCAAATTAAGAATCTCTACTATCCTGTAAAACTGCTTGTCACTTCCTGCACATGCATAGCATATGATTTTTCTTCTCTGTGCCATTCCCTCTGCTTGGAACACTGTGCTCCATTTTGCTTAGCAAGCCACACTCAGTTCTTGTGTCATCTCCAGGGGGCGTTCTTAGTTGAAATTCCATAAACTCGTGGAGACTTCCGCATGTAATTCAGTGTCCTAAACTGGTTTCCATACTGGGAATAGGCATTTCTCATAAATTGCAAAATTGCTTTTCTAGTAGAAATTAACTGTGATTTTGGATAGCATGCTAAGATTGGTTAAAAAAAAAAAAAAGCCAAGGTTGAAGCTTTTATTTAACCATTCATCCCTCTTCTGCTCTCCTCCACCCCCAGTAGAGTACTTGTCTGTATCATTTTCTCTAGCATCCCTGATTACTCTACTAATTCTCTTTCAAACATTGTGTTAACACCCATTAAAAATAACTTTCATATTTATTATGGCCCTCATCTGAAGTATGTCTTTTATGCCTCTGCCCTTGGGTTTGTTTGCCTCTGTGATTCGTACACAAAGTGGCAAAAGCCTCCAGATAGGGTGCCATTAAACAGCGACCCTGACAGATGACGTGAAACATCTGGAGAGAGTGATCCATTCTAAGAAGTGACTCCTAAGCATGTGAAGGAGGTATTTTTAGTTCCAAGCCAAGTAAAAACAGGGTGTCTTATGTGCTCAGTTTTATTGCAAAGCGCCTGGCACGAGGTAATTTGCTGTTGATTAACAGAGGATTTAAGAGACTAAGAATATAATAGTGTTTGTTCAGCACCGTTCATACGGAATCCTGACTGGAGGATGATTCTGATCACTAATCAGGTATGCCTTGTAGAATAGGAAAAATTCGTGAGATGACTTTGTAGTTATGAGATCCTTCAATATCTTTCATTTTCCTTCTATAATTCTGACCTGACTCAGCAAACATCAGATTTACTGATTTGTTTCCTCAGACCTGTTGATACTAGGAATTGAGGGTGTCCTGAATAGTAGTCATGAATATTTTAGCTATTGGATACATATAGCCCTTGCTGTATGATCTAAAGCACAATTTTAGGCTGTTGGGAGAGGCTGCTCATTCCTTATGGTCCCAGACGTTTACATCTGAGCCCTCCTCCCTAGGTAGTGGTGATTCCCTTAAAATATGGCCTGGCTACTGGGTTCCACTGAAACAGTTCATTAGCAGTTCTCTGGTCTCTCAAATCATGGCAGGCACTTCCCAAAACAGTTTCAGTTTGATATGCCTTAACTTATAAAAAGTTTTTTTATTGTTTATTCATTTTTGAGAGAGAGACAGAACACAAGTTGGGGAGGGGCAGAGAGAGAGGGAGACACAGAATCTGAAGCAGGCTGTAGGCTCTGAGCTGTCAGCATGGAGCCTGATATGGGGCTTGAACCCACAAACCATAAAATCATGACCTTATGCTGAAGTTGGATCCATAACTGACTGAGCCATCCAGTCGCCCGATATGTCTTAACTCTTTAAAAAGCATGCTTTAAGAAATTGTTTTAGTCCATTCAGGCTTCTGTAACAAAATACCATAGATTGGGTAGCTTATAAACAGCAACATTTATTGCTCACAGTTCTAGAGGCTGGAAGTCCCAGATCAGGGCTCAGGCGTGGTCTAGCTGTGGTGAAACCCCTCCTCATGCTGCAGGCTGCTGACTTCTCATTGTGTTCTTGTATGAGAGAAGGAGCTAGGGATCTCTCTGGGACCTCTTTTATGAAGGCACTGATCCCATTGATGAGGAGTCTAGACTGACCTCGCGACCTGGTAATCACTTCCCAAAGGCCCCACCTAATACTATCACCTTAGGCATTAGCTTTCCCTGCATAAGAATTCGGGGGTGGGGGAGACACAGTCAGTCTATAACAGGAAGAGGAAATTCACAAGTCAGTAGCTACAGATAGCCAATGCGTGAAAAAGTATTCGACTTCATTGCATCAAAGAAGTTCAAATTATAATTAGATTTTAAAAGTCCATGACAGTGCTGGCAAAGTTGAGGTTGGGTCATATTCTTTTCTATGGGTGGTGAGAGGGTATTTTGGTATACTTTATTTTTTAATGTTTTTTATTATGTTTTTGAGTTTTAGGTTTTTGGAGAGACAGCGAGTGTGTGTGTGATGGGGGGGTGGGGGGTGGACAGAGAGAAGAGGACAGAGGATCCAAGGTTGGCTCTGTGCTGATAGCAGAGAGCCCGATGTGGGGCTCGAAGTCATGAACTGTGAGACCATGAGCTGAGCTGAAGTCAGTTGCTTAACCGACTGAGCCAGCCAGGTGCCCTGTGCTGGCATATTTAGATTGAGAATAGTTTAGCTAATAGAATTTTTTGGCACCAGTGATTCTATTCTAAGAGTACCTCCTAAGGAAATCAGGAAAGAGGCTTAATTTCAGTGATTACTATCCTGTCTTTGGGAGGCATGTGAGATGGTTAGGGGGTTAAGAGGAGGGGTTCTAGAGTCAGTTGCCCCACTTGGAATCCTATTCCACCATTTACCAGGTCTATGAACTTAGGCAAGTTAATTTATTCTTGGTTTTCTCATCTATACAATGAAGATAATAGTATCTACCTCCCACATTGTATTGAGAATTAGATACATTAATATATGTGAAGTACTGTCACAGAGTAAGCAACTCTAAGTGTTAGTTGTTATCAAGGGTGATGATTTGAAAATTTGAGACAAATCCAATAGCGGAGTCATGTTGTAAGTGATGGTGCACCAAAGATCCTAATTCCATTTTAAAATGCACCTGCATAGAAGAAAAGACAGGAAAGTGACAAAATATAAAAGCTTTCCCCCTGCTTGATGGGATCATAGGTAATTTCTATTTTTTCACAGTTTTATTATCCATATACATTACAATGATACTTGTTAGAAATTATTGAAATTAATGTATCATAGGATTCTTATATTCACGACGTTTCTTTACCAAATGCATATTCATTTTGACATATTTTACTTTCTTTTCCTCCTTTCAAAGCTGCTAATATTTCACTTCCCCAACATTTTCACCCACATGCCATCTGCTTGGTATTTTCTTGCACTTAGCTTGCTTGTTTTGTGTATGGATCAGCCCCAAGGCTAGTTCTTCAAGAATAAGTAGACCAAATGAAATGACTGATGACATTTTAGTAGTGGTAGTGGCTTTCTCATGGAAGTTTAAGCCAGAGAATGTAGCCGGCATGGTAATGGCCCTGTATCTTCTCTACATTTCGGGCACTCCTCCTCATCTCCTGCTCCCCATCTGAATAAACACAACACCACAGGACCCCTCTCCCACACAGGGGTAATTCCTGCTTCTGGGGCTGTTGACTGTCCTCCTTTATTGGAAATTTCCTTGCACATTTCTTTCTTTAAAGCCAATATTCTGCACCAGGTTGATACTTAATTCCATAAACACTTTCCAAGACATCTTCTCTACCCTAATTTTAGTTATTTTGGCACTTAACTATTTGTACCACAAACTAAATACTGGCTTGTTTCATGGCTTAGTTGTTCTTACAGCAAGCTGATAGGATTGTGTTTTATATTACTCTATGCCCTTCAGTTTTCCAGCACACAGTTGTTCACATATGTGCACGAGGAACACAGGAAGATTAGATGGCTGTTGTGGTGACAGGATTCTCTTAAGAGATGATTTGTGAGTGTTCTGTTTCATCTTTCTTCTGTCCAACCTTCTCCTTCCTTTCTTTTTTTTTTTATTAATTTTTTTTATTTATTTCTGAGAGACAGAGAGAGAGAGAGAGAGACTGAGAGCAGGGGAGGGTCAGAGAGAGAGGGAGACACAGAATCCAAAACAGGCCCCAGGCTCTGAGCTGTCAGCACAGAGCCTGACGTGGGGCTCGAACCCACGAACTGTGAGATCATGCTCTGAGCCGAAGTTGGACACTTGACCGACTGAGCCACCCAGGTGCCCCTATTTTCAAAATCAGAATGTTACATCACTTGGTCTTCTCAGTCTTTAGATAGTTACCTGAAAGTTTGATAATACGTTTTCATTCCTGAAGCCTAAAAAGTAAAGAGCTCAGTTGCAGGGAGCACCGTGGTTAGCAGTGGGTTTACAGTTGGGGTCCAGTAATATAAAAACTATTCCTAATTGCAAGGACACCTCTATCATCAACTCTAAATTATTGCTTGTTTGATCAAGACAATTTAGTGAATCTTCCAGAGAATGTGTTAGATTCATATAGATCTTGCATTAACTGGAAAGGACAAAATCCTAGGAAATATTTTCATATATCTACCTTGTAGTCTGGACCAGTGGTTTCCCACCTGAGGTTCATGTGCCCCACGAGGGTAAGGGAAGAAATTGTAAGAAGGTCTGTATCATCTTTTCAGGACTTTTATTTTTGTTACATGTTTTACAATGCATATATTAGTGCAGAAGACATGTTTTTTAGAAGTAAAAATATATTACATATGAGGACTTTATGTTCAGATACTTTAACTGATGTGAAATATAACTTTTAAAATGGAGGCCACCAGAGCTCCTAGGTGACCCAGCTGGTTAAGCATCCACCTCTTCATTTCGGATCAAGTCGTGATCTCATGGTTTGTGGGAGCGAGCCCCACATTGGGCTCTGCGCTGACGGTGCAGAGCCTGCTTGGGATTCTCTCTCTTGTCCTGTCTCTCTGTCTTTCTCCCCCCCCGCTTCTCTCTCTCTCAAAATAAATAAGTAAACTTAAAAAATAATAAATAAAATGGAGACCACTGATCTAAATAAAAGGCAAGACCTTATTGTTCCATGCCCTGAAGTCAGTTTAAATATTTAGCCATGACAAATTAAAAACTAAGCTAAGAGCTGTAGTCTCTGTGTGTGTGTGTGTGTGTGTGTACATGTACATGCTTATACACATAAAACGTAAGACATGTTCCCTGCCTTTAGAGAGCTTACGGTCTGAATAGAAGAATGGGGCATGAGGAGCAACTAATTAGAAAATGGTACGAGATAGCATAAGTATCCACGGGAAACCTAGCAGCATGAGATTAAATTTTATGTTAGACTAAAATTGCTACAGTGTGATAACAGCAGCATAATACATGGTGATGCTGTATTCTCAGAATATTTCAAAATCCTGTTTATGTTCAGATTTTTCTTCTTGATAATCAGGTCAGTTCTCTGTCCACCTATTCAAATAAGCTATGTGTGCTTAAAGTATCTCCTAGGTACAGATGTTAATTAACTGTGGGAGCTTTCTGATCTAATACAAAAAGGCATACCGGTGCTATCAGTTACTTGCTGACATTTCTTTAAATTATAAGAGAAAGTGGCAGAACAGCCATGGTGGGAAAGCGAGAACATTTTGGGTGCAGTGTTCCCGTGGAACCGTGATCGTGTATACACTTTAAAATAAGTGAATTCGTTTCCTAAAGCTGCTCTGACAAAGTAGCACAGACTGTGTAGCTTAAAGCAACAGAAATTCATTGTGTTACAGTTGTGGAGGTTAAAAGTCTAAAATTGGGGTGTTGGCAGAGCCATGATCTCTCTGAAATTTTAGAGAAATTCTCCCTTGCCTCTTCTGGCTTCTGGTGATTTGCTGGCTATCCTTGGCATCCTTGGCTTGCAGCTATATCACCGTAATCTGCTTCTCTTATCACATGGTGTTCTCCCTGTGTGACTCTATCTTCATGTGGCCATCTTCTTATGAGGACACCAGTCATACTGGATTAGAGGCCCACCATACTCCAGTATGACCTCATCATAACTAATTGCATCTGCAAGTACTCGTTTTCCAGATAAGTCACATTATGTGGTCCTGTGGATACAATTTAAACATTTGGCACAGGGGCTGGAGAGTAACACAACTGACCACACAGTTCAACATGGATAACAAAAAATAATACGGGTAAGTGTACGAAGATGTGCATAAGTTACCCTTGGCATCGAATGATGCCTTCTTATAGCTAAACTTCCATAGCGATGCACATTGATTATGGTGTGAATGACACCTGGAAGGAAAGGAAGTTGAAGATTTCTTGGCTGTTTGTATTAATTGGCTGCTTCTGTCTCTGGGCTTTGGTATTCCATGCCTTGGTTGAGTTATTCTTATAGATAGTAGTATGTAATATGTGGCTTTGATCTTCCTGGTGAAAATCCACAGAGTAATTTGTGGATCAGGATATTTTTAAGGGTATATTGGCTTGTTGTTGTTGTGATAATACTGCATAACAGCCTCCAAATCTCAGTGGCTTAGAACCACAATTATTTATTTCATATTCATAAATCTGTGGATTGACTGTGGTTTGGCTGCTCTTAGTTCAGTTTGACAGGGGTGGGCTGGATTCCAAAGTTAAGGTAGGAGTTCAGGTCTCTTCTACATGTTTTTATCCTGGGACAGAGCTGAAGAAGGAAAAATTGCCACCTGGAGCGTGCTCTTTTTGGTGGAGAGCAGACATTTTCCTGGCCTCCTAGAGCCTCAAGTTGAAGTAGGTACGCTGTTAATTCTTTGCCTGTTGTTCAAAACAAGCCACAGGGTCAAGAGGGTGGATGCAGGCTTCGCGCAGTAGCGCAAAGGGCCACAAGGTGGCGTAGCAAAGGGTGTGGGTGTAGCTTTCTCCGACAGAGAGGAAGTGCGGAATTGAGAACAACAATCCAGTGTAGCAAAGGGCTGCTTTCTTTAGAATTTTACGAGAACTTTTTTATAAAGCAACTTACTAAGCCTTTAAAAGAAAATGTATTTAAACCATAGTTTAATACATGGAAAAGTATAGTTGAATATCCCGTACATTTTTTTTTCCAAGAAGAGGTCATGGTATTTCACAATGCTGATTTAATTTTGTGTTGGGCAGTTTTCCTGCCTTTTAGACACTTTGCATTATGCCTTCTTTCCGAATCCATATTTGTGCATTTAGCACATTTTAGACTGTACTGACCAAAGCACCATGTGACCCTCTTCGTCTTTACATTAGACATAGGAGGAGAATCTGGTAGAATTACAGTCCACTTGAGAGTGCTCGGATAGAGAACATTATCATTAAGGGTAAAACTGTTTCTAGTTTACAGATAATGATTGTTGACCATGCAGTGCTGTTGAAGTATAACCATGAATGGTTGTTTTCAGTGTTGTCCTGGTTTAGCTACCTTCCCTAACAATACTGGCCCATGTGACCAAGCCCTTTTCTTTCCATTAACACTTCTCTGTACATAACACGTTTATTAGACATTGATTTTTATCATACCCATTTTTTTTCTAATTTTTAAATTTATGTTAATTTTATCACCTTGTTTAAAATCAAAGTTTTCTTAGAGCCTGTTGAGTCCTTTCTCGATTCATAGGTTTTAGATAAATAATAGTATGGTGGTGCTCGCTTCGGCAGCACATACACTAGATAAATAGGATGGTGGTGGGAATGAAGCAAGGTTTTAGCAAATGCCTACTGAATTGAAGAGATTGCATACATATGAGTGACAAGGCACTAATTTTGGAGTAAGTGTAAATTGTCTATTGCCTCCTGTACCCTCCATTTTACATAAATATATACTGAAAGTACATTAAAAAGAATGACAAATTATTTTTTAGTTTGCGTTTTTACAAGTGCGAGTGCATGCCAGTGTATTTAAAAAATGCATTCAATTGCAGATACCGTCCGTAAGAGAACAGAAGCACGTCATCTTTTCCTTAGTGAAATGGTTTACCTGGCAAAGTGAACTTTTATGTCTCTTGATAGTTTCAAAAGACACTCAGATTGAATTGTTGAAAACTAGTATTGGAAGCCCATAAACTGTATGTTCTTTGTAAAAGCATTCCACTTATGACATCTTTTATCTATTAATTTTATTGGTTTTATTTGCATCAATTAATTCTAATTCAGATCTATCAAATAGATACCTCCCACTAAAGGATGATAAAAACAATAAGAAATTATTATTATTAGTAGTAGTAATAATAGTAAATAAGTAGTAGTAACCACTGCTCACCTGTATTTCTGTTCTGAAATGGAAGGAGTTAGGGCATGGTGCAACCCATGCAGTAGTGATAGCAGTTGCTGTAAGCACAGGGAGTTGGAAAAGTTATGCACAAATTGGCACCTATTTTCTTTCTTTCTATTTTTGAATATTTATTTATTTTGAGAGTGAGACGGGGGTGGGGGTAGGGGCAGAGAGAGAGAGGGAGCAAGAGAATCCCAAGCAGTCTCCTTGTGGTCAGTGTGGAGCCTGACTTGGGGCTCAGACTCACAAGCCATGAGATCATGACCCGAGCTGGAACCAAGAGTCAGACGCTTAACCCCCTGAGCCCCCCGGGTGCCCCACATTGGCATCCATTTTCTGCAAGGCCCTGGGGAACGAACTTCAGTTCTGTACCAGTAGAGAGACTCCAGAAGAGTGTAGGGCTTGTTCCTTTTGGGACAAGGCCAGAAGAGGTCTGGTATAAACAAAACAAAACGAAACAAACAAACAAACAAAAAACTCAAAAGGCCAAAGATCCTAGGATTTTAGCATAGGTCTGATAATAGTAAAGTGAATTCCAGAAGTAGTTGAGGACAAACTTTTGTTCCCATGTCACCTGTTTCTTTGTTGATGCTCTTTGGTGCTTACCACCATTAGATTCATCTTCGAGATCATCAGGGGTGATTTTGCGGTGCTAGAGCAGTAGTAGGGGTGTCCCCAGAAACCACTTATGAGAGTGATGCCGAGTTCAGATTTTCCCCCATTCTTGTGAAAGACAATCATCTGCATAGAGCAGACAATAAATAGTGACTGATGGTGAGAAAGAGGAAGTTTTCTCTGTGTATGAGAAGTGAGATTGGCAGAGTAGACTGTGTTCCGTTTTTATTGCCTCTAGTAACTTTTATACATGACCTTCTGCGTATTTTTCCCCTCTAATCTGTCTTTGTGCATGGTAGAAAACTGTTCAAAACTGAATTGTTATCTTCTTATGAGTATTAATGGAGGAGTGCATGTAATACATTAAAAACCTCTAGTAGAATTTTTATAGAATTATAGTTTTCAGCTCTAAAAAGGACCTACAATTTTAGTATCTAGAAAATAAGGACTTTTATAACTTAAAATCAATAAAGAAATGTTTTTATTTATTTTTAAAAATTTTTTAAATGTTTTATTCATTTCTGAGAGAGACAGACAGACAGACAGACAGTGTGAGCAGGGGAGGGTCAGAGAGGGAGATACAGAATCTGGAACAGGCTCCAGGCTCTGAGCTGACTGTCAGCACAGAGCCCTACGTGGCGCTCAAACCCACGAACGGTGAGATCATGACCTGAGCCAAAGTTGGATGCTTCACCGACTAAGCCTCCCAGGCGCCCCAGAAATGTTATTTTTAAAAGGTAAAAATTCCATTTTCTGATTCTGATTCTTTGCTTTTTATTGATTTTTAGTGGAAAATAATTGGATAGGCAGAGGACTTCTTTTCAAAACAACAGAAAAATGGTCAACTGCTAAGAAATATTCCTGGCATATTCAAAGTTGTGACATTTCGGTTCTTAAGACTAAAGAGGTAATTCATTTAGTTTAGTGGATTAAGGGAATGTGCTTTCTAGTTAGCTCCTTAAAAATCTCATTCAGTGCAGTAAATATTTATTGAATGCATGGACATAGTCACTGCAGTGCATTTATTAATGAATAATAATAACTAGACTGCCAGCAGTTCAAGATTTACATCCTAGAAGACAATTGACCAGAAAACTGGTATTCATACTCTTGTTCTTATTAATGGTGGGTGAATTCAAGAAGGATCAGGCAGCTAATGTGAAAATTCTGTGTGGTGATCTACCTTCTCATTTGAGGCCATTATTAGTGGTTTTGACTTTGGCATTAGGTAAAGCTGATTATTCTGGCTCTCACTCATATGGCTATTTGACCTTGAATAAGTTCTTTAACCTTTCTAAACTTCAGATTCTTTATCTGAAAAGGATTGAGAATATTAACTCCCTCATACAGTCATAAAGATTAAACATTGTGTGTAACAGCACTGAACAAACACTTGGTGCTTGTGGTTAATGTTCAATAAACAGTGAACTGTTGCTGATCGCTGTCAGCTTTGCGTTCACTGGAGCTGCCTAGCTTGAGTTAGTTTACTGTGTGATTTTTCTGTTTGGGGCTAATTTGACTCTAGCTCTTCAGGTGATGTTGAAGGTGTGTATAAGTTTCCTGAATACTTGAATATTTGGGTTTGCTGGCTATAATTTTCTGTTCCCACCAGGCACTAGATTCTGTAGACACCTTTTGGACCCATTTATTCTGTATGTAAACAGCCCTTTACAGATGAGGAAGCAGAGGGCCAGAGAAATGGAGTAACTTGCCCACAACTATATACTTTGGAGATACTGGAGTCCGAATGTTAACCAGGCCTGTCCTGTTTCAGAGGTGCTGTGGTGCCTTAATAACATGGGTCACAGGGCTCAGATGAAGCACAGATCATATTGAAAACAGAGAAATTCTCATGTGTGGAGTTTATATAATCTCAGCTTTGAAGGAATTTTTGAAATTAAAAATGTTTAATTAAAGTGTTAAATATTAGTTCACCTACAGAGCTTGACTTTCCTCTGCAACAGTAGTTCTCAATGAGTGCAGTATCCCCGGAAGGGTACACTGTTCCCGAGGGTTATCGGAATGGGGGGGGTAGGATCAGCATTTAGTTGGGGGGCGGTAGAGGTGCCAAATGCCCTGTAATGAGTGGAACAGTTCGAGACAACAAGGAGTTGTCCCTTACACTTGGGAATTTTATATCTTCTGTAGGACCTATGTGAATATTTATTGGGACATTCTAAAGAAAATAGTTTTCAATTACTGTGTTTACAAATACCTGGCTATTGGGGCTCCAGGGTGGCTCAGTCGATTAAGCATCCCACGTCAACTCAAGTCATGATCTCATGGTTCCTGGGTTTGAGCCCTGCATTGGGTTCTCTCCTCTCAGTACGGAGCCTGCTTGGAATCCTCTATCTCCCTCTGTCTCTGCCCCTTCCCGACTCATGCACTCACTCACTCTCTCTTTCTCCTCACCCCCCAAAATAAATGAATGTTAAAAAAATACCCAGTTATTATTTATGGCACTAGTTTTTATTTTAATGTTCTATGCACTACTCCCTAGCCCCAATACCCATCCCTTCCTATCCCCCTTACCTCTGCTTTTCGTTTTCTAATTCTCACTGATAATGAAATTGTTTCTGATCCTATTTCTTCTATAGCTAAATTTGCCCTATAGAAGTAGATGCAGGCACCTAAGTATTTCATTGTGTCCTTTAGTGAACTTGTGCCTGAGAATTTAATTATTGAAATACCTGTTATAAATCACTTTCCTTTTGGGCATTATGTTGACTTCATACAATTAACTGTATACCTAGGTTATATTAGCTGTCAACTTCATTTCAGTGTTATAAGAGGCATATTATGAAATACATATTTATTTAGATGAGGGCTATTGATTTGATAAGGTCAAGAACTGCTGGTCTGCACTGATCTCATGAAGTGGTTGTTCAGCTTGAGTTCAGTCACATTTGAAGATTAGGAAGCTGCTTTGTCTGGGAGTAGCTCTTTGCCTCTGTCTGCGAGATAGTTCTTCCTTATGTTAAACCAAGACCCCTATCCCTCCGTATCTTATGCTTGGTCTTAGGTATTCCTATTCCCCTTGAAGGTCAGTTGGTACAAGCCTAAATCTGAGACCAGATAGGATCTTTCAGATATTTGAAAATAGCTGTCAGGTTCATCCCAGCTCTTTTCAGGCTGAACCTGACGAGCTCCTTTGACTATTACTCTAGAAACTTAATTATATGTCACTTAACCATCCTGGTTCCTTCACTTTCCTTATATTTCTCGTGTAGTGTAAGTCCTAGAATTAAATGCAGTCATCTTAATATATTCTAATCCTCAAGAAGGGTGGCACAGATCATCATAATCTTTTGTATTCTGAGCTGATTAAGTGGGATTTTTTTGTTTGGTTTGAAGGGAAGGGCAGGGGAATCACACTGTTGGGTGTACAGAGCTTATTGTCACCTAAAAGTGCAGCTCATACTCACTTGTGTTAATGCGAAGCTCTGTCTCTTTCATTCCTTAGTTCCTTACCCATGTGTGAAACCTCAGGTTCATATGGGGTAAATTGTACCTTCCTACAGACAGCTGAGGTCTGTCTGAATCCAGATATTAGGTGTTTTTTATCCTTCTTCCAAAAGTTTAACGAGGAGGCCCTGATTTTCATCCAAGTTAGTAGTAGATTAACTGATGAGGATGGGGGCTAAGAACAAATACTGCATTAAGTTATTAGCATCCTCCGATGAGACTGAAGGTGGAGGTCAGCTCCCTGCTCTGGGTTGGTCAGCACATACCTCTTGACACAGTGGTTCAGCGCTTTCCTTTAGCCATGTGATCATGGAAGCATCCACCCAAGTCCATTCCACCTTTCTTCATCTTATCCATAAGCAGATCAAGAGAAACTTATCAGATACCTTTAAGTACAGTTACCCTGTGTTTACCTCATATCCTTAATGTATGAAAATAGTACCTGTGTTTCTGGAGGGAAATTAGGTCAGTGTAATTTGAATAAGCCATCATTCCCTGAACGTCCTCCCCTCTACTGGATCTGTACTCCAGCCATCCCAGACCACTCAGGATTCCACCACACACATTCCCTGATGATGGCTTGCACATCCTCAGTCTGCCTAATGAGCCCAACCTCTTCTGCGTGTTGTTGGGGAAACTCCTGCTCCTCCTTCATGGCCCTGCTCTGGAGTCACCGGTGAAGGTTCCTTGACTGCCCTTGCCTCCCTGGCAGAATTAGTTGCTTCCCCTCGGTGCTCTGCCCATAGCAGAGGACTTGCCACTTGTCTTACGAGCCAGTGGGTTTCAGTTGCCTGTTCCACTTGAACTTCCTGGCCCATGAATGCTGTTTTCATCATTTGTCTCCAGCAGAGTACTTGGTCCAAGGTAGAGGCTTCAGAAAGGGATCTGTTCATTTATTGTAGTTCTGCTGAATCATTAGTTTTCTGTAAATATTCTGGATCCCAGGTTTCACTGCCTCCTGTTCCAAGTCCTGGCTAACCTGCCTGTAGTGATCATTTCTAACGTTTTGCTGGGAATCTCTGCAATGTTGTGCAGTGTGTAATTTGCACAATCCCTTCTCTTTTGTTGAACTTGTGTTTGTCCAACAAGTTATATGTGTAAGTGATAAATCACAAGAATCTACTCCTGAAGCCAAGACTACACTGTATGTTAGCTAACTTGACAATTATTAAAAAAAAATTGATTAAAAAATAAATAAAATTTTTGTCAGTATCTAAAATAAAAATAAAATTTGAAATAATGTATTTGTCCATTGTACTGCTGGCACTCTCCACATCTGTGACAATTCCTGACCCTGCCAGTGACTTTTTAGAAATCTCATTTGCACATTCTCTTCTTAGATGGAACACACAGAATGATCTAGCTAGCCTAGAGATGGGTCTTCATTTAAAGTATCTAGGAGCTTTGATAAAATCTCTCTACTTCACTCCTTTTTTAAAGTAAACTCTGTACCTAACATGAGGCTTGAATTCGGGACCCAAAGATCAAGAGCACGTGCTGTACTGACTGACCCAGCCAGGTGCCCCTCTCTCTACTTCAGTGAAGCTCACATTTGTTTAATTCTTTACAGCTCTAACTTCAGTTTCCTAGGTGAAGAGTAATGGAATAAGAGCTGATGAGTTTTCCATTTATTTTGTCATCTGTTGGCTTTGTCCCATTTTTCCAAGTAGGAGACCATTGGCCTGTCCTTGATCATCACCTTGTTTCAGGAATAACTTTTTAGCTCTTGGTTGCTCTTAAGTTCTGTTTTCTGTTGTTTTGGTTTTCTGACACACATTTGTTTATTGAGGGGGGTGTTATCTCCTGGATGCTCCATATACGTGTTTGTGGTACCCTTTCGTGTCTATTTCTATGCCTTTCTTCCCAGGTTTCTTGTTAAAGAGAGTATTCAAATCTGACCTTGGTTAATGCTGAAATGTGAATATCCTTCCTTTGTTTAGATGACAGTGTAGCTTTGAGAAAGACCAAACACCTATTTCTGTAGATGCATAAGCATTTTCTAGAAAGAAATATCTGCATCAAAAGGTTATAGTTTGGTCTGTTCCTTAAGTGGCCAAACTTAGTGTGACCAAGCCTCAAAACATGTTCTAGCCGTTATATCATTTGTATAATAGGAAACATGTTGTTGGAAAAACAGTTGATGGACATCATAGGTACGCTGGTGTTTTTCTAGTCTGGACTGGTTATACCTGAATGTGCAAGGAGCTGCAGGCTGTTAGATGCAAAGTCAGAAAGCCACCTGGGGCTGTGTGGGTCCACACTGGTTTATTATGCCTAGGGAGTCTCCTGTAGCTCTTAAATTCTTTCTGAGTGGTGCCATGGTCTCAAACAGAGAGTACTTTGCTGGTAAGACAGGAAATATTTTCTCTTCAGTGCAGTTCTTACAAGGTAAGGAGTTTGCACATGCCTTTTTTATTTTCTAATGAACTGAATTTCTATTTAAATGGTCTTTTCTGACTTAAGATCATGAGAAGAAATATTTAGATAGAAGATTCATCTTGTGCTTCCCTCATGAAATTCATTTTGGTCCGTAATGTGCCGTAAATGCATGAGACTCTTCTAATTCAGTGTTTGGATGAGTCTAGAGTTTATTGATGTGAAGAAGAGTCAACAGTAAGTGAAAGAAGGGCTTTTAAGAAGCCCATTATAACCACTTATAATGGAAAATGTAGTTCCCATTAGTGATTGATTTAAGGAGCTCTGGTTCTTCGGCAAAGCATGAAGGCTGCTGTGTGGTGCTCTGTGCAAATCATTTTTATAGCATCCTTTGCTGCTCTTTTCCTGGTTAATCTGTTGGTGTGTCTCCACCTGAAAAGACTGCATATGTCTTGTTTAGGGAATATAAAAATTCCCAGAAATTTAAAAGAAATCAAAGATTAGTATATTTTTTATTTATCAAATAGAATATTAAAAAAAATAAAGCTTTGCAAGTTCTAAACAGACACAGCGGCACCAGATGTCAGTTCTTGGATCATTTAATCTTTTTCTTGTGTGATTATTTTTGTCAATATTTTTCCACTAGAACTAAATATTAGTTTCTGGCTCAGCTTGCAATATAAAAATTTTCCAATTAGATTGTTATGACTTCATTTTTATTCATGAGGAGAAATCTAATAAACAGAGAGCATCGCATATGGCGGCGTGCAGAAGAGGAACTTTAAAATAAACCACCTGGCCCAGAGCAGGGCAGAGAGCTGGGATTCTCATCCTTCCTGGATTCTGAGAGAGAGACTGGCTTCCATCTAAACCTCTTGCCCCCAAGTAATTATTATTTGTTGGAGGGGCAGGGGTTCTTGGATTTGTATTTGTTTGCCCTATATTTGACCTTACTCCAATCCTGGATTAATTCCTTGCTTAGCTTTTATGTGGATGTTTTCTGCCTGTTTCTGTGTTAGGTATTTAGGGAAGTAAAAGGAAATAGTGAAACCTGGTGGTTTTTGACTTGAAGGGGCTTTTGGTTTGTTTGTGGCTGAGGAGGCTAAGTGAAGTGGCATCGTCACACAGTGAATGACTAAGTGCCTCACGGTAAATGTTGAGTGGTGTGTGAAGTAAGCTCCTAAGGAAGAGAGAAAAGGGCACCCAAGTGGTCAGGGAAGGCTTTAGAGCAGGACTGGGCCTTGTGCCGGATCTGGTCGGACAGAGGAATGTAGCCAAGTTACTTGAAGCTGGGGAAAGGGTAAGGATTAAGGTTGGGGGCAGGGAGAGGACCCCAGTGGGTTCAGGCCACAGTGTGAGACTGACCTCACAAGAGTTGGATGCCACCTTCTTTCCTTTCTCTTCTTTCTGTCATCACCCAACTTCTTGAATGAATGCTCATTCCTTGAGGTATGGCTTCTACTCCCACCACTCAGGCTGACACAGGGCCTGCTAGAGATCTCAGTGACCTCCTCCCCCAATGCCCAGGGACATTTGTTCTAACCTGCAGAATCCGTGCTGAGGCATTGGACATTGTTGATTCCAGCTTGCTTTTTCTCACTCATTTCCAAAGGTTTCTACCTCCAAAGGTTGTTGAAAGGCATTGAAATGTACACCAAAGTGGATTTAAATGCCGGCTCTACCACAGCTGGTGCTGTTGATCTAGGGAAGGTAGTATCTCTCAGCCTCTGTTTAGTGGAAATAAGGATACCAAACTCACAGAGTGGTTTTAAGGTTTAAAAGAGAGAACATGTGCCTAATATGTTGAAGTAAATAACTTGTGGTAGGCAGGCATTGTGATTGCTTCCCCTTTCTTATCTGATAGCTACTCAGTCCTGGCCTGAATGTGTCTTGTTCTTTTCCTGTGCATACCTATGCCCAGCTGATCCCTCTTTCTGGAATGTGGTCTCTCTCTTCTCTTTACCTGTTCAAATTTTCACTGCCCTGACTTACTTTATTACCCCTATCAAAATGGAGCTTTGCATCTTTTGTATTCTTACTTCTTTGGACAGCTCCAAGTTGCTACCTGTTATTTTAGTTATTTGCACACCTATCTTATATATTTATTTGCACACATATTTTTATCTTATTTTCCTTACTGGTTGTTAAAGTCCTTGAGGGCACGTTGCATGCCAGGGACATGGAGGTAAGCCAGTAAGAGTGGAGAACATGGCCCTGTTGTTTCCATACAGGGCTTTGTGTGTAGCTGTGTATTTGCAGAGTGTTCTTATCATCGTATTGTTACTTGCTTCTTTTTTTTTTCTTTTTTTTGACTTCACCACTACCATATGCTGATAATTTTAAATCATTTTTCCCTAACCCTCACTGCGCTCAGGTGCTTTAAACATAATCAAACATCTGGTGAATGTCTCCAGCTGACTGTCCCACTGGCACCTCGAAGGCAATGTGTCCCAAACTGATCTTTTGTCTGTTTCCATGCCCCCCATCCACAGCTGGCCTGCCCGCTTCATGTCGATTGTATCTTATGTGTGGTGTCACCGTCCACCTAGCCCTTGAAGTAGATATTTGGAGGGCATTCTTCATCTTGCCTCTCTCATGTTGTCTACACTGAATGAGTCACCAGGTCTTGACCCATTTGCCTCCTACTAAATATTTCTTGAATGCATTCCCCCCTCTTTCTGTGTTGGATTCTGCTGCCTAAGAGTGTGCCCTCCTCTTTGACCTATTGTACTGTCTTTTCTTCCCAACAGATCTATTTCATGCTCTTTTCAACCCTCTCAAGACTGCCCTTACAGCCTTGGTATATCACACTCCCTCATGTAAAATGCTTTGGCAACTTCTTTCATGTACATCAGGGGTTAGAAAATTGGTTTTATCTCATGTTGATTAGTTCAGTGATGTCTGTAGCGAGCACAGCACAATTTGCTTTGTGACATCTGATATAGGAGCAGCAAAGGGTGAGCAAGCACATAAAGCATAGCTAGGATTAAGTTCAAGCTCTTTAGTGTGACATAAAAAGGCCTGCCATGACCCGAATCCTGCCCATGTCTTCATCCTCACCCCACCATCTCCCTGCTTCACATTTAATCTTGGAGCAGCAGGGAAATATGTGCCTTCTTGTGTTGTTCACACTAGGAACAACACAGGAAACCCTTTAAGTAGGAAACCTATACTCATTCCTCAAATCTTGGTGTGCATGGAGAGTGTATGGGGTGGACCCTGCATAAGGCTGAGTGTTCTTCCTCTGGGCTGTAGTGGCACCTGCGCTGCCTCTGTAGTCATCAGTATCCCATTGACCTGACATCCTAAGCATCTCCCTTGTAAGACAGGAGACACTATTAGGCCAAATATCATGGCTTATTTATCTTTGATGTCTGATACTTATCAGAGTACCTTCCATGGAATATGTATGTGAATTAAATTGTCATTGAAGGGGCACCTGGCTGACTTAGTGGACCATGAAACTCTTGATCTTGGGGTTATGAATTTGAGCCCCACATTGGATGCAGGGATTACTTGAAAATGAAATCTTAAATGAAAATATTTATTGAATTGAAATGAATTAGCAAGTAATTTTGACCGATGAACATTCTTTGCTTTAAGTCTGATACCCCTCAGGAGGAGGGGACAGATTTTAGCAAAGGTTAATCTTTGAGAACATTTAGGTCTGTGAATCAGTCAGTAAGTAGACATTGGAAATATTTGAGCAGGGGAGTGGCATGATGAAAGCGGTATTTAAGGAAGATTGATCTGGAGACAACCTTTTATTAGAGGTTTAAGCCGCTCCTGGGAAGCATAGGTGAGGATAGCGGGGTGGGGAGAGGCAGAACAAGCATATAAAGCCATTTTGAAGAATAGCTTCCTGAGGCTTTGTGCTTTCATTTCCACATTTGCTCAGTTGGGATGTAGTCACTGGCATGTTTCCGAAAATAAAGTGGAACACTGATGTTATTTTTAAAGAAAGAACATTCTTGTAAAACACCTAAGCGATCCATTTTTCAAAATTACATATGAGTGGTGCCTCATATGTAAATACTTCAGTCGGTTAAGCGTCCGACTTCGGCTCAGGTTATGATCTCATGACTCGTGGGTTTGAGCCCTGTGTCGGGCTCTGTGCTGACAGCTAGCTCAGAGCCTGGAGCCTGTTTCAGATTCTGTGTCTCCCTCTCTCTCTGACCCTCCCTTGCTCATGCTGTCTCTATCTCTCTCTCTCTCTCAAAAATAAATTTAAAAAAAATTAAAAAAAAACAAAATTACATATGAGACATATTCATTATTAATTACCTGTAAAAAGTATTATGAGTTCATAAATTTAAAAAAATAATTAGCTTCTGCATTGGCAGCCTAAAATCTTCAAAAAACAGTGGTTTTCCTTTTAGCATATTTTGAAATAATTGTTAATTATGAGGAAAATACTTGTTTATTTTTCCAGCCACATTTTTTTTTAGTTTAACACCTCCATTCTAATTGTAGGTTTTTATTAGCCTCCATGGTCATTTGCATTTTGTGTATTACTCACGTGACTGCGTTTTACAGCTTAAAAGTTTATCTTCCGTTTGTGGTGGGGGCATGTAGCTCCACTCTGCTTTCTTCTTCATACTGGCTATTTTAAACTTCTTAATTTACAGTCGCTTTGTTGTGTTTTTTTTTTATTATAGGGTTATGACTCATTGATTAAAAAGAAGGACTTTTCCAAATACTTTGCATTTTGATTGTGTATTATGGATACCAAGGAAGAGAAGAAGGAACGAAAACAAAGTTATTTTGCTAGGTAAGCATTGCTTTGCAAAATTATCAGTACTTTAAGAAAATGTTTGATGGGGACTTTGTCCTCAAGTATGACTTGGCATTCTGTGTTTTGTAAGTGTTCATAAACAAAGCAGGCAGCCAATAGAAGTTAAATATACTTTGTGTCATCCTTTTACTTGCTTACAGTAGAGGAATAATGTTTGGTTCTTGTCTTTCCATCTTTGACAGTTCTCTCAGGCCACTGTTGCTCAGAGAATCTAACTGTCATTATGCACTGAGCTTGGAATCCCACATTTAGCAATGTATATTGGATTTTGGAACCTAAATGCTTAGTTCCTGCTGCTTGGTATCTTAATTGGTTTAGCTATAACTGAAAATCTATGACATATTGAAAACTTATTTCCTTGTTGGGAGTCTGTTATTTAAAAGTATTTTTGTAGGTAGATGGAATGGATGAATTTCCACCATTGGAGTTTGTCTCATAATTCAAGCTGAACTCCTCTAACATACATACAGTTGTTGGTTTGTGAATGGATATAATCTAGTTTATGATCAGTTACTCTTTAGAGATTTAACCATATATTGGGCAGCTGCTCATCATAATAAAATGAATGATATGTTAAAACACCATTTTGGTAGAAAGGATGGTTTCAAACTCAAAGTGAGAACACATAGGTTTAAAATTATCATTATGGTCTCCTAAGTTGAAATATTTCTTAAGAACTGAATTCAGCCTCGTCACATCCTCTGTCTATGCTTGTTAAAGAGGAATTTCTTGTTTTCCAAATGTAAGCCTTAGGAACTGAAAACCAAAGTTTTTTTAATTAGGTTTTTAATCCAGAAATTAAGGTAGGTTTTATTTATTTTATTTATTTATTTTAAGAAAGAGCCTCAAACTCACAACTCTGAGATCAAGAGTCCCATGCTGTATGGACTGAGCCAGCCAGGCACCCCTAAGCTAGGTTTTAGATTGTTAATAGGAAAAGAAAGGCAATGAACATTTAAGGAACTACTGTGTGCAAAATACTTATTTTATTTGTCTTCACAATAAACCTAACCTAGGTTTCCTCCTATTTTACCAATAGAGTAACCTAGACTCGGAAAGTATTTTGACCATTTCATGCATCTAAGAGTCACTGTTCAAGTATAGCATTGTTTCCAAAAAGGTGTGCTCCAATTAGTAATAGTAAACTGTGAATAGGAGTTTTTGGAAGGCAAGAATTAAATGACTGATTGCAGTGAAATGTTTTCCACTTTTAAGACTACAGAGAGTAGCAAGATAGGGGAAGGAAGAAATCAGGCACCTAATAGATGAAACTTAAAATAAATAAGAACTATACAGTGATTTTTAAAAATGTGTTGAGATAATTGTAGATTCACATATACTTGTAGGATATAATACAGAGAGATACCCTATAGTCTTTGTCCAGTTTCTATAATGGTAACACTTTATATAACTATCCTATAGTACCACAACTAGAAAATTGACATTGATGCAATCCAGCAACCTTTTTCAGATGTAACCAGGTTTACAAGCATTCATTTTTGTATTTGTGTGTATTTAGGTCATGTAATTTCATTATACGTATAGATATCTGTGGCCACATCAATGATCGAGATACTGATCAAAAAGATCTCCTCTGCTACTCTTCTGTAGCCAGTATTTGGTACCCCGACAACCACTGATCTGTCCTCAGTTGCTGTAATTTATCATTTCAAAAATATTATATAAATGTAATCATATAATATATAACCTTTTGAAGTTAGATATTTTTTTTACTCAGTGCAATTCTCTTATGTTGTATAGCCCATTAAGACTGCTATAACAAAACAGCTCAGACTGGGTGCCTTATAAATAACTGAAATATATTTCTCAGAGTTCTGGCAGTTGGAAGTCAAAGACGAGGGTGCCAGGTGCCTGCTTCCTGGTTCATACAAGGCCATCTTCTTGCTCTAAACTCACATGGCAGATAGGGCAGGTAGCCTTCTCATACCTTTTTTATAAGGGCACTCTAATCCCATCTGCAAAGACTCTAACCTCATGACTTAATCACCCACCAAGGCTCCACCTCCTAACCCCATCACATTTGGCGTTAGGTTTGAACATACAAATTTTGGGGGTACACAAACTTTCAAACCATAGCACTGGAGATCTGTCCAAGATGTTGCATGTATCAATAATTTGTTTCTTTTTATTGTTGGGTAGTATTCCATGGTATTCGTGTATCACAATTTTCTGTTAACCCACTGAAGGATATTTGGGTTATTTCCAGTTTGGAGTGATTACAACTAAAGCTGCTGAGATCATCTGTGTGCAAGTTGTTGTGTAAATATAAGTTTTAACTTTTCTGGAATAAATGCCCAAGAGTGGAATTGCTGGGTCAGATGTGAAGTACATATTTAATTTTGTAAGAAACTGCACATACTTTTTTCCAGAGTGTCTGTACCACTTTACCTGCCTTCCCATCAGCATTGCATAAATGACCCAGTTTCTCCACATCCTCGTCAGCATTTCGTATTGTCACTCTTTCTTATTTTAGCCATTCTGATAGATGTGTAGTGGTATCTCATGGTTTAATTTGCATTTCTTTAATGACTAGAGTAGCCAAACATCTTTTTGTGTGCTTATTAGTTATCTGCCCATCGTCAGTGCAATGTCTTTTCATTTCTTTTGCCTGTTTTCTTATTGTTGAGTTTTGAGAGCTCTTTCTGCATTCTAAATACTAGTCTTTTGATGAATGGTTTGTAGGCATTTTCTCCCAGTCTGTAGCTTTTGTTTTCATCTTAGCAGCCTCTGTTGCAGAGCGTCAGTTTTTACTTTTGATGCGATTCAATTTATTAATGTTCTCTTTTATGGATTGTGCTTTTGGTATCAGGTGTAGCTCTTTACTCAGCCATAGGTCTTAAAGATTTTCTTTTGTCTTTTTTTCTAAAAGTTTTATAATATTATGTTTTGTATTTGTCAGGCATCCATTTTTTAAAGTTTATTTATTTTTGAGAGAGAGAAAGAGCAGGTGAGGGGGCAGAGAGAGGAGGCAGAGAATCGCAAGCAGGCTTCCCACTTTCAGTACAGAGCCGAGTGAAGGACTTGAACTGATGAACTACCAGATCATGACCTGAGCTGAAATCAAGAGTCCGACGCTTAATTGGCTGAGCCACCCAGGCATCCCCTCAGCCATCCATTTTGAGTTGTGTTTTTATGTGGGATGTGAGTTTCGGTCAAAGTTATTTTTTTGCCCCTCTGCCTCTGGGTACCCTATGTAGTGATCTTGAAAGCTGTAGTGACTTCTAAGTTTGAATCTAAATTGATTCTGACGATAAGGGTAACTAGTGGTTCACAATCTACTCAAAGTTAACCACCTCTCATTACAATGCAAGGTGAAACTGTTCTGGAAGAACAGCAGAGTTTTTTCAGCTCGGAAATGTAAAATTTAATTGTCATGCTTGCCTTGACCTCTGTGACAAGTATTCTAACAATGAAAAGGAAAACATTGCCCCAAATTAAGTATGACCTTCAGAGCATAAGGATAACAGGCCAAGAACAAAAATCAGTGATGCTATTCTAACAACACGTTAACATGATTAGTTACTAGGGAATGAGAGAGAAAACAAACAAACTGTAGTTAAGTTGCTACAATGCCTTGGTGGCCAAAAATGGTCAAACTGTTAAAAGCAAAAGGCAAACGAAAAAGCCCTCCGTTATCAGAAAAGAGGCAACCAAAGTTATAAATCTTTTCAAATGCTTTCTGACTAAACTGTGGAATTATTGTAATGTGGAATTACCAACAGACTTACTTGAAAGTCAGTTTCTGACAATATTAGGGCTGATTTCTCTGGAGCAGTGTGCATACAGGCAGTCCAGGCAAGATTTCCATAACAGGTTGTAAAGTCAGGCCAAAGATAAGGCTGAATTGATGAAATCATGCTACCTTACATAAATCTCAACTAGTGTGCAGAGAGAGGAGATCAAAAGGAAGATTTGTCCTTATTTCTCCCTATTACCATAATATGTTTCTGAAACCCTGAAAATTGCTTCTGGTATACTATTTAACCATGTGGTTTCATAAACATCGTATGATTGTGTTTGGTAAATAATCCTTGCTCTACTTCCTTTGTTGATGTACCTCTTCTTCTCTCTGAATTTAGCATCAAAGCAAAGTTAAGTTTAAAATACCCTATTTTAATAATTTTGGACTGAAATTAGTGATTTGAGGATTACCCAATACTTCCTTTCTTATAATTTATTTTGAAATATGCCTATTTAACTCTAAATGGAAGGATGAATGAGTATCACTACTAGATAGATTTATTTTGGATAAGTGCCAAGCTTTCAGGCTCTCCTGGCCCTGGCCCACCTAATTTTCAGATCTTTGGTGTTGTTTTACCAGGTGTCTATTCCAGATCGAATGATTTATGATAACTTTCCCCATGCTTCTGCAAAGAGTTTGTATATACAAAATTAGCATATTTGGGTGTATTAATTCCTTGATACTTGACAGGTCTTGCAACCCAATGAATTATTAAAGCAAATTATATTCCCTGTGTTACCATCACTATTCACTATGGCCTCTGCTCTCCCATCCTTTCCCTTAAGAATTAGAATGTAGGTATTTCCTTCAATAGTGCCACACAGAGCTCTTCTTCCACACTGTCTTTGACATTTGTTGGCTTTTGCAGAATTTAGAATCCATTTAGTGATTTTTCTGTAGGTCCCTTTATGTTCTTTGTGTGTTTGAACACTTTTGAAAAACCTAGCTTTCAGGATCAAGGGTTAATTTAGGATATCAATGATATATTTTCAGTTAACCCAAAGCGGTGTTTTGTAGGAGATTTACTTTCCCCCTCTGATAAGGTCTGACAGGCCCTGTGAACTTCTGACCCATCAGCAGAACACCTTGTGTTTGAAAACTACTCCAGTATATACCTTTGGCCAAGTTTTTAAATTTCACCCTGCATTTCTTGTTGTTGTTTAGTGTGGCTAATAAAAACCCACTAACAAAATGGCTTTGGTAGAAGGAAGCTTCCCAGCCTGAACCAGGGAGATGATGTCCAAAAGGAGGAAGATCAGAGTTGAGTCAGGTCTCGTTCTTGTCTACACTGATTGAGATTTGACCCCTTCTTCCAGAGAGGAGGATCTGGAGTATGATATTTGAATCCATTGGATAGCCTTTTTTAAAAAATATACATAGTATATATGGGTGGGTCCTTCCTTCAAACCAAATCAAACCAAGATGGCTATGAAGATTAAAGTAACATATACAGAACGCTCAGCACTGTGAGCACTCAGTCACCTCTGACTCTGGCTTCTATGCTTACCTGCACCTTCATCTTCACCTAAAATTCCTCTTCCTGATACCCCACTCCCATCTCATGAGATGCTCTTGTTCAAATCATAGAGGCAGGAGTAATCACAACAGTCCAAAATGGAATCACACAAAGGTACATTGTTCTGAGCATAGCTAGGTTCTGGAATAGTATAAAGTGGAATTAGATAGTCCAAAGGGCTTTGAGAATTCTAAGGCACTCTTATTTCACAGTAGGAGCCCAAGCCCATGAGGTGAAATTGTCAGTGATCTGCTGGCCCCACTGGAGACCACTCTGTGTATATTTACTGGTAATCAGAGCCTCACCACTAGGGTTTGACACACTCTTTATGTCTCAGGCATACATGCCAGAGATACCAACCCCTCAGCCCTTCGAGTGGCTATGCAGGACCACATAGGCTGGTCACCTTTCGCCATGAGTAGCATCTTACTCCATGGTGTGGTGTGAGTACTATCCTCTTCTCTGCATGCTTTCCTCTGAAAAAGGTTGGGAGAACTGGTCCAAGTTACCTTCATACTAAGCCTCTGATATATAATTTTCATACCCCAACATGATTTGCCTGCTATGGAAATTTAGACTCCGAGAAGTTGAATAAATTTGAGTGAGATTATACAGCAGGCAGATGAGGCAGGACTGGGGCCCAGCTCTGTCCTTGTGCAACCACAGCTTATGCTCTGCAATGCTGCCCCTGGTAGTGTGGCAGCTTAGTGGCACAGTGGGTGCTGTAGGACACAGGTTAGTTCACAGCATTGTGAATTAATGCGCAGAAGTGCATCCTGAGTTCTAAGTGACCTTTTTAAAAACTTTTTTTTAAAAGTTTGTATTTATTTATTTTGTGAGAGAGACAGAGAGAGAGAGAGAGAGAGAGAGAGAATCCCAAGAGAGACTCTATATTGTTAGTGAGGAGCCTGACACAGGGCTCAATCTGAAGAACTGCAAGATTGTGACCGGAGCCAAAGTCAAGTGTTGAACACTCAATTGATTGAGTCACCCAAGCTCACCCTAAATGACCTTTCAAAAAACAAAAAAAAAAAATTGTTTTTAGCTTGAGGACATTCCGTACTACAACTTATCAAGTTTAATGTCAGAGTATTAACCAACCAGGGCAGTAGGAAACATGTAGCCTGGATATCCCACCCATGTAAGTCAGGGTTTTACATTCCAGAGATCCATGTTACTCTCTAGGGTTGCCTCTTATCTAAAAACAGTAGTTGCCTGTAATAGAAATGATTGCAGAAATACATTTGGACAGAAAACCCCAGAATGCCCTTTTGGGCAAGTACAGTCTAAGATCCAGTGGTAGGTGTCAACTGGATGGGCCTGGTTGGTTGGTCTGCAGCATTGCTGAGGATACAGGGAGGGCTCCCCCTCTCTAGCCCTACAGAGGTTGTCTTTGAACTCTAGGAAAGAGCTGCCACTTTGTGGTATGCCTCTGCTAAGAATGAATATACCACATGGGTGGAGTGGTGTGATGTGAACTCTTGCCCTTCCTTTAATTAAGTCTGTAGATTGTTTTTTCCTGCTGGCCAAGGACCATTAGAGAAGAACCTTAGTGTGTCCAAGATTTGAGGAGAAACTTTCTTATTACCAGTGGTTAGATTCAGATATTCTGTCATGATACAGGTTTTAATTGAGTTGGTACATGAAAAGCAAATAGAACTGTTTTAAGGACTTGCTAAGTCTTAACTCTATACTGTCTTAATATTTGGTTAATATTTTATTTTCTCAGTTTCTCTCTATCTAGTGATTCTAATAAAAAATAATAGCATTGTTGGCACTTTACAAAGTACCTTCACGTGCATTGTCTCACTTTATTTTCACAATGATTATATGAGTAGATATAAATGCAGATGATGAATCTGTAGTTGATGAATCTGTAGTTTGGGAGGTTAAATACCTTGCCTCAAATCATTTAGCCTTTAAGTGAACAATGTGAGCCCTGAATCCCTGTCTTCTTTGTCGGTATCTCTGATTGTTTTTCTTTATTCTGTATTTCTCAGTTTATATTGTATTAAGCATTTTTGTACTTTGAGAGGGGGATTAGAATACGCTATTAGCATCATAATGTGGTAAGGAGGGAAAATCGTACATGGCTTTGAAAGCAGAATGTTTTGGTTGGTTTTACTGGAAACCATATTTGATTGCAGTTTCTAAGAACCATCCAAGATCTGGCTGTCATTGCCATTTCGTGCCTGTGGTGACCCATAACGCTGCCCAGGATCTCTCTGTGTATGATTTCCATAGCTTTTGTTTATGTGTTTGCAGTCAGTCTCCCCTCAAATGGGCCATGCAGAAGCGTGGGACTCTGCAATAGGTCAGTGCTCCTTCCAAGTGCCTTTTTAAAATAACTAGTGGTTGGTATATAGCAAGTGTTAAGTCTTTTTTGACCAACTGAAAGAGAATATTTAAAACAGCTTTAATGAAGGACCTAAGTGGGTTGTGAGTCTCAATTTTTATTACTACACATTTTCTAGTATTCAGCAATTTTATTAATCTTAAAGAGAAATTAAGAATATTATTAAACCATTTCGAATAAAAAGGCTGCCTGTGCCTTCTTTGAAAATGTTACTAATTACCAATTAAACTCTTGAATGAGCTGTAATGTTGTATAAGGCTTATGTTTCCTATTATTTTGATTGAGTTCAGATCAAGCAGCTCTTAAGAGAACATTTACATATTGCTTGTCATTCATTAATGGGGAAAATATCCATGGTTTGAGCTGCTAATGTTTTTAGAAAATCATTAACCTTTTTCTACAGATTAAAAAAAAAAGCCTTATAAACATTTAGACATTAACAGATAGACTCATGCTTTTTTGCTTTGTTTTTAAGGAATAGGCAGAGTTACTTGATTTAATTCCATGTAGTATACTGCTTTTCAGTCCATGGTTATAACCCATTGGGGCATCGTGAAATCAGTTTAGTGTATAAGAACCAGCACTATTTTTAATGGAATGGAACGGAATAGATTAGTATGGACTAAAAAGCGAGACTGAATAGAAAATATCAGAGTGTGTTGTGGGTATTCAGAATAAATAATATTTCATGAAAATTTTGTTTTAAATATATACAAGTATATATATCTTGAATCACAGTTTACAATTATTTTTTATTGTGGGCCATGATCAAAAGAACTCATTGTTTTTAGAAGAGTGGGGGAGGTTAGTATCCTGGGAGTAGGGTTATTTATTCTCTTTGAACAACAAATTTCTTTGAAAGTTGTTGATCTAATACACATTAACAGATTGTTCAAACACAGCTGTACATAAAGTACCTGTTATATAAATAGATTTTCCCCCAGTGCAGTGTAATGGCTCCCTATAAAACTAATTTCAAGGATCAGTGACAAAAGAGCATGTGTCCTCTTACTGAAATTGCAGGCTAATCTGGATTGTCCTAGATTCTGGAGGGAGACCCAGTGAAGCTGTAACCTAACAAAACCACCAAATGGAACTATTTTGATCATGAAGCCCAGAAACTTTTGTTTGTGGGCTTCCGGTAGGTTTCTCCTCTGTAGAGCTACTTATTGACTGTGGGGCCTTGGGTATAGTTTTCTCTTAAATGAGAATAAGAATAATCCTACCTACGTCATGATATTGTTGGAGGACCTACTAAATTAAAATACATATATAAAGTCTTTAAGTTCCAGTGAAAAATAAGACCTAATGAACTTTAATATAAAATCGTGCTGTCGCAGTGAGGAATACAGGGATAAATGAGAAAAGTAAATAATAAATATGTAGGCATAAATTTTCAGGGAGTTTATATGTCCCTTGAAACTTGTCCATAACTATGCTGTGGCCACAGCCTTCGCTGAAAGACTCAAGACTCTAGATACAGATAAGACCGAAGTACTCGAAAAAGTAAATGATTTAAGCTGTCCGCCTTGTTTCTTAAATGTTGCTGACAGTTGAGAAAGAAGACTTCAACTGAACTGACTTCTGAATTTGTCTTGAACTTGGCACTGTCTCAGCTTGAGATAGTTTGGCACAAGCCTTTGAAAACTCTCATCATTGCTGGTACAGTGACTCTTCAGTGTGCGAAAATTGAGCTCTGAACCAGAAAATGCTTTGTTCTCACAGCTCTGGAACTTCCTAGCTCATGCCTGGGCTCCAGTTGTTGGTTATTTTAGTAGAAATTTTTCTTTCTTTTCCCCTGAAACTTGTATTTGAAAATTCCAGCAGTCACCCCTTCTACCCTCATAAATCAAATGCTAATTGCATATCTTCCCACACATCTTCCCAGATTAGTCTTCCTGAGACACAGTTCAGATATGTCACTTCTGCATCTCAAATTCTCTCAAATTTGAGACCATATGGCTTATTCCTACCGTTCTGTCTTTATGTCCTACTTTGATTTTCTGTACATGTCTTACACTTCATTTGTGTAATGAACTTTGCTATCACTGTCTTCTCCCTGTATACAGCGATGGTAAACCCATCTGTAATTGTGACACTGTCTCCTTGACACTTTTCCTATTTCATTTAATTCTTAACTCCTTCAAAGACACACACACACACACACACACACACACACACACACACGTAGACATGCCCTCCCTTGCCACTGGACTCAGAGGCCATTGGTAGGCCTCCTAATGCTGTCTCTTGATGCTCTTCGTACAGTCTATTTTTTTAATGCACCCATAATGCTTTCATCTTCTCTGCCTTATTTGTTATTATTGTCATTCTTTTTCATTTTTATATTACTGACAAGGTCTAGCTTTATGCCCTGCATCTAACAGTCATTCACTGTGAATGCTGGCTGGCATTTGTTGAACTATGTAACAGACACATTTGTAGTAATCTTCTGATTACTCCATGAACTAGGTCCTGTTATCATTCTAATCACAGAGAAAGATGCTAAGCTTTATTATAGATGTTGTGGAATTTGCCCACGGTTGCATAACTACAAAGTAGCAGATCTAGGACTCGACACAGTTGTGCTAGACCTCACAGCCCATACCTGTACTCACTATACCATACTCTTCATTAAACTATGTTGAGTTGAGTTTTACAAAACTTTATCAGTTATCCATGGGAGGATTAAGTGAGACTCACTGATCTAAAAGATTAAATGCATTAAAGTACTAAACTGGAATTTTCTTTTTTTTCAAGTTTATTTACTTATTTTGAGAGATAGAGTAAGGGGGGAGGAGCAGAGAGGAGAGAGAATCCCAAGCAGGCTCAGTGCTGTTAGCACAGAGCCTGACATGGGACTCATTCTCAACAAACCAGGAGACCATGACCTGAGACGAAATCCAGAGTCAAGCATTCAACCAACCGAGCCACCCAGATGCCCCTAAACTGTTATTTTCTGGGATTTTCAATGCAAAATTGTTCTCAGGAACTTGGGAACAAACTAGAGAATTTCTGGTCTTTCAAGGAAACTTTGAAAATTTATACATACCAACAAAACGGTTACCAATCTCCTAACCTTTCTATATTTGGGGATGTGGCAAGAAGTCCCCTATTATTTCCTCTCTAGATGCATAGTTGGAGGTCCTAACAAGCTGAAATGTTTCATGCTTGGGCCCTTTTGTTACAAAGCTGTGTCGTGCTTGAGCCATGGGTCATGTGTTTATACATTTTTACTTTCCTTCATTTACTTGTTCAAATAAGATTTGCATAAACAAAATGGTTGATGTCCCATATTTTTAAAAACTCATTTAGTGATATATACCAGTGAATTTGTAGCAGCCCTGTCTACTTGTTCCAGCTTTTTGTTTCTTACACGTAAATGAAGTTGGTAACAAAAAGGATAACAGGCCAAGTTTAAGAAGCAACCAAGTCAGGCACATGGTTCATGGTTTGCAATGTGATCCAGCACCAAATAAAGTAGACTGGTGTGTTAGTCCCATAGAGGATGAATCCAAGTGTCCTCGGAACAAAAAGGGAAGGTTGGATCAGGGGAACCCTGGGTCTCCTCCCAAAGCAAGATAGGATTTAGCTTCTGCTGAGAGAGCAAAAAGGAAATCTTTCCTCAGTAGTTCCATTACTAGAACGCTGTACCTTATTTCAGCGTTGAAATAAGAATCAGAGATGACTTTGAGGTGGGGCAAATATGGACTGAAATGAAAAATGTAGCTTAATAGTTGTGAGACAAATTGTTTAGGTGTGAACATAGCATATGAAGTAGATATAGAAGAACAAGAGAACAAGAAAATGGATTACATCTATTATTTTATCTTTACAGTATATTTATTTATTTTGAGAGAGAGACAGAAAGCATGAGTGGGGGAGGGGCAGAGAGAAAAATCCCAAGCAGACTCTGCACTGTCAGCACAAGGCCACATATGGGGCTTCAACTCCCAAACCATGAGATCATGACCTGAGCTGACGTCAAGATGCTTAATCACTAAGCCACCCAGCCGTCCCTTGTGATACATCTAACTTTTAAAACAGTATTTGTTAGTATGTATTTATGGAATACTTGACAGACTAGATGACCAAAATATGATCATGTGAACTTAGGAAGCACTTTACTTACAGACCATTTATTCATGCTTTAAATATTCTTTTTTATACCAAAAATAAAACAAAACAAAAAACTAATGGTATTTCTGAATCACTCTGTAGCATTTAAAATATAGTTTGCATATATATTTTCAAGAGCACATTTATCATACAAAGTAGGACAGACTTAAAATGGATTGATTTCAATTTTGAAGGTGACATGATTTAAATCACTGTCAAGGATGGTCAGAGCTAAGTCATTAATCATTTTATTAACTTTTCCTGTGTCTCTGGGACTATGTTACTGTTGATTATGATAGCCATGGTGCATATTCTTCACAGTTTAGTGCTAGAAGAGGTTTTGGTTTAGAAGTTGTATAATATATAATTTAAAGCAGATGAATTTTGATATTTCAGATTAATTCTGTTAGCACAGCAGAAAGCTAAATGGTAATTTGGTTATTTCATTTTCAGAAGGTAATTGAAGCAGATGTTGGTGAGGTCACTGGGGACTGAGTCATCTCCATTTCAATGGCTCCATCATTTTTTTTTTTTTAAAGTGTGTGTGGTGGGGGATATTTCTTTTTATTTTGTTAAATCAACTACTTTTACTCGATAATGAGAGAAATTTAATTTTTTTAAACACAGTCCTGAGCGTATACTATCAAGATTTCAGAACATTTTTCCTTTATAAGAGTAAATGTATTTTAAAAGTAAAGACAAGTAATATATACGTACTATATATATGTCAACATATAAGTATTACATATAAGTATTTTTATAAGAATGGATTTTTTAAACAAAAATTAGTTACAAATATGCACATTTAATCTAAGCTCAATTTATACTGTCTTAGGTCACTGAAAACTTAAAATTATGAAATTAATTGAGTTATGAACCTAGTCTATATAGTCTTGACTTTCTTCCTATTTATTTTTAATGCACAGAAAAACCTTTTTCTAAGTTTGAATATGTAACCATTTGGGTTTTTATATTATCTGATGCAAGTAGAAACATAAGACATCTCTCAGTTCTTTGACTTATACAAATGTGAGACTTTATCAGAGTCATAAAATGTTTATCCTGGGATTTGAAATATATCCTTGTTATGGGGAGAAACTTGTGCATGGCTTATATCCCACAAAGAGCTTATGTGTCTACATGAGTTAAGCCCAGAGGGGTAGCATGCTGAACAGAATGAACATAACAAACATGAGACTTGCTCTTACAGAGATTACTTTTCATGTAGATGTTAAATATGGAACTATAAATGCGTATGCCATTAGAAATTGCAGAGTTTGCTATGAGGGTAAAAAACAGGATGTTATGAAAGAATGTTAAGGGCAGTATCCGTTTCAGGTAGGAGTGATATTCAAGGAAGATCTCTAGAGAATACTGATATTTGAGCTGATCTTGTTATGGGCGGGATTTGCCAGATGATCTGTGTGTTTAAGAGAAGGGCTGGGGAAAAAGGAAAGGAGGGGACTGTTTTAAGTAGAGGAAATACTTAGATTCAAAGACCTTAAGGGGGGAGAAGGCATGGCAGTTTCCTGGGTCTGTGAGAAGGCCAGTGTGGCTGGAACAGAGTGCTTTAGGGAGGATAGCACAAGAAGCGTGGAGAAGTGTGGCAAGTCATGCGTGGGTTTGTTGGCCAAGTTTGGGAACTGGGACTAAGCAACTAGAGAAATGGAGATACCATTAAATGAAATGGGAAAACTGGAAAAATAACAGTTATGAGTGGGAATTTCAAGAATTTAAGTTTGGATGTATTCATTTTGAGATGCATGCCTATGAGACATCCAAGTGGAACCACTAAATGTACAGCTGGTTATGTGTACCTGGAATGAAAACAGAGTGGTTGGGGCTGAGATAGAAATTGAGGAGTTCTTGGCCCCAGCTAGCAGATGAATGGAGGAGATCATATAGGGAAAGAATGTAATGTGAAAAGAGAACAGAACTTAGGAATGGGGTACAGAATTGAGGAACTCCAACATTTAGTGGTCTAGTAGGATGAAATTCAGTAGAGATGGAATTACAGTAGCCAGGAACAAAGAGCAAGCATTTCAAGAAAGAGAATGGTCATGAGATTTGAGAGGTAAATTGAGATGAGGACTGAAAAGTATCCATTAGGTTTGGCCACTTGGAGGTCACTGATGATTGAATAAAAACAGTTTCAGTGCAGTAGTGAAGGAAGCCTGTATAATATAAATGGGAAGTTAGGGAATGGACATAGAGCTTCTAGGCAATTTTTCTGGGAACTTGACTGGGAAAGGAAGCCAAAAATTAGGATCATGGCAAAAGGGAGATGTGGAGGTCAAGGGCAGTTAAGTTTCTAAAGATGGAGGAGGAAGAGAAGTAAAGCGGTTAATTATCAGTTAATGAGGATGGTCCATCAGAGGTGGCAGTGTGTGTGGGGGGGGTGTCCCTCAGAGATGCCAGCTTGATGAGTGACCCTTATGTAAAGTCATGAGGACATTAACAAAGCAATAAAGCTGGAGATGAGCCACTCCAGGTTGCTTGTACTCTGTCCATCCAGGGGGTATAACATGTTGAAAGTTATACGTACATATATTGGTGGTTCTACCTTCTTCTTTGCTGATTGCTCACTCTAAGCCAGGAGGTTTACAAATATGACTTTACTTAATCCTCACAACAACCCATGAGGTAGATAGTGGTATTTTCCTATATGACAGGCAAGAGAAGAGGCTTAGGGTGGTCTAGTAACTCCCCAAGTTACAAGACTAGTAAGTAATGGAGTCAGGATTTCTTCCTTCTGTGTTTAGCTCTTAGGCCTATATTAACTACTACTTCTATACTGTATTCCAATAGTATAAAAATAATTAGAATAATTCTATTCCATATTAGAAATTTTTAATTGTATTTTCATTTAGAAGTTTGTAGGAATTTTGTCATATTTTTTAAAACAGTAATGTGCCCTCTTTTGTAATATATATCAAAGGGTAGCTGGAGAATTCCTCAGTGTTTAAGACTTTTTCTTTACTGATATGAATTTAAAAAATAAACTATAATTGGCTGGATTTTAAAAGATTGGTGTTTTGTGGGGTGTGCAGGTGGCTCAGTCAGTTAAGTGTCTGACTCTTGATCTCGTCTAAGGTCATGATTTCATGGTTTATGAGTTTGAGCCCACATGGGGCTCTGTGCTGGCAGCTCGGAGCCTGCTTAGAATTCTCTCTCCCTCTCTCTCTGCCCCTCCCTCACTCGTGCTCTCTCTCTCTCTCTCTCTCTCACACACACACACACACACACACACACACACACACAGAGTCTCAAAATAAATGAATAAACTAAAAAAAAGCCCTTTAAAAATAAAATATAAAATAAAATAAAATATAAAACAAAATATTGGCATTTTGGGGACCTGGGTGGCTCAGTCAGTCAAGTGTCCAACTTTTGGTTTCAGCTCAGGTCATGATACAGGGGTTGTGGGATCAAGCTTCACATCAGGCTCCACACTGAGCATGGAGCCTACTTAAGAGATTCTCTCTCTCTCTCTCTCTCTCTCTCTCTGTATCTCTCTTTTCCCCCCTCATCTGCCCCCCTTCCCTGCTCACATCTATGTGCGTGCTCTCTCTCTCTAAAATAAAAATAAAAAATTAAATATTGGTGTTTTAATATAACTTTTCTGTTATGGGGGCATTAATCATTCATGTCTATTTTAAATGAAGAATGCTAGTCTTAATGCTGTGGGCAGTGACATCTGTATAGGAGCTTGATGTGCTGTATGCTTGATTAGAACAGCTACTGTTCTGGAGTTGGCTGTTGTAGTATCCTCTTCTCTGTACAAAAAGCAAGCCATTAGTAAATCTTTCTGCATTTTCAAATAAATATTGTGCAGTGGAGTGGTTATGTCTACACAGCTCTGGTAACAGCTGTTCAGTTTCTTTTCCTGTGATGAAAATTCTAATGAGGGTCTCCAAGACCTTTTTTGAGTGCACTTTCACAATGACCTAATTTTATAGGCATGTCATATGAGGAACTTCAGGCCCTGTCTAGCAGTAGGTGTGGGGTGTAGAGGCACTAGGTAATGTAGTCATTAGGTAATGCCGTGGCAGCCTGGAAGAAGTGATGGAGAGATTAGAAAGAAAGGAGCATTTTCTTTAGTAAATGTCAATTCAGGTTGGCCTTATATGTCATTTTTCTTCTTCCACTCATCTTCTTGATATGGGCATTATTTCTAATTTCAGAAGCATAAAATCTTTTTGCTGAAGGGCTAAGGTCATTGGGGCCACCATGCCAAGGACAGAATCTATGCTGCATCTGACAAATAGGCCTTTTCCAACCGGATTTGAACTTTTCCAGCAATGGCGGTGCCCCAAGGCTACTTGTTTCTTGATTGAAAAGTTCTTGTTAGTAGAAATTTGTTTTTAAAAATTTTAGTTAAAATTTATTTTTTCAACTTATTCTACTTATTATCAGTTACTTAGGATCCACACAAATAAATAAAATCCTCTTTTTATCTGTTATCATGGTATATGTTTGAAGGTGACATCATGTTCTTCCTGAACCTTTCTTTTCCATGCTAAATATCTTAAGTTGTTAAATCTCTCCATCTAATCTCCATTTTTAGATTCTTTACTACTTCGGTATGGTCTGATTAATGCATTGATAGGAATATTACTTGTTATCCTTTTATTTTTGTTAATATAGCATTATATTTTCTTAGTTTGTTGACAACAATTGTATTCACACCGAGGAGGAAAAAAGTGTTTTCCCTTGTGAATTAGAGTTTTAATTTTATCTTGTTTGTTTTCCAGCCATTATTCTAATTTTCCAGGAATTTTGAAGGCTGATTTTTTTTTTTTACATCAAATGTATTTCCTGTCCTTCCTAGCTTAGATCAGATATACAACCTGAACAGCCCCACCTTCTGTGTCCTTATCCAAGTAGTTGATAAAAATACTGAATTGGAGAGCTTTAAGCATTATGACACATTAGTACCATCGGTGGATTAAATAATTATCTTTAAGTCTTTCAACTTCCTATAAATCAGCTTGCATAAATTCAGTTAACTGAATTCTCCAGCACAGCTGTTTCCATATTTTAAGAAGGTAGTGTCAGACATTTTCAAGGGCCTTAATGAAATCTTGATATACTGTTCCTTGTGACATGCCCACTGACAAGCCAAATCTAGCAGTACTATTAAAAAAGAGAATTATGTTCATTTTCACTCATTTTCATAGACCCATGGTGGTTCCTGGCAGTCAACAATTTATCTTCAAGTAATCACAGATGATTTTTCTAATATCTGCCAGTTTATTTTTCAGGGTGTCATTATCAAGCTGCTCAGTGTACTATTTCTAGAATATGGTTATTTTTTCTTTTGAAAACCAGAATTTTTTTTCCTAATTCTAATCTTTCTCTATGTTTCTTCAGAGATTACTGGTAATGATTCCACAACTCAGGGAGTTGTTTCTTATAGGGCTAGAGACTTCATCCTGGATTTCATTTTCTTAGATGTGATGCTTCATCCTTTTCAGTTTTCCATGTAGTCTCTTTGATGATAGAGCTGCAGCATTGGAGTGGACTAGATCTACTTTCTCTTCTAAGTTACCTTCACCCAGCGTGAAGGTCAGTTGCTTGGTGCAGCCTCATTCTCTCAACATTCCTAAAATTTCCTTGTGAGTTTTTCCTTTGCATTGGTTACAAACATCTGCTCATTCCGAGCTTCAGTTTTCTCTTGTTGTTTTCATAGGTTTCTGTCTTTTGCTTGTTGCTTTTGTTTTGTTTTGCTTGTTGCATTTTGTGCCTCTCTGCCATCTTTTCTACATGCTCACTGAAAACTTGAGTTCATTGGGACACATTTGTTTTTTGAGATGCTTTCTGCTTTGCCTCTTCAACAGACTTATTTGTGATGGAGTTGACAGAATTTTTTTATAAGAATATATCATGTTTGAATCATTTTCCTTTTAGAATCTGGCCATGAGATCATACTTGTCTGCCATTGCCTTCAGCAAACCTTTGTGGGTTCACCCATATGTGGGATCTAAAAAACAAAACAAATGAATAAACAAACCAAAAGCAGAATCAGACGTGTAAATACAGAGAACATCTGTATGGTTAGGTATGGTTGGTTGCCAGAGGGGAGGTTGGTGGGGGCAGGACAAAATGGGTGCAGGGGAGTGGGAGATACAGGTTTCCAGTTATGAAGTGAATAAGTCATGGGAATAAAAGGCACAGCATGGGAAATATAGTCAGTGATATTGCTGTAATGTTGTATGGTGACAGACAACTGTTGTATGGCAACTACACTGGTGGGGAGGGTAGCATAACATATAGAGAAGTTGAATCACTGTGTTGTACCCCAGAAACTAATGTCACATTGTGTGTAACTATATGCAAATTAAAAAATAAAAAAATACCCCACATTTGTAGGAATATATAGTCTGGTATAATAACAGGATGCTTATAAAAGAAGTCACAGTGGGATATGTACCAGAAAGGTGACTGCCAGGTGCTAAGAGTATGGGGCAGAGGAAGTGACTGTCCAGAAGCGCCTGGGCATCATCATAAAAGAGGTGACATTGTGTTGTCTTCAGATGCCATGAGGAGAGAATGAAGGAGGGAAGTTTCACATAGAGGGGAGACTGTGTATGGATGCATGGACACTTGAAAATACATGGGATTTACATGTGACTGGGACACTGAGAGAAAGTCCTTATAGTCTTTAAGAGAGACTATCATTTGGGTCTGTTCTTTCTCACTGTCTGCTGTACACTTCCATATCTTCCCTCTGACTTGTAGTCATAATTTTCACCTGGAAAGTAAGGGGAAAATATTTTTTTAAAATAGTTTATTGTCAAGTTGGTTTCCATATAACACCCAGTGCACATCCCACAAGTGCCCTCCTCCACGCCCATCCCCCCTTCCCATCCCCCCACCCCATCTGCCCTCAGTTTGTTCTCAGCATTCAAGAGTCTCTCATGGTTTGCCTCCCTCCCTCTCCCCCACCATTTCCCCCCTTTTTCTCCCCCATGGTCCTTCGTTAAGTTCCTCCTAATCTTCCTATACGTGCAAACATATGGTATTTGTCCTTCTCTGCCTAACTTATTTTGCTCAGCATAACACCCTCAAGTTTCATCCATGTTGCTACACATGGCCACATTTCATTCTTTGTCATTGCCATGTAGTATTCCATTGTATAGATAAACCACATCTTCTTGATCCATTCATCAGTTGATGGACACTTAGGCTCTTTCCATATTTTCGCTGTTGTTGAGAGCGCTGCAGTAAACATTGGGGTACATGTGCCCCTATGCATCAGCACTCCTGTATCCCTTGGGTAAATTCCTAGCAGTGCTATTGCTGGGTCATAGGGGAGTTCTGTTGTTAATTTTTTGAGGAACCTTCACACTGTTTTCCAGAGGGGCTGCACCAGTTTATATTCCCACCAACAATGTAGGAGGGTGCCCATTTCTCCACATCCTCACCAGCATCTAGAGTCCTCTGATTTGCTCATCTTAGCCACTCTGACTGGCGTGAGGTGGTATCTCAGTGTGGTTTTGATTTGTATTTTATAAGGGGAAAGTATTATTGACCCAAAATCTATAAGATTCCAACCTAGAACTTCAAAGTCCTAAACAGTCCTCTTCAGAGTTCTTCTATTGGGGATCATTCCCCTGACCAGTAACTGGATCAGTTACTCTTTATTTCTTTCCTTCTTTCTTTTTTTTTTTAATTTTTTTGTGTTCATTTATTATTTAGAGAGGGAGAGACAGAGTATGAGTGGGGGAGGGGCATATAGAAAGGGAATCACAGAATCTAAAACAGGCTTCAGGCTCCAAGCTGTCAGGACAGAGCCTACGTGCAGTACAAACTCACAGACCACAAGATCATGACCTGAGCTGAAGTCGGATGCTTAACTGACTGAGCCATCCAGGTGCCCCAGTTACTCTTTCTTAACTGATGGTTTTGATAATTCTTAGGATGTTCTCTGCCACTTTGTTAATTTCTGTGCTAAACCTAGTTCTACCAGGAAGAATTTTGGTTGTTTCATCCCTCCTAACAAAGAGCTGCCAAATACCTTACTCTTTTCTTTTCACTATTAAAAGGATCAGCAAAGTAATTACTAAATTAATTTTATTACTTCCCAGGCAAGCGAACACCAGTTCACTGGTTGTACTACCTAAGGATTGAAGTTTGCATGCTGGATAGGAGGAAGGAGCTCCATAAGCCCACAGATGATTGGTTCTGGCTAGTCCCGTTTTTCACTTCTCAGTGAAGATCCTTCATTTCTGGCCTGTGAGGGTCTTGCAAAGGCGCTCACAGTTCACAACTTCTTATTAGCTTTGGTGTGTAGGCTGCTCAAAATTCACAGCCAGTTCATAGTGAAACTCAGCACCAAGTTTACTTCCTGAGGAAGTGCGACTGTGAGTGGGAAGTTCTTTGACAGGTCTTATGAGGGATTGTGAGGATCTCTCAGGTGCCCTTGTTGTTTTCCATGGGCTCCCGGGCAGATCGCACTTCCGTGGGACATTGTCACGTTGTTGTATCCCAGGATGGCATGACGTCCAAGCCTTCTTTCTCCCTGCCTTGTGTTCCACCTGCCAAAATTCTGGTACTGGTTTCTATCTCTCTCTGGAGCTTCAGAATCGTTTTCTTTCTTGTATCTTATATCAATTATTTTCTAATTCTAGAAATTCTGTTTAATGCAGCATTTATGTTTTTCAAAGTAAAGTTTCTGCTCCAAATGGTGTTAACGTAGACTGAAACTGTTAGCTCTAGAAATTTCGTGATTTGTTCATTTGAGGTCATAATTTTAAGTGATTCTCCTAGTTTAACCTCATTGAAGGGAAAATAAGAAATTAAGGGGAAAAAAACAGAAACTGGGAAACACAATTGTGCTTCTAGTGAAGGCCACATACATACACATAAAACATTTGGTTACTTAGGCAGATAAGTAAAACCCTCAGAAGAAATAAGCAGGGCTGGTCTTTTCATTTTCAGGATGGAGACAGGAAGCTGCTTTGGGGGCCTAAGTCCCCTCTCCCAATGCCGTTGTGGTCGACACTTCCCACATGCCACCCCAAATAAACAAGCAGTCCTGATTTAAAAAAAAAAAAAAAAAAAAAAAGGGATACTTGTATAGCAGATGCACCTTTAAGGCAAGGCCCAGAACTTTCCCTAACCCCTCCAGATCTCAATTCTGTTCCTTACTTCCTCCTGGAGAAATTATAGACTGGCCACTGGCTTAAGTAAGATCTTCTGGCCTCTGTGTCTTCCTTTATTTTTGTTGATTCTACAAAATTGTTTCCTCTGAAAAATAATAATGGGACTTTTTAAAGAAATGGCATGTGAAGTTGTCACTATATTTTAAAAATCATACTGCACACAAGAAGATGTTTTTGTAGGCAGACAATCAAGAAATGATAATCTTTTAAAATAATGTGTAATTTGATATACAGAGAAGTATTAAAAGAAACGTGGGTGGCTTGTTTTTGTTTTTAGTAAATGCAAATGTTTGGCTTTAACCATGGAAAGCTCTCATGAAATACTTATCTATGTGTTTGAAATCACCATTAGGTAAAATGAAAGTGACTTAAAAATATAATACTTATTAAATATATGTGAACATAGTATAGTCCTCTGCACCTATAAGAATATTATAAGAAATTTTATGTAAAATAAGAATTATGTTCTTTGAATAATCAGCACTCATATGATTTAGATTTCTTGGTTGTTTATTTTTATGGAATTTAATGCTAGAAAATATGTTAAAAACTACTTAAGCTAACTTTTCGGTAGAGCTGAGTTACTGAGCCTTGAGAGGTGGTTATTTAACTGGTGTCAGTTAGTGGCTAGTTAAGGCATCACTTAAACATTCATTCAGCAAACATATTTTGTTTCTGGTGTGTATCCTGAGTACTGTGCTAAGCACTGAGTATATAGTAATGCATAACTAAGACAAACACTGTCCCTTCCCTCAGGGAGCTTATATTCTATGGGGAGAGCATGATATTGAACAGCTAAATACAATAGTAGTGATTCCATTAGACTGTTGGTAGGTGTTGCAAAGAAAAAGTTATGACAGCAAAGAGACTTTTGCAGGAAGACCTGACCAATTCTGAGGATCAGAGAAGACCTTGATGAGGAAGTAACATTTGACCTGATCTCTGAGGGATGGTAGGAATGAACCAGGTGAAGGGAGATGGGATGCATTTTGTGCAGACAAAGCTACACATACAAAGGCCAGAAGGTAAAATCAATAGAGAAATAGTTCTGGTGGAATGTGGAGATTGAAATGGAGCAGGATCCAGGGTCCAGGATTTTACTAAAACAGCTGCATGGATAGTGGTTTTCTGGTAAGGTAGGAGACACCTCAATGAAACCAGGTTTGGGGGAGGCAAATGACAGGCTCAGTTTGGGTCATCTTAAATTTGGTGTGCCTCTGGGAAGGGTAGGGTAAAGTAGAACAGGTGATTGTATACAAAGGGGAGAAGCTCAGAGCACAATTTTGAACTGGAAGTATTAAGTTGAGAGGCATCAGTTTAAAAATAAAAATGGAAGCCATGCCATGGGTCTTCTAAGAGAGGGTGAGGAGAGAACCCCAGCCCTGCCCATCCCTAATCTTCCTCATCACTATGGGTGCATCTACCCCTTAGCTTAAACTGAAAACCTGGGAGTTGGTTTTAATCTTCTTTCCCTCACCTTCCACACCTAATTCATTAGCAAACTCTGTTGACTTCATTTGCAGAACATAACCTAAATTTGTTCACTTCATCTCCTCCATCCCCTCTCTCCTGGAATGCTGCTGTAACCTTCAGCTGGTCTCCTAGCTTCTACTCTTGACCTTTGCCATCCATTCTTCACACGGGAGCTAGAGAAGAGCTTTGAATACACAAATCAGATCATCTCATCCTCTGAATTAAATCTTCTAGTGGCTTCTTATAGCCCTTAAAATAAAATCTAAACTCTTGACTTTGGTACAAAGCCTGCGAACGTCAGCCCCTGCCAACTTCTCTAATCTTAGCTGTGTTCACTTGGGCACCACCTCCCAGTGGTCTTCCTCCTTGACACAAACCCAAGGGGACTGAGATGGAACACAGACCCCAGGAGGGTGTGGTGTGGTGTCTGGAAAGCCAGAAAGCATCTGCTCACAGCTGAAGGGTCAGGTGAGATCAGAGTTGGAAAATGTGCTCCAGGGTCTGAAGCCCTTGCTCCACTAGCCCCTGCTCATGGCTCCCTCCACTTCGGCTGCACTCTGTACGGGCATTTCCTCCGGAAGCCAGCTGCTCTGTGGCTGCAGCGTCCCTGGCCTGAGCACGTAATTCTGTGCCACCAAGGAGTTTGGAATCCTAACTGGTCAAGGGAATGGCACAGTGAAGCGTTGTTCTCATTAAAGTAGAAAATAGAGACTAGAGGGACAGAAGATAAATGAGAAAGAATACAGTTTTTATTGATTGCAGGGCTCGCCCATTTTTCTTGATTTAAAGCAACAGTAAGGGATAACGAAAAATTCAAACTGTAAAAGAGTGTAGTATAAATGATTGTTAAAGCCTTCTGACCTTTTCTCCATTTCTCTCCTGCAATTTCCATTCCCCAGAGGTCACCTGGGTGATAGGATCATGTTGATCTGTTTATACTCATGCATATATAATTATGTTTCTTCCCCCATGCCCATAGATTTCTATTGCTCTTTAACTTCTTTTGTTTTTACTTAATGTTACATATAGACATATTTTTATGATGATTCCATATTTTTACTATGACGGTGTTGCATTGAATTGCATTACATATATGTATACAGATTATATATACACATATGTATACTATATGCTATATATGGGTGTATATGTAGTATATATATGTGTGTATATAGATACATATTTATAGGTTTGTGTACAGTTAAATTTTTGATAGTTATTCCAAATTGCCCTCCAAGAATTGTGTCCCAGCTTGCATTTGTACAACTAGTGTTTTTGGTGGGATGTTTTCATTTTGCTCTGAACACATGCTTTTAAAAGGTTGCTACTTTGGGGTTGTCTTGGTCTATATCACCTTTTTGTTCCTCTCTTCTTTCCCATTTCCTGTCTTTTTGTCTTTCCTTATTTTTCGATCTTTCTTTCTTATTTTTCTTCTTTCCCTCTTTCTTTCCATTCTGTTTTCCCTTCCTCCTTTTTCTCCCTTCTTCCCTCTCTTCCTCCCTTTGTTTTTCCCGTTCATCCAGTCATCAGTATTTATGAAGAGGCTGTTCCACATGGGGCAGTGTGCGTAACAGGGCTAAGCCACTGATTATTGTCTTAAGGGAAAGGATAATGGAGTTGCACGCCTCCCTGCTCAGGCACCTACCAAGATACTGCAGGTACTGAACTGTATGTTCATTTGAGAGCAACAAATATAATAGGAGTACGGCATATCTTATATGAAAAGAAATGGAAGGTACTGGAGATATCTAGAAGAGGAAGAAAACTTGCTGGGTGGGCATGCTATCTGCTTCACAGCTTGAAAGGCCCACCTTGAGGAGCAGAAGACTCAGTTGTCTGATGCAAGGGAGGAGGAAATCAGACCGATGGCTGGAAACTTCAGAAGCAGATTCTGGCATCCAGCATAACAAGGAACAATGTCATTTGTTGATTTATAAGTAATAATTGTTTTCTGTCAGCCAGTGCTCCTTTTGATACAAGCGGCAACAAAAACCTGAGTGAGAAGGCTTGACATTAAGAATGGCAGACTTCCGGGTTTGCGTGCTCCATCTCTCAGCTCTGTTTTCACCTTCACTCTCGCACCCCACAGTGAGCTCGTGGGGGGAGTCTGGACTTTCCTTATGCAGTGACAGGAAGACTGCCAGCCTCATATCGTCCTGGGTAGGAAGGGCAGGAGTGCTTCCTGGTGGCTCATTCACTTGTACAGCTCACAGTGGCCCTGAATCAGGACCAAAGTGAAAACGCCCCTTTGGGAAAGGGAGCAGGTGGGGAGCACAGCGGCCAGTGGTCCGCTGCACTTCCTGGTCTGGCTGAACAGGAATAGCAGGTTTTCCCTGCCCTGGCAGTGGGCCAGCGCTGGTCTGCCTTGGGGCAGCCACCAGTTTTGGTCAGGGTAGCTTGCTCTTGTCCATTTTCCCCGTAGCACTGAGGAGGAGTTCGCCTGGGAGCCGGACTTCCCTCGTAGCCCCTTTTCTGGTGGCACAGATTTGGGGACTTAGGGATTACCTTGCAGCTGAGCATTTATGAGTTCTTAGGTCTGACAAACTAGGAATTTCTCTGGCAATACAATTCATTTAAAATTTTTGCAGTCTTTAATTCTGATGGTCGTTGGCCAAACTCCACAGGCTGGTAACCAGAACCATGGACTTTGGATGCAGGTAGAACTAGCTCAGGAATTTTGGTCTCTCAGCAGTGGGCTGTTAGCCCGTGTCCTGATCCTTCAGAGTACAGCAACACTACCGTCTGGCTCTTTGCTTCAGGGCAGTAAAAACCTATGGCCTGAGTTGGGGAGGCACTGTTTATTTGCTTCTTAGGAGCCCTAGACTGTATTCTAGCTGCATCAGTGGGGTTGGGCCACCATCCTTTGTGTCTGGCTGAGGGAGTAAGTGGAGGTATTTGGAGGGGCCTGAAAAAGAGAGCTCCTTACAGATCCTTACCTCAGTACAGCAGCTTCCCCTACTTTTTTGCGCTAACTTTAGTTCAGGACAGCTACCTTGACTTTTCCACCTCTGCAAGACTGCTGGTCACCACACTTTGAACTGTTGCAAGCCACACAGAAAAATTTTCTCTTAGCAGAAATATGTTTTCATCTGGCTCTACTTTCAGCAGATAAATTATAGCCTATGCTTATCTGTTTCTTGTGAAGATCTTACTGAAGACTGAAGTAAATGGACAATTTACTTTAGAATCCAAACTTCTCTTACGTCCTCTAATAATGCATCCTGATAAACACACAGTGTGGTTTTAAGGTACATCAGGCATCCATTTTATTGTCATATGACAAAGAGAGCCGACTTGCCAGCCGTCCTCCAACCCCAGCTCAGCCAATCCACATTTTGGGGTCCTTCACAACCTTACTTCTTTTATTTTTTTAAATATATTTTTTAAGTTATTTATTTTGAGAGAGAACATGAGCAGGGAAAGAGCAGAGAGAGAGGGAGAATCCCAAGCAGGCTCCACACTGTCAGCACAGAGCCAGATGCAGGGCTCAAACCCACAAACTGTGAGATCATGACCTAAGTTGAAATGAGTTGGATGCTTAACTGACTGAGTCACCCAGACACCTTGAAACAACCTTTCTTCGTCTGTAAATTTCCATAATAGCACTCTCTTCCTGTGTTGGGAGCAGGAGGAGAATGTCCCAAGTAATAGAAAACAAATCAAACTAAGGGGAGAAAAGAAGGCATTAGGGGATTTACTGGCACACGGTTAAAAGTCCATATTAAATTTTAGATTTGAGTTCAAAAATGCCTGAATGATGTCATCATGACTCAGTTTCTCTGTATCTAAGCTCTTCTACTCTTTCGTCTTCTTGGATTTTTCTTGATAAACACCACCAACTCGGGATCTCCCTTACGCAACATCAGGCAAAGCAAGTGTGTTTGCCAGTAGTGCACACAGAATTCACTGTGATTGGACAGCCTAGGCCATGTGCGGGTTCTTGGAGTCCCTGCAGCTGGGCAGCTGTCCGAGGAGCCTCAATGCTTTTGTTGGCTGGGGTCAAGTATTTCATCCCTGTAGCTAGGGTGGGGCCCTACCCAGATATGGTATAAAAGGGGGGGGGGGCAGGGAGAGGGTGTATATACTGAAAATTGAACTTTGATGTCAAAACAAGGAGGAAAAAAAGATTGTAGTGTTATGCCCAGATCGCAAGAACCGCAAAGACCACTGAGGAGCCGATTCCGATGTAAGCACACAAGGGCCTTTATTCAAGCTCGAGCAGGAACTCCAACGCACCCTGACGCAGCAGTGATGGTATGGCGCCCCCAGCTCGTGATCGCAGGGCTTTTTATTGCGATTACAGCGGAATTTGGGGTTCCAGCTTGGCAGCCTCCTGATAGGTACAGGCTATCTTGTCAGCACCCAATTGGTTTGGCCCATCTGGCCTGACTGCAAACTGCCAGCCAGAATGTCTTGGGACATAGACACCTCTTTTAAACTGATTGGCTACTGCTGTTGCTAGGGAAGTAACTAAGGGCAGGCTGCCTACTTACTTCCTGTGGTTTTTCCTGGGACTGGGTTCGGGGCCGAGTTCACTCTCAAGATGGAGGCTTTTTCTAAAATGGAGTCAGTTAGATTTAAGTGTCACAATAGAGAGGCCAATAAAAGTCTACTACAATTATCTGGAGGGTGTTAGACACTGAAGTAGGCACTGCAGTTAGGTTTTTAAAAAGAAGAATGATAAAAGAAGAAGGTGAGTTTCTAGGCACTGGAGAGTTTCAAGGGAGCCTGTAAATATGGAACTTAATTCCATCATTGGATGATTGGATGAAATACATTTTAAGAAGCTTTCCTACATGAGATTCTGTGATTTCTGCTTCTTGGAAAACAAAATGGAAAGGACAGTTTGTTTATTAGCTGAGGTAATTATTTTATCAATATAGAATTTTTAATATTGTGATAGCTTTATGTAGAATTCTGAAAACTCAAGTCAGTGCTTTCTTTGACATTATAGTTCCCCTAAAACAATATCTGAATACAGAAGAAATAACATACTGATAAACAACACCTTCTTTTGTGTGTGTATAATAGTCTCACTAAAGATACAACTGTTGATAAATGCTGAATTTTACTTTTTGCCCGTGTCACTGTGGAACTGTAATATATATATGGGTTAAATATTGAACCTTGCTTTTTTATTAAGTGGAGCTTCATTGAATAATCCATACAAACAGCACTGAAACTTTTCTTTATTTGACTTTCATTTGAACTGTGCCTAGTATACTCCCTGCAGAGAGTCTCCACAATAGTTAAAAGCACATTTATTTTACCCCATCTTATGCAATATGATTATTATTACAGCTTGTTTTTCTTCAGAAGCCTTCTTTAATCTTTGCTAAAATACAGTCCGGCTGAGTTTTCTTATGGCTTAATGAAAGAACATGGAAATCCACAGGAAATTTGTATATTATAAGGGTTTTAAAAGACTGATCATGTGTATTAAAATTAAAAGGAATTCATGAGATCAGAATACTTTAAACTATATAAATAAATGTAGATCTATGAGCAATTACCTTGCCTTTTATCAACGGTTATTTTTTAAAAACCAAAGGTAGTAAAATCCAAGGATAAGTTTCTTGGTAGAAAACTGCTATTGGAGTGGGTGACTTGATAACTCAGTTAATGGCATATAATAAACTCTTTTTCACCTCTGTGTGCCTAGTGCTATATTAGGTACAAAGAAGAATTAATGATAAGAAAGTCCAGTTTACTTTATTTGGGGTTAAGGGGCAAACCCTTAACCCTTTTTTTTTTTTTTTTTTTTTTTTTAGTGTAGACGATCTTTATTGGCAGGTGTTAAGAGTGCAAAATGGTGATAAATCCAGAGGGATGGGAAAGGAGGTGGGGCATGGTTCCCTTTCCTTCAAGTGGGGACCCTGTAACCAGGCCAGTGGGGTGAGAGCACTTGACTGTGGCCACTTTGGGTCCAGCATCCTTCGAAGAACAAGCTCCCAGGCAGGAGGGATCCTCACAGCACATGGGAAGGGAAAACACCCCAGAAGGGGCCTGGGCTACATCCCACCCCCGGGCAGCCTGGCTCCTGCCCACCGCACACCTTAACAGCTTGGGGTAGGGCTGTTTGGGGACTGGGCTAAACCTCTCCCTCCGCAAACCCCAGGTATCTGCCTCCTGCCTCAGTTTCCCTCCTCCCAGTGATCAGCCAGTTTGGGTTGCTAGGCCCTGTTGGGGGTCTGGCCCAACCCAAAGTGAGTAATTCACATAACATACCATATTGTAGTCATTGTGTGGGCTCCGGGGATCACTGTGGGCTGGCCGTAGCCAAAGAGACCCTTTTCGGCCACAGAAACCAACCCAAGACCTTTCTAGGCCGCAGAAATCAACCTAAGATGGTGAACATGGAGGCTATTGCCCCAAACATGCTTTATCTCCTGAAGGCAACTGACCCCCAAGACAAATAGCCCCTGCGCCCCACTACCATGCCAGTCCAAAAGTGTGGTGCAGTGACCCAAAGGTCTACTGAGAGCCCCAGCTTGGCCTTCAGCCCCTGGGGGCCTCACTTGGGGATGGGTGGGGTCTGGTCTGTTCAGTCAGAGGCCCAACCCTGCAGCAGTGCTGGGCCACTTGGCAGGGGCTGCCTGTCTCTGGTCACATCTTCTCTACATTCTGGGAGGCCCCACTCCCTCGGGGAAGGCCCCGTCCCTTCTGGCCAGGGTCTGAGTCAGTTACAAGGCAGCCAGGTGGGATAGGAGTGGGCCCGAGCCAGCAGAGGCTGCACAGGAGTCATGTATGAATGGTAGGTCTTGCCCCTCAAAACATCATATATTCTTTGAATTAGTAGATTGGTGTTGGGTGGAGTTTGATTTCTGTCATTGTAAGGGTGTGGAACAACTTCCCTTGAGATGAAATCCATTTTAATCTAGGTGACATGGTTAGATTCAAGGGTTTTATTAATTTGTGAAGTTTGACAGAGATAAAACTCAGCCTCTCATTCCAGGACTGATGTTTGTTCATTTCCTTATTTGTTTCTGTATTCATTCGTGCCCCACCTTATCCTACAAGGATCTGAGATGCCTTATATAAACTAAACATGTATGACCCACATGCCACCAGCCTTGTTTCGGTCCACTCCCAGCATTAAGTTACATCAAATAAATAAGTACAGTAGAAAAATATAATTGCAAATAATTCAGATGTTTATTTCTCTCAGGAAACCTCCAAGAGGAGAGTAAATACATTATATGTGATGGAACTTTTTTTTTTTAATGTTTATTTTTGAGAGAGAGAGACAGAGTGAGTCATGGGAGGGGCAGAGAAAGAGGGGGAGGCATAGAATCTGAAGCAGGCTCCAGGCTCTGAGCTGTCAGCACATAGCCCGACACGGGGCTCGAACAGACAGATTGTGGGATCATGACCTGAGCCAAAGTCAGACGCTTATCTGACTGAGCCACCCAGGTGCCTCTATCGAATGGAACTTTAAAAAAAAAACCTCTCTTTTCCTATTTCTCTGACCTTTTACATGGCTGTCATCTATTCACCAAACTCTTTCCTTCTCAATCCTAAAGTACATGCTATTAGTTGCATAGTTGACTCAGAATTACTCCCATGGTCAGTGTTAGAAAGAGACTCCTTTCTGGAGCACCTACCTGCCTTACTGGGAAGAACATGAATCTCTTGATCCTAGGGTGGTGAGTTTGAGCCTCATGTTGGGTATAGAGATTACTTAAAATAAATTATAAATAAATCTAAAAAAACAAAAGCAAAGGGACTCCTTCCCATATTCTCCCTATTCATGAGTAGAACACATACTGATTCCCCAGGCATCAAAACCCTTCCTCACCCTTAACTCTAAAATTATGTAGGACCTCACAGCCTATATAAAAGGAACGCTAAAAAGATGTGGGTTAGTGTCTGTTATTAACATTCATAAAGGCAATTTATTACAGCAAATGTACTGAGAGAGGGTAAGATGCCGCATATGACTCAGTAAAAGATACTCTGCAGTGGGCCAGCGTAGTATGGTCCAAGACTGGAGCTCTCTGATGATCTGAATTGACCCAAGAATAAAACTTAATGCTGCCCAGAGCAAAACATGCAAATGTTGACCTTTGGGACCGAAGCAGTGATGTGAATGAGCGGACGATAGGTAGTAACCACCAGGCTCGGTGTCAGTGCACCTCAGGGAAGGAACACTAGTGCCAGGAGACAGCACATGCCTTTTCCAAAGGGTAAGTAGAGAGAAGCTAGTATTGCTCTGCTCCGGTCTGGTTTTTTTTTTTTATGTTTACTTATTTTGAGAGAGAGAGAGAGACAGACAGACAGACAAAGTGTGAGCGGGGGAGGCGCAGAGGGAGAGGGAGACACAGAATCTGGAGAAGGCTCAACACTCTGAGCAGTCAGCATGGAGCCCGATGTGGGATTCAAACTCATGAGACATGAGATCATGACCTGAGCCGAAGTTGGACACTTAACTAGCTGAGCCACCCAGGTGCCCCTGCTCCAGTCTGTTTTGCCATCTGGTGCCCCAGAACTGTGCTATTATATCTGCTAACTCAAGGTGAGCCTGAAATCCAGATTTTTATGTGAAATATCCCTATTTTGAATGTTCCTCATTTAGCCAGTCAGATTCTTAAAAAGTGCTTGTGGGCCAAGCAGAATATGCCAACAGGAGTTCAGTCATCCATCTCGGCTTAGAGAACAGGGTAGCCTGTGCGTTTTTTGTACAAGTCTATCAGTCTCACTTTCATCTTCTCAGATGTGCTCAACATCAGTCCTCAACTGGCATATCAACATTGGCAAAGTCTAGAGTCTGGGGTTCTCTGATTCTCAACACCAAGTAGGTATCCAACTATTCAATTCAATTCTGACACTAACTGCCCTGAGTTAGTGTCTGACTTCATAGGCTTTAGGGCTCAGTCCCTCAGGACTGCCCTCACTTCAGATGCCTTTCATAAGTCCTGAATGCCCAGTCAACCCCTACGTCTGGCCAACTTGGCTACAAATTTGGTAGTTCCCATGATCCCTACTGAGGTTTGACAGTTCAGTAGAACAACTCACCGGACTCAGGAAAATGCTTTGTTTACATTTACCAGTTTATTATGAAGGATACAACACAGGAACAGCCCAGTGGAGGAGAATGCATAGGGCAAAGTCTGGGAGTAGATGGTACAGAGCTTTCCTGCTTTCTCTGGGAATGCCAGCCTCGCAGCATCTCAGCGTGTTTACCAAACCGGAAGCTCTCCAACCTGTCATTGTTTTTACAGAAGTTTCATTGTATAGGCATGGTTGATTAAGTCATTGGCGTGGGTGATTGAACTCAATCTCTAGCCCCTCTCCCCTCTCCAGAATGCTAGAGGTGGGGCTGAAATCTCCACCCTTCTAATCATGGCTTGGTGTTTCTGGTGACCAGCCCCTATCCTATCTTACTGCCCCACACAAACAAAATGAGTCATTTATTAACATACAAAACATACTCTTATCACTCAAGATTCTAAGTCTTTTAGGAGCTTGATGCCAGACCAGAGAGGGACAAAGACCACACATTTATTTGTTATTACAACACAAGTGTTCTTTTGGGTTGGTTAAGAGCAAGCTAGTATAGTTGAGAGATGACCACCATTGAGGCCTTTTGAAAAGCCCAGTCCACACTATCATGTAGTTTGGAAGGTTATCTCCCCAGATTGGGCCTCAGAAAAGTGAAACAAGGCCAAGATTTTTCTTTAAAAATCCATTTTTGGATTGCCCTTACATGTGAATGAATAACCTCAGAGTTTGACACTAATTTTAGAAGGGAAAAATTTCAAAGTAGGTATTACTTGCTTTCCAACCCCTGAATCCTATTTTTGAGTAACGTCATTTCTCAAGGATATGGACAGTATGCATCAACCAGAAAAAAATACTTCAAAGAAATCGAATGGGCATATTGGATGTAAACCAACTAAATTGATAGCAACTGCCAAAATAAGTTTTCAGATTTTTTGCCTGATATTACATTATTCTTTCTGAAAGTACCTATAACGACACTTCTAATTTATAATGTTGAAATAGTAGTATCATAAAAAAGTGAGTATATGTGTGTGTCTAAAATTATTCAGAGGCAATTGAAAATTATTAGAATATATTTTAAAAGTTGGAAGGAGGATGAGAAGTTGAGTTAGAGTATATTCTCAGTTTATGCCACTCAGTTGTTTTCTTTAGCAAGATATTTCTGCTGATCATAAATGTTATGTTTTACTCATGAGGGTTTCTGGAGAGCGTTAGTTTTTATACTAAACTGATTACTTTTTTTTAAATTTTTATTTCTAGGAGAGAGAGAGAGAGAGAGAGAGACAGCGTGAGCAGGGGAGTGTCAGAGAGAGAGGGAGTCACAGACTGAAACAGGCTCCAGGCTCTGAGCTGGCAGTCAGCACAGAGCCCGACGCCGGGCTCGAACCCACGAACCGCGAGATCATGACCTAAGCAAAAGTCGGACACTTAACCGACTAAGCCACCCAGGCGCCCCTAAACTGATTACTTTTAGTAGGACTGTATTTTTTAGCTTTTCTTTTCCTCCGTGTTTCTATAGTTTAAGCAGTTAGCAGCTTACTAGGTTAAAATCTGAGAACAAATCTCCTGCTATCACAGTATTTCTGCTTGGAGAATTTCAAGTAGCTCTGCCTTAATTAATTGCTTATTTTGCTGAAATAACTTCAAGAAATCAAAATTTTTCTGCTTTTCTAGGGGAATCGTGTCCTTGAAATATATTGCTGCTATGCTGAAATTTCAATATGTCATTGAAATATATCTAGTGCTGTCACTGGGGAGTCAGACCATATGATTAGTTTTGAGTAAAAAATATATATCTGTTTTTAAAATGTTGACATAAAAAAGATTTCTGGGCACACTAAGGAGCTCCAATAAAAGAAAAAGATATTTGGAAGACTTCATCAGCTTTTTAGGTGATTATAAAGAGTGAGAGGCTGATTTCAGTGATGAGCAAAGTGATCAGATATGAAAACAGGATTTAACCCTTTAGAAATCTTGCCTATTAAAAATTTCCATCCAGTATTACTATCTCCAAGAGGCTATTTTGAGGTCACCCAATATAAAATGAAAGCTCGTGTCTGTAATATTTCCATTGCACCTTGAGATTTCAGGAGTCTTGAGTAAACTTTTTGGTTTTGCTTTAGAAATTCTTGTTTACTAACCACTCACTGCCAGGCATGAACTTTTCTTAGACCTACTAATGATTTGGACGTGGGATATAATATGGAGTTGACAATAATTTATATCACAAATGCGAATTTAGCCAGTGTGGTAGACTGAATGATCACCACCAAAGATGGCTCAGGCCTAATGCCTGGATTTGTGAGTGTCACCTTGTATAGCAACAGAGACCTTGAAGATATGATTAAGTTAAAGATCTTGAGATGGAAGGATTATCCTGGATTATCTGGTTGGGCTTCAAAATGCAGTCTCAGTGTCCACATAAGAAAGAGGCAGAGGGAGATTTGACTACAGAGCAGGCAGTGATATACATAAGCCAGAGACTGTGCTGCTGGCTTTTGAAGCTAGAGGAAGGGGCCACAAGGAATGCAGTTTCCAGAAGCTGGAAGAGGCAGGGAAAGCGCCTTTCTGGGGAATGCAGCCCTATAGCTGATTTTTGGACTTCTGACTTCCAGTGCTGTCAGAACAAACGTGTGTTATTCTAAGCCCCTGAATTTGTGGTAATTTGTTGGAGCAGACATAGGGAGCTACTGCAGCCAGTTAGTTTAACCAAACTAAGTTAAATACAGAATATATAATACCACTGTAAAGCAAAAGAAATTTAAAAATTTATGCTGTGTCACTTCTTTATTTTGAGAGAGTGTGCATGCACACATGTAAGCAGAAGATGAGCAGAGAGAGAGGGAAAGAGAAAATCCTAAGCAAGCTCTGAGTGAAGCCCTATATGGGGCTTGACATGGTTCTCAAACTTATGAACCATGAGATCAAGATCTGAGCTGAAATCAAGAGTTGGACCTTAACCGACAGAGCCACCCAGGCACCCCTATCTTTTGTCACTTAACATTCTATTTGCAGGTTTTGGTTTAGTTCTCTGTTGCTGTGTTTATCAGCTATTCTTGACTGGTAAGCAGTAAAATTCCTAATATTTAAATACCATATCTACATGACTTTGCTGATTATTCTTTGCCCAACACAGTTATCACCTGAAGCAAGTTCCCATTTCTGCTCCCCTTCCTCAGTTTACAGCTGAGACATATATCATCATTGTCAGTGCCACTAATTTCTCTGAAACTTTTTCAGGCTGTGACTCAGCATCCTGACTCCTAGAAAAAGGAACCAGACTCCCACATGGCAATCTATATATGCAACACAAGCCTGTCCTGTTTCATAAACACAAGGCAAACATTCTACACAGTAAACGTTCATTTTGTGGCAGTGCCATTGTCATCCTGGTACTGAGAAGGGGCATGTAAGTTTCTCTAAATGTCCCTTAAGAACCCACCCTAAGTCTCCTCTGAAAGTGTGACAATTTGCATCCATTCCTGGCACCCGCACTTTGATTAGCAGAGTCCCTAAAGATCTACTGATCCCATCACTGTTTGAATAGCCCACAGAAATCCTAGAAAGGGTAACTTTTGTGGTTTGTCCCTGATTGGCATTCTATTTAGCAATCTTTATTAGAATGCATTTCTTTTTTGTTGCCAAGAAAAATTACATTATGTGGATATGTTTTCACCTGTAAGGATATATCCCTAAAGCTGAAGGATTTCTTTTTCTAACTATCGTTTTTTCCAACCAGAGTGTTTCCATTTTAACTGATGAATTTTCTTGGGGTGGGGGGGGGCAGAATCTCCTTGTCAGAATTAGACAAAGTGAGGAAAAGAATGTTTACCTCAAAGTGTGGCACTTGAATTAGGTACATCTGCATACTTTTCTGGTGATTACTCCTAAGCTTTTTGGTTTTATTTGATCATAATTCTAAGAACTTTCATTAATTGAATGTTTTTGTTTGTTTGTTGTTTGTTTTTTAACTGTCTTCCCCCTCTGGCTTTAAATTGGATATTATTTGGCATATGTCACACTTGGAAATTTGCAGTAGAAAATGAAAATGGACCTTCCTTTTGTGAAAACACATTCAGTTTAATCATCACAAAAAACCATCTGAGGCCATTCTTTTCCTCCCTCTTCCTGCCTGCCTCCCTCCCTCTTTTTCTCCCTTCCTGTTCTCTCCCTCTCTCGCTCTCTCTTTTCTTTCTTTCTTTCTTTCTTTCTTTCTTTCTTTCTTTCTTTCTTTCTTTCTTTCTTTCTTTCTTTCTTTCTTTCTTCCCTTTCCCTTTCCCTTTCCCCTTCCCCTTCCCCTTCCCCTTCCCCTTCCCCTTCCCCTTCCCCTTCCCTTGTTTCCTTTTAAGTTTATTTATTTTTGATAGAGACAGAGCATGAGCAGGGCAGGGACAGAGAGAGAGAGAGAGAGAATCCCAAGGAGGCTTTGCCCTGTCAATGCAGAGCCCCACCACAAAACCACGAACTATGAGATCATGACCTGAGCCAAAATCTAGAGTAGGACACTTGCCAACTTGAGCCACCCAGGCACCCCCATGGGTTTTTTTCAATAAATATGCACAGTACTGTAAATGTATTTTCTCTTCCTTACAATTTTCTTAATTACATTTTCTTTTCTCTATTTTTATTGTAAGAATACAGTATATAATACATATAACATACAAAATATATTAATTGACTGTTTTTGTTATCAATAAGGCTTCCAGTCAATAGTATGCTATTAGTAGTTAGGTTTTGGGGGATTCAAAAGTTGTATGTGGATTTTTGGCTACGTGAGGGTCAGTGGCCCTAACCCTTGTGTTGTCAAGGGTCAACTGAATTTTGGAGGGTGGGCAAAATGGGTGAAAGTGGTTAAGAGGTACAGACTTCCAGTCATAAAATAAATCAATCCTGGGGGTGTAATCCACAACATGGTGACTATAGTTAATAGTCCTCTATTACATATTTGAAAGTTATTAAGAATAAATCTTAAAAGTTCTTATCACAAGAAAAAATTTTGTAATGATGTGTGGTGATAGATATTAACTAGACTTATTGTTGTGATAATTTCACAGCATATACTAACATCGAAATATTATGTTGTTCACTTGAAACTAATATGTTTATGTCAATTGTATCTCAAAAAAAAAAAAACAAAAAATAGGCAGGGCAGTCCCATGTGGTTTTGGAGGTCAGAACTTGGACCTGACCAGCTTGAATACTTCTGGTGATCGGGAGCACTACTTTCTGAAGCAACCAGTTCTGTTATTGGACTGCTCAGTTAGAAGCTATACTGAATTAACCTTTATTACTCTACGGCTTCCTTTTCATCATTAATATGTTTTCTGGAGTTCCACAGACCAAATCTCATTCTCCCTTCACCTGTAACTGAATGAAATGAGACGCTAAGAAGTGTGCTCAAGGAAAATAAAACCAAGACAAAATAAAACAAACAAAGAAAAACAAACAGCAAAAAGACAACTATATTACCTTCTGGTTGATCTATTTTGACATTTTCTACTTTGTGGAGCTATTAGTTTGAAATCATAGAGCAGTGGGTTTTTTTTTTTTTTTTTTGCCTTTTTAAAAAGTTGTATTAAATATCCTTTGTATGTGAATGGTTCATATGCAGTGCTTTCACATATCAGTGGTTCTAACTTGGCCTCTGGATTTTCCCAGGGACAGAAGCTGCAGTGGAAGGAAAATGTACTTGGGTGTGAGGGAGCACAGATGAGTGCAGAGTCTGGGGAAGGTTTAGTTTAGATTTAAAAGATTTTTTTGAACCTTAAAACTGCTTTAGCACCTTTCTTAATCTCAGCTAAGTGGAAACTATAGGAGCCAGACCGAAGCTTAAGAATCATGTCATCAGCCTCTTGCCTTTGTTTTACATTAGAAGTGCTCGAGAGTTTATCATATTTTCAAAGAAGGTCATAGCAGATGACATGGAGAACCAAGCCGAAAATTGAAATCTTTCCTTCCTGCAAGCAGTTTTCCGCCCACCAGATTGCCAGGCAGTTCTCTCTCAAATAGTTCATAAAATTTCCAAAATCCAGTGAATTTTATTTTGAAGTCAAGGTATTACATAGGTGCCTTAGCACTTGCAGGAGTGGACCGGAAGGCCCTGCGATTATTGGCTCACTCCTGGCTATGTGAATTCCTGCTTTACCACTTAACTGTGCCCTTGACCTTGGGAAGTGACCCTAAGTTTTCATAGCCTTCCTTTTCTTATGTGTAATGGGGAGATAAGATTGACTGTCTTCTTGAGCTTTTGTGAGGATGGGATAATATTTATAAAGGACATAGCATGGTGTTTGGCTCACTGGTCAACTCAATAGTAGTTTCTGTTAGAAAAAAGCTCTTTCTAACTTTTTGTAATAATCTTTTTTAAAAGTAAAACTTGATTTTTAAAATTTGGCAATATGTGTTAAAGTATTCTAACAGTAGGGAAGAGACTTCAAAAATTAAATACTTAAAAAATATTTTTCTGACTAGCTATTATACATGGTGTAAAATCCAAAAGGTATGAAAGAGAACACAGGGAAAAGTAATTTTTCTTATTCTCTCTTTCCCCCCAGCCACTAACTTTCGCCAGAAACTCACTTTACCATTTTTTATGTATGCCCTTTCTGACATACCCTATGTATATACTAAATGTTTAAATATTAAATAATTTTTGTCTTCACTCTTTCCTCTGGCCTCTTGCTAATAGGGCTAACTGTTGAATCGCTAGCTGTAAGTCAGTATTATCCAATACTTTCCATGATGATAGAAATGTTCTATGTGTTTGTCACCCACTACAGTACCTGCTACTCTATTAAGCTCTTGAAATGTGGCTCTTGCAACTGAACTGTATTTTAAATTTTTGTTTAATTAAATTTAATAATCACAAGTGGCTGGCTAGTGGTTACTATACTGGACAATGCAATGCTAGATATTTACGTCTATGGCACTTACCACAGAAACACACAGACCTGGAACTGTGGAATTAGGGAAAGAGTCAGGACTAATTTAATAGTAATTAAAGAACTCTATAGTTTAATATATTTTATTTAGTTAGTTTAAAGGTTTATTTATTTTGAGAGGGAGAGAGCACTTGCAAGAGAGAAAGGAAGAGAGAGAATGTAGGGGAGGAGAGAAGAGAGGAAGAGAGAGAGTATCTTAAGCCGGCTCCATGCTGTTAGCACAGAGCCCAATATGGGGACTTGAACCCACGAATCGTGAAATCATGACCTGAGCTGAAACCCAGAGTCAGACCCTTAATTCACTGAGCCACCTGGGAGCCCCTATAATTTAATACATTTTAAATTACATATGGCTAATTTTCTTTTTTTAAAATTTTTCTTTTAATGTTTATTTTTATTTTTGAAAGAGAGAGACAGAATGTGAGTGGGGGTATAGCAGAGAGAGGGAGACACAGAATCCAAAGCAAGCTCCAGGCTCTGAATTGTCAGCCCAGAGCCCGACAGTGGGGCTCGAACCCACCAACCGTGATATCATGACCTGAGCTGAATTTGGACGCCTAACCAACCGAGCCACCCAGGCATCCCTGTATTTTGTTTTTAAATTAAGTATCTAATAAGGAGATGTGAGTTTACTTTTGACAACATGCTGCTAGTTAAGAAAACTGTGAAATGACATGTTCATGGGAAAGCAGATTTCAACCAAATCAGAACATGGCCTTGTTTATTCAAGTTCGTTCACTCATTCTTTCAAGAAATACTTACTGAGCACCTAACGTGTACCATGGAGAGGCCCTGGGAGTATGGCATTTTAACAAGACCTAGACAAATCCCCGCCCTCGTGAAGCTTCCCCATCTCATCCTTTGATCCCTTTTTGTTTCATTCCATTGGATTTCAGCAGAGTCTTGCAGAGACAAAGCAAGGAACTTGCTCAAGGCCCTGCCTCTGCTTGTTGCCAGAACCCTGAACTTACTTCCTTTAGTAAAGGAAAGAGCTTCAGAGGAAAACAGTTTTTTAATCCAGCTTCTAAAAAATGCTTTCTTTAGCAGTATCACCTTGTTTATTTCTTCAGTCTGCTAACTCTGGGTTGGGTGCTAGGAGGGAAAAAGTGAAGTGTGCATGTGTCCTGCAAGTGCACACAATTTTAATTTTAAAAAGCCAAGAGATTCCAGAATAAGTACTTGAATATTCCTTTATGGCAGGGAAGGTACAAATAAGCAGTTCAAGGTCGTGACAGCAGAGCCATACTGCCTCATTCTTCTGCCCTTGGGGAAGGTGTGATTTCTTTAGCTTGGGGCTTTCCTGTTGTCTCTCCCAAACAGTGGTTGCTTCTTAGTATTACTATTTCATTTGATTTAAGTTTTATTCTTCTTACTTTTCTGCATTTTCAGTATTTTTGGAGGTGAACAAGTATAATTTTCACAATAAAACAAAGAATAATTATCTTGTAAAAATAGTCCAGAGAGATGATGGAAACCTGAAATGATCCAGTGGGAGCAGAGATCAAGAAGAGAAGATGAATTTGAGAAGGAAAGATTTAGGAAACAGAATTGACAGAGCTTGGTTATAGAAGTGGGAGGAGCCTGAGTAATAAAATTTATTTTATGTAATCATGATCTCTTTTAAAGAAAGATAAATGCAGCATGACAAAAGAAAGGTGCGTTTTTGGACTCATAGTCACAGCCATCAAATTTAAAATGTCTCTTTGTTTACAGTCATTCATATGCTTGAGATGATTTGCCAAGTGGGGCGCCAAGGTGGATCAGTGGGTTAGGCATCCAACTATTGATCTCAGCTCAGGTCATGATCTCATGGTTCCTGGGGTTGAAGTCCATGGCAGCTCAGAGCCTACTTGGGATTCTCTCTCTCTGCCCCTCCCCAACTTGTGTGCACACACTCTCTCTCTCAAAATAAATAAATAAACATTTCTTAGAAACTTCACAAATTGTTAAATATAAAAGATGATTTGCTAAGTATTTTTTTGGCCCACAATATGAATAACTATACATTTGATGTCATTAAAAAGAGCTTGGTTTATGTTCTTTTATGTGTAACCTTTTGTTTTCAGTTAATTTAGTGATAACAAAACCCTATTGTGAGCATGACTTACCATGATAGATATTGAAGGTTTTTTTCTTTAATGTTTTTCATTTATTTTTTAGAGTCAGGGAGAGACAGCGCGAGCAGGGGAGGGTCAGAGAGAGAGACACACAGAATTGGAAGACAGGTTCCAGGCTCTGAGCTAGCTGTCAGCACAGAGCCCGACGCGGGGCTCGAACCCACGAACCGTAAGATCATGACCTGAGCCGAAGTCGGACGCTTAACCGACTGAGCCACCCAGGTGCCTCTACCATGATAGATACTGACCTGCAGAACAACAGAGAAGGCCTAAACAGGAAAGTTGGAAGAGCATTAACTGTACCACAGACATCAGATGGTAGTTATTTCCTTTTGGACACAGTGCTAAAAATGTATTTCCATGCTTTGAAGAAAGGATTTTACAGTGGGCTTCCCAAACTCATGTCCAGTTTCCAGTTAAAAGATCAGAATGTTCTAGCCATGTTGATAAACTCCAGAGAAACAAATTCTCATGAGTACTCTAGTCGAAACAAAAGATGTAGCTGATTGTAAAATTGGTGAAGTATTAAATTGTATTCTGTTTTCTGTTAAACAAGTTTCGTATTGTTGTTTCCTAGCATTTTTTTTAAACAATTACTTTTGGCTGTATGTGTTGACAATAATGGTCTGTGCAGAAAGGGGGCAAATGAATAAAACAGTGTTGCCCATTTTGTTATGTCCATGTGTGAAAATCAGTCTCTAATGAGATGTCCCAGAGAGTGCTGCTATTCATCAAAACATGTGCCCTAGATCTGAGTGAGTTTAATTATCATGGGGACTGTGAAATGAGGACATTTAAATCAACTTAAAGTGGAAAAATCCAGAAGAGGAAACAAGCAACATATCTCAGGCTGTGTAGAATTAATTTTTGACACCTCTTTTCTCTCCTCCTAGAAGGAATGATTTTGGAAGTGGCAGTAAGTTTCATTTCAAGCATTTATTTGATAAGTCAATGTATTAGAACAAGATCAGCCCATTCATAGCCAACTTTTTGGATACAGAGATCAGCTCTTTGCATAGACCTCCCTAAGCGAAGTGCTAATCTCTGTATGATGTCTAGGTTACTGCATACTAATTTCAGCCTCACATAATAATCTTGACCAAGAGAGAAATTGTTTTATGAGGAACATTATCTGACTCAACATTGCAAAGAGCCACCCGCTCTTAACCAGTAGAAAAAAAAAAATTTAGAATCTGAGGTTAGAAAATAAAACCATGTCTATTGAATGGAACCCCTTTTTATGAATCTCCAGTTTTGTTTGGTTTGTGGTTTTGTTCTGTTTTGTTTAACAAGTAAACATAAAAAGATAGCTAAACTAAGAGGTGGAGAATGTATTCATATATGATTTTTGTCCAGCTGTCCTTTCTCCTAGACCATATGCTCGTTTATTAGCCAATAGAGTCTAAGGACAATGGCTGCTAAGTGTTCAATGAATTACAGCCTACAACCTAGTTGAAATATTTTGTTAGAAGACGAGAGTTTATCTCAAAAGCTGAATGGATTATATATCTTACCATGCTCAGTTCTCATGTCATTATACGATGGTTTGAAGGGATATTTTATTATTTCTGTTTCTGTTTGTTTGTTTTGTATGTTGACACGTATTATCTCACTCGGACCCTGTTAAATAGTGAGGCTTCAGTGAGGGGCTTCTCCAAACTGTTAAATGGATTTGTTCAATGTCACAAAGCAAAGATGTACTATTCCTGCAGGTATTTCATTTCCTCGCCCATTTCCTCATCCTTGGCCAACCCTGAATTGTATAGATGCTCCAGAGAGCAAAGAAAATAGACATGTATGTGTCAGAGATAGTGACTGTTGTATAAACAAAAAGGGAGCAAAAAGAGTCCTAAGTAAAAATATTTACACAGCAGCAGACTGCCATGTATAGTAGAGGCCAGGGCCCTTGTTCTTCTTGTTCTGGTAAGGTAAAAGCATTCTTCAGAAGGCCTGGTAAGTACAGAGTGACACACCAATTAATTAGAGTGATAGCTCAACTGGAAAATATTTTGAGTTCTTGGATTTCAGCAAATTATGATAAACTTCATCTCCTATACATCTTTGACTTAGGAGTAAGGAATTGAAAACCTCAAATATGTTAACTAATGTATCAGTTGGCAATTACATTAGGAATAATAATGACAACTATATATATTGTCATTATGGCATTTTCTTTCTCAGGAAATGCAGCTCTTTTTTTTTTTGGTACCTCTAGCATATATGTATAAAGGAAAAGAATTGCTCAGACCTGAACCAGCTCTCCAAACTTTTACACTCAGTGTGGGAATCAATCGTAAAGAATTTATTCTTACAGATGTGTTTGCCCATCAGTTCAAAGATACCATTGAAAACCGGAAACTCTCTCTTTTTTAATTTAATTTTTTAAATTTCTTAAAACTTTTTTAATGTTTATTTATTTTTGAGAGAGAGAGAGAGCCAGAGCATGAATGGGAGAGGGTCAAAGAGAGAGAGAGACACATGTGAATCTGAAATAGGCTCCAGGCTTCAAGCTGTCAGCACAGAGCCTGATGCAGGGCTTGAACCCACAGACTGTGAGATCATGACCTGAGCCAAAGTTGTATACTTAATCCACTGAGCCATCCAGGTGCCCCACTCTCTCTTTTTAATGTAACACTCCAAACATGGCAACCATATATTTTGATTAAAAAAAATAATGTTCAACATTTAGAATCTACTTTTCCCCCAGGCCTGGAAGATTTCTTAACAGTTTTCCGAGATGTAAGTATTGAGGGTATAAAATTGAGGAAATACTCCAAGACTCCATGTAATAAGAAATTTTAAGTGATTAGAAAGGAAGAAATGAAGAGGCAAGTGTGATTAACAGAAACATAAAATGTTTTCTATATCACTTAAGTATTTTTTCAAAGCCCAACAGCATGAAACTGGTAAAATTTCTCCTAGAAAATCATTTCTTCAAGGTTCTTCCCTTTTTTCCCTCATTCCTAGATTGAAAAAGAAAAAACAGGCCAAACAAAATGCAGATACAGCCTCAGCTATTGCTACAAGGACCCACACTGGAAAAGAGGATGCAAAAGCAGTCATCTTAGAACAAGACAAGTGCAACATCGCTGTGGAAGAGGAATATATTTCTGATGAGAAAAAAAAGAGAAAAAGTAATCAGTTAAAGGAGATCAGGCGTACAGAACTAAAGAGATATTATAGTACTGGTGAGTGTTGGTGGTATCCGTCATAGTTTTTAAAAGAATCTTGACTGATAATTGATAATTGTTAAAAATAACAGTTTATTGAGAGTTACAAGGAACCATCCACCCTTGTTTTATATACATAATCTTGTGTAAAGGGACCACAGTGACATAATGTTGTTGTGTCTCCTTTAACTTTGTGTTCCCAGCATCTAGCACCTAGTTTGCCCTAATAAGTATCTATCCAATGGCTGGGCATTTACCCTGTGTGGGAAATGCTCTCCTTAAGGTATATAGACATATCCTTAAATGTGTTCCTAGAAATGCCTGTACTGTGTGGCATCAGCCGGGCAATAGAAACTGGTGGAGACATGGTCTAGCATCCATCAGTTAAAAAAAAAAAAGGACCATGACTCAAGAGTTTAATTGAGGGGGTTTTTTTTAAGTAATCTCTCTGCCCATTGTGGGGCTTGAATTCATGACCCCAAGATCAGAAGTTGCAGGGCGCCTGGGTGGCTCAGTCAGTTAAGCCTCTGACTTCATCTCAGGTCATGATCTTATGGTTCATGGGTTTGAGCCCCTTGTCAAGCTCTGTGCTGACAGCTCAGAGCCTGGAGCCTGCATCCTATTCTGTGTCTCCCTCTTTCTGCCACTCCCCTGCTTGTGCTCTCTTGTTCCTTCAAAAATAAACATCAAAAAAAAAAAAAAAAAGTTGCATGCTTCACTGACTGAGTCAACCAGGCGCCCCTAGTTAAGGGGAATTTTAAAATGACTCTGCAATATTATATAGTTTCTCAGAATATTCATTGCATCTGGAACTGCATTAACAAAAGTAACATAGTTAGCATGATGGAGGTGATAATCTTGCTACAGGGATCATGCATCTCACACCCACTGCTGCAATCACATGCAGGCCTGGGGTATGTTCAGAAAAGAAAGCAAACTGAGAGTCAAAACTTGATGTGGCATACAGGTTACAATGTATGTAAGAGTGCTAGGCTGAGAGAGAGAGAGAGAGAAGACAGGGTCTCTAAGGACAGAGTGCAGTACAGTATATGAAATGTGCTCTTGTGGCAGACAGTTCTTCCAAGGGCCCCAAATTTGGTCACAATTTATGCCAAAGTTGCTGGGAGACCGATCTTGTCTCCATCTTAATACAACTTTCTAGCAGTGCTCATCAGAGATAAAAAGGGATCCCTTTGCAGTGGTAATAAGTGTGACTTGGTGGACATTTCTCCAACAGAGGCAGATGAGGTACCTGCAGTGCAGTCTGTGGTTTGTAGCAGTCCACATGTGTTTCTATCATGTGTTGATTATAATGTCATTATATCATGTATCGCATAGCTTAGTGGATGCTTTTAATCTCAAGTCATTTAGGATTTTATAAAAAGCTGTAATCATCACCTATTGAATAAATTTCTGTGTGACTAGTAGACTTCCCTTTTAAATTTAAAGTGTTGAGTACTATCCCTTATTTCCAAAAAGAGGAAGAAGATTAAGGAAAATTACGTGTCTCATCTTCTTTTACGTACAACTCAAATGCAAATTGGCCATTTGAAAATGTGTGGTTTTAAATGGTTGGGCAGCTTAAATATTATCTTTTTTTCACCTTTATTGTAAATGCAGTTGCTTGAGAAGTATTTTCAAGCAGAGACATTTTTTACTCTGTAGGGTTTCCCCGAAAGAGGCTAGTAGAGTCCTATTGATTGAGGTTTCTTTTGGTCATGGTGCTGTGCTGGGACAGCTTTTTGTGCTGCCCTCTGTTGCATGTGTAATGCTTTAAATCTGAAACAGTACCCTTCATTCTGCTCTTTACCTAACCAACTCTCACTTGACCACAGAATCCGCTCAGGAAGCGCACCCCACCCCATGTCCATGGCCAGCTTAGACTCTCCTTCTGCATTGTTATCATGGATTTATTTATCTGCTCTCCTGTTTATAGGCTATCATTACTTGGACCCTGTGTCATTAGCTTGTGTTGTATCAGAGTTACAGGTGCTCTTTAAATTTGCAATAGAGTATATGAATTAATACATAGATGAATGTATATTGTTTCAATTCGTTAGAGTTCATGAAAATTCTGGAAGGATATAGGTGGCAGTGCAATAGTTGGGTCAGAATTATTCTGTGCTTTTATTTGGTAACAATAAGTAAAGAGATGCCATCATGGCTTTTCATTTTTTCTTAAGACTGGTAATGATAACTGGTTTGGAGGTTTGGGACATTTCCCTAGGAGAATTCAGTGCTTACAGAAAACCACTAGATGGCCATTGAATTCCAGAGTTCTTTGTCCCTTTTCACGTTAGTCACTAGGAGACAAACACCCATGTTGGCAGGTTTGCATGATCTCATAGAGCTGACCTGGCATATTCACTAAACTCCCATCCCAGGATGTTATTCTGTACCAGTAGGTGGAGCAGTAGGTCTCAAATCAAGAGTAGTCCCATTTCTACCATTTCTTTTGGTGGCTGTAGTCTGGGGAGAAGAGACACTAAAATGAGAGGTTCTTGTCAGCCACATTAAGGACTTGGACTTTTCTGTAATCATTGGGGAGCTACTTGGGGAATTCCCTTAACTGTGTGTTTTAAGATGATAAATCTAAGGACATTGGGCAGGAGTGAGCCTGAAGGCAAGTAGTGCCCGTTAGAGACTGAGGAAAGGGCACCCTCAGGAGAGATTTGGTGATCATTCTCATGTGTGGGGAGAAAAGAACAGAGTCAAGAATTGACAAGCTGGAAAACTTAAGAAGGAAAGAATAATTCAGTGTGTTTGTATTTGGAGATGTGTTTCAGGTGACAAGTGGATTTGTCTAGAGGGACCTAGATTTCAGGTGAAAGGCCTGGAAATTGCTACTCAAAGGTGTAACATAACCCACACATGTAAAAGTCAACACAAAAAGTTAATGGATGACAAATAATAATGAATATAAAAAACACACTAGAAGGACTGACCTGTAAACGATATGTTGATCATCATTTTCTCTGAGTACAGAAGTTGCAAGGAGTTTTGTTTTCTCAAATTTTTATGCATACTACACATTTTATAGTTACTTTTAGTGTTAGTCAGAAAATATAAAAACTGGATAATATAATAGAGTAAACCCAAGGCCTTTGCAAAAAGAACATTAGACAAATTGAAGTTCTATAATCAATAAAGAAGGAAAATGGTAACTTCCTGTAGGTATCTATTGCTACATCGCTAACACCTACCTAATCTAAGGAAGCATATTTGGACCAAAAAAATGCTTTTTTTCTTAAATTAGATTTATCTGTGCCTCATGTAAACCTTGGGTAACAATTCATTGCTATCTCCTGACAGTTACAAGAATGCAATAGGTAGATTCCTATAAAAGATTTTATGGAAAGATTGAGTCACTGCAGTTGCCCCATTGTAACAAAATGGTGCAAATTCTAAAACTGTTTTGTTTCTCAGAGGGGAGTCAGAGAAGGAAGTGAATTAATTACATTGAGGCAGATGGTATCAGATAAATCTAGATCCAGCACCCAGTGTAGCGCCTGGCACATGGTCAACATCCAAAAAAAAACTGCCCCAAAGCTTCTAGAATATGTGAAGTCAACTCTTCTGTGCTTGCACTTATATTTGCTGATGCATATGATTCTTTTTAAAATTGTATTTATTTATGTGAACACTTATGGAATTGTTTATAATAATACATCTTAATATATTTTTTCAAAATTAGCTATTAAGTTATAATTAAATTTGACACAGGTATGTTAGAATGTGTACATATGTATCTTTTGTCTGGTCCCTACTATGGTATTAAATAGGCTTTTAATATTTAATATTAAAATATATTTAATGGCATGAATTGTATCATAAAGCTCTTTTGTGTTGAAGGAATACATTATCCCTTAGTCTTAGGATAATGCACGTACTTGCTTCTGTGAAAGTGGAGATAAGAATGGGAATAAAGTGGGTAATATTCTTAGTAGGAGAGTTCTTTAACTGAAACACAGGTATGCAGCTGTAAGATTTGAAAAAGATGGAGAAACTTTACAAATATAGGAGGCAAGCCTAAATTGAAATAAAATAAATATATTATCATAATTTTGTAGTGTTTTAGCATAAAAGATTAATATGAAAAATCTTGGTAGTGAAATAGATGTTTTAAGAGAGTTGGGGAATTATTTTAACAAACAGAAAACACTTAAGTAAGACTATAGGCAGTTTTGTGATGGTCATGGTTGAAGATTTATTCAGACAGAAACTGCAGTGTCAAGAATCAATCTAGCTTTCAGTAATAAATCTGCCATGTCTGTATTAATCATTCAAATCATAGTTTTTCCATCTGAATTAAAAAGATAATAATAAAATAATAAGTAAAATTTTCTACTTTTCCTTTTTAAATATTTTTGGGTTTTGCTACAACATGAATATTACCAATTGCTTAATTATTTCCCACAATGCAATCCTGACACATTTCCTGACACAAATTACTTTTTTGTAGACTTTTTCTAACCACATGTGTGAAGATTTCCTATCTGTCATTTCTCTTTGTTTCATGTAGCAAGTTCTGAAAGCCCATTATGTTATTATGAGAAATGAATTCCCAAACATAAAAGTAGGTCAAGCCACAACATATAACAACACTGCCTTCTCTTCCAAGGTAATGATCATTCTGATACTTTAGAGCTCAAAGAATCACACAATACAGGATTAAAACAGACTTTAATGTGGAAAGAGGATGTCAAGAATTAAGGTGTGTGTTTTTTTAACCAGGCAGAATATAGAGACTTGAGGGACTTGGGTATAAAATGAATTGATATTATTAGGATGGAAATAATTAGGCCTTTGCTTCTTGGGAGCATCAGGGAAGTCAGATCAATGTTTAAGTGAAGTTATACCATGAAAACCTAGGTAGTGCACAGGACATACCTGACAAGTGTCCCCAGAGTGCACCAGTTGAGGAAGGAACATAAATAATGAGAGAAGACGACAGAGGAGGCGTGAGTGAAGGTGGTCTTGGCTAAGAGTCAAAACAATGGGAAAAGAAGCAGTAATCAAACACAGTGAAAGAAGAATGCTTTTCGTGCCTGACTTTAGAAATCAAAAGAGCTCACCATATTTAGGCAGAATGCGGAGGGAATACTCAGCACGTAGAGAAACTATGGTAAATGTTCACAGGTCACATGTAAATGGTAAAAACAACCTTTATAAAAAATGTTCCATACAAAGGAACAAAGAGAGTCAGGCACACACTTCACAGCAGTGAACACCAAAGGAATGAAATCTTCAGAGTTGTGAAGTAAAAGTTGTTTTTCAAGCTCAGAGACAACAGGACATTCTCAGGCATAGTAAATATAAGAAACCTACCATTTATGTCATACTTGTCCTAAACAAATTTACTGAGTGGGAGAGGCTTTTTTTTTTTTTCCTGAGGCACGTATTACAATCTAGTCCTCAAAAATGAAAGTCATTTGATGTAATAATTGGTGGTGAGCCTTACAACTAATTAAGCATAAAATTGAAAGACATAACCATTACAAATATAGTTAAAACCATGAATGTAAAAAAATTAAAAAATAAAGCATGAATATAAAAAGGTATACTTTATATCAGCTTTATGAGATGAAATTGACTTAGCTTTGTCTAAATTTAAAGTATACAGAGTGTTGACTTGATACATGTACATACTGCAAGATTATTGCCACTATAGCTTTAAGCTAACACCTCCATAGGTCACATAATTACCATTTCATTTTTGTGGTGAGAACATTTGAGATCCACTCTCTTAGCAACTTTCAGATATATAATATAGTATTATTAACTATGATCACCAAACTGGAAGTTTGCATTCTTTGGTCAACATTTACCCATTTCCCCCAATCTCCGAGCTCCTAGTAGCCTGACAGTGATCAAGGGACACTCCTTCCCACTCCTTCCCTTTCCTCTCTCACCTCCAGCGCTCCCATTAACACAGTATATTATAATCCATTTTTGGTTTTGTTTAAGCAAACACTGTAGTCACTGAACCAAGCAGTTAGGTTTTAAAAATCCTTTGTATTAGGAGCTAGAGCTGAGTCTAGTCCTATTATAATCTGTGTAACCAAATCTTATTCCCTAATTGATCTGTAATATCACATTGGTATTGGGAGAGATCTCAATGTAAGAGAAATACCCAACTGTGATTTGTGCTGAGAAAAGGACAACAGATCAGATTAAATATGGTCAGTGATTTTTTTTCAGCTTAAGTGATTTTGAAAAATCAGATTAGAAGTGAACTGGGGAAGGTGCAAAGGAAAAATGCTCCAATACATTGAGAGTGGGAGAGTAATGTGGTCAAATCTTTCTGGAAGGCAATAACCATTTTTGTCAAGAGACTTACCTTTTGCATACTCTTTGACCCAAAAACTGTTTGTAGAAATTCAGCCTAAGGAATGATTCACCCTAAGGATATTGCAATCATGAGCATATTAGAAGATTTAACTACAGTGACTGATATTGCATTGTTTATTATTGCATTGTTTATTATTTTGTTACTTTGTTTATTTGTTTTTACTTTAAGTTTTTAATTTCAGTTAACTACAATGTTATATTAGTTTCAGGGGTACAATATAATAATTTAACACTTCCATACATCACCCTGTGCTCATCATAAGCACCCTCTTAATCCCAATCACCCACCTAACCCATTCCCTGCGCCCCTACCCTCAGTTTTTTTCTTTTGCCCTTGTTTGTTTTGTTTTTTAAATTCCATATATTGAGTGAACATATGATGAGTGAAATCATGTTATTTGTGTTTCTCTGTCTGACTTATTTCTCTTAGCATTATACTCTCAGTCTCCATCCATGCATTTGCAAATGGCAAGATTTCATTCTTTTTTATGGCTGAATAATATTCCATTGTATAAATATATGACATCTTATTCATTACATTGTTTTAAATAGTGGGAAAATAAAAATAACATAAATGACATAAAAATGGAAGACTATGTGCCATTTTAAAGTGATGTAGAAAAGCGATGTAGGAAATTTTCACAAAAAAATGTTACAGTTAGAAAAGAGGTTGGTAATAGTATATAGACTATGATTCGTTTTTGTTAAAACAAAACAAAACAGAACAAAACAAAACCCACCTATATACATTCAGAAAGAGAGATGGAGAACTGCTGGAATTCTCTTCACCAGAATGCAAACATTGGTTCTTTCTGCACGGGGGTAAAACGGTTTATTTGTATTTTCTTCTCTTATTCAACTCTATTTTTTAATGACCGTATATAGTTTTGATTCATACAGAATTGATTTTTATATTTCATATTTTCTTCTAAATTTTAAATTTACCCAACTAAGTTTTTGACCCACTTGTTTAAAAAAAAAAAACAAAAAAAACAAGCCATCTTGAATTCTCGGCTGGTAGGAAAGAGAGTAGGAAGGAGAGAACAGCTATAGGCACAGGGAAGAGTGGAAGGAGCTTATTTGGGATGAATGTCTGCTGTAGGTTAGATGCTTTATTTCATTATTTAATTGACTACTCATCATGATCTAATGCAGGTGGTAGTAGCCTGTTTTACAAATGAAACAGCCTAGAACCTGCTTAACCCTCCAGAGGCCCCACCACGGATCCGCATAAAGCAGGGAGGTAAGCCCAGCTCTGTGGCACAGATACCCCTTGCAAAACCATTGCACACCATTCTGCTACCCTGAGTGGACTCGGAGACAGAAATAAGGCAACAGTTGAATAAAATTTTAGTGTCTTCTCCACAGCCCCAGGGACATTGTTGTTTCTTAGTAAGGAGGAAAAGTTGATTCTACTTGGAGTTTCTATTTCCCCTGAGCTATAATATGAATGATGATAAGGTTGAGATTTCTCTCTGGGCTAACTACTTGATCTCGTCATATATATATGCCGTCACCAGTTTTATGGCTAGTATGTCAAAAGCTGACTCAACAATTGAAATAAACTGTTTGCTTAGAAAGGAGATTAATCAGCTCATTCCACAAATACCTGAGGGCCTGCTCCCTGCTGAGGGCACTACTAGGCTCTGAGGTAGATTTCCACAATAAACAACTCCCTTACCCTTCTTACTTTCTAGATTTTACATCAGCGTGACTCACTTTAGTCAAGGACTGTATTGCTTGTGACATACTTGAAGGAAGGAAAATAAGGTCTGCAGGGCATTTCCCTTTGTGTCAACAGAGGATAAAATATGGAGTTCATATTTAGTACAGTGAGTTCTTCCTCACATGCGTGCCCTCTCCATCCTCAGGAGATGAAGGTTCCTCATGACACCTTTTAAAAATCTTATTGTAACAGCTTATAATTCAGGTGTTCCATAATATTATAAATATTAAATATAACATTTAATATTTTCATTGGACTCTTTACATAGGCCAATAATTTCAGAAGTGTACATCACTGATAGAGAACACATTTCTTTAAGCAATTACAAATCCTGCATTTTTATTCAAGGCCTTTTTTAAAAATTTATTTTTAATTAATTTATTAAAAAAAATTTTAATGTTTTATTTATTTTTGAGAGAGAGACAGTATGAACAGGGGAGGGGCAGAGAGAAAGGGAGACAGAATCCATGAAGCAGGCTCCAGGCCCTGATGTGTCAGCATAGAACCCGACGCAGGGCTCAAACCCGTGAACCATGATCATGACCTGAGCAGAAGTCGGACGCTTAACTGACTGAGCCACCCAGGTGCCCCTAAAATTTATTTTAGAGAGAGAGTGTGTGTGTGAGCAGGGAAGAGGGGCAGAAGGAGGGGAGGGGAGGGAGGAAGGGGGGGAGAGAGAGAGAGAGAGAGAGATGCAAACTCCATGCTCCTCATGGAGCCTGACATGGGTGGGATCGATCCCACAACCCTGGGATCATGACCTGAGCCAAAATCAAGAGTTGGATGCTCAACCGACTGAGCCACCCAGCCACCCTTTTTCAAGAACATTTCTAACTTAACTTTTTAAACTATTAAATCTTGAATCTATCTGCACTGATTTGAGAGTGAACTGAATTTTTCTCCAAGTCTTAGCTGGTGTTCTTCCAACCTCATTTAATAGTAATTCTCAAGGTTTCCTGAGTCATTATTTCACGTGTTGTGGGTGCTTTACCTTAATTGAATTGCCTTATGTAACCCTTTCAGTAACTTTCTGTCAGAGTCCAGTTGGTATCTCCATTTTACTTTATTTATTTTTAAAGTTTTTGTTGTTGTTGTTGTTGTTTAAGCAGGCTCCACACCCAACATCATGGGGCTTGAACTCAGGATTCTGAGATCAGGAGTCACATGCTCCACTCACTGAGCCAGCCAGGTGACCCTATATCCCCATTTTACATGCTGGTAAACTGTCTTTGATTAAGTAAAGTTACTTAATTACACAGTGAGGTAGGGGCAGACCAGTGCTGTCTTTTGGTCCGGCTGATGCCAAAGCCTCCCCTCTACATGACATTTATGGGAAAAGCCAGCCTTTTCTTACTGGTTTATAAAGGCACTTTATTTTAAAGTTTGTTTATTTATTTTGAGGGGATGGGGAAAGAGCATGGGGAGGGCAAAGAGAGGAAGGAGCGAACACCAGCAGGCTCCACGCTGTCAGCATACATCCTGGTGTGGGGCTCAGTGTAATGGTTTGCAAGATCATGACCTGAGCCCAAACCAAGAGTCAGATACTCCACTAATGGAGAGACCCAGGCACCTCTAAAGGCATTTTTATGTTCCATTATAGTCCTTGAATATAGTTCTGATTTTTGATATTTCACCAGTGTTTTTTGATTGCTATGGTTTTATTACCATTTGTTTTAGTATTAATACAGTGTTCCTATTGACATTTTTCTTTTAAATAATTTTGGATAGTCTTATGATATATTTATGCTTAGAGAAATATGATAATCAATTTGGCATGTTTCCTTTCTCCAAAATTTTTTTAATTTAAATTGCATTTCCTTTAAACATTAATTTGAGGAGGAAGTGAAATATTTACAAGAATGAGATTTCCAGTTTAGGAACATTAAATGTACTTCCCTTTATTCAAGTTTCCATTTACATACTTTAGTAAACCTTTTGCATTTTCTTGATATATATCTTCCCATCATCTCATTGTAGTTACTCTTAGACATTTTCTAGTTTCATACTATTATGCCTGGGACTTTTCAAAATACATTTCTGTCACAAATAGACTATTATATCTGTCCGCCTTACTGAACAATTTTATGATTTCTGGATATTTTTATGATGTTGGTTCCTTAGACAGTTAACTCACTGCTAATAATGAAGATTTCACTTCTTTCTTTTCAGTACATAAAACTCTTTTATCTTTTCCTTTGCTGAGATATTCCAAAACACATTTGAGTATAAACCACAATAGTAGGAATTCTTGTATGTATACTGGTTAGTGTTTTAATATTTGCTTTTTCCATTTCTGATAGAAGAGCTCATCTCCGTTGCCTCAGGTGTGCGTTAGGAGAATTTAGAATAGCGCTTAATTTCTGAAGAGCTCATTGGCAATCAAGAGGGCGGGCGCCTGGAGTATAGTGCACGCGGGTATTGTCTTGCGGTGCTAGGGAAGGTGGCCTCCAAAGAATGGCAGACATTCCCTCTTCATCCTTGGGAGTTCCAAACTGTCTCTATGCTGTTTGTAGTGTTGCTGCTTTCATCTCCACTACAGAGTTCATTTTTATGACCTTAAGGTTCTGTGGTTTAGACTTGTATTACATTAGATTGGCCTCTTTTAGCAGAGTGGGAGATATTATGCCCCAAAGCCTTAAAAGCTTTGCTAGGATTGCTCTTAAGCACGTGTCTCCCACAAAACAATGAGATAAAAGGAATGGAGTGGAGCTCATACATTGCCTACGGGTATTTCTCCCCACTGCACACCCTGGATTCTCCTAGAAAGCTGGGGTGGGGGCCTTACTGGTGCCTGAGTTCAGGCTGTGTTTAGGTAATGAACAAGCCGCTACGGACCAGGAAGTGGTAACGTTCTCACAGGGAAATTGTTTTTGATATACAACTTTTAGGGTTCCATTGATATTTTTCAGAAGCAGATTTTTAGCATCAGAGAGTAAAAATTCTTCATGTTAAGGAAGTTCACTCCTTAGTTTTCTAACAGTGTTTGTTGTTGTTGATGTTTAGTTTTCTAACAGTGTTTGTTGTTGTTGATGTTCTTTAAAAAAATATGGCTGTTTAATTTCATTGAAGGCTTCCTTGGTGTGTGTCCAAGTGATCAGATATGGTTCTTCTCTTTTAAACAATTTATAACAATCTATCATATTAATTTTCTATGACTCCTGCATTTTGGGAATGAAACCTTTCTGCGTAAGGTTTATAATTCTTTTAATACCCTCATCTCTTCAAATCGCTATTAACTTATGTTGACTGCATTATTATTAATGATACTAGCAATTGTTAAGTGTTTATTCCCTGTTGGTGGGCTCTGAGATGAACACTTTGTTATCTCATATAATCTTCTGAACAATATTATGAGATAGTTCTTCATTTTGCAGATAAGGAAATGGAGATACAAAGATTTCAGGTACTTTGGTTAACATCACACAGCTATGAGAATGTGTCAGTGTTGCTAGTTGAACTCAGCTCATTTTTGACCCCAAAACCAAATCATAACCAGAAAAAAGATTTGGTGACATAAGGGAGATGGCACATGACTTGATTTCATGGTTAATATCATCAAACTGTCACAGCCAAATGCATCAGTTCCCAGTACAAGGATGTGCCTGTCATTGGAAGTGGATTCTGTTTATAAATCAGGGTGCCCCCATGCACCCCAATGTTTATAGCGGCACTATCAATAAAAGCCAAATGTGGAAAGAACCAAATGTCCATCAACTGATGAAAGGATAAAGAAAATGTGATGTAGGGAATATTACTTGGTGATCAAAAATCTTGCCATTTGCAACAACATGGATGAACCTAGACTGTATTATGCTGAGCAAAACAAGTCAGAGAAAGACAAATATCATATGATTTCACTTTGTGGAATTTAAGAAACAAAATAGATTAACAGAAGGGAAGGGAAGGAAAAATAAAATAAGATAAAAACAGAGGAAAGCAAACCATAAGAGACTCTCAAATACAGAGAGAACAAACTGAGGGTTGCTGGTGGAGAGGTGGGTAGAGGAATGGGCTAAATGGGTGATAGGCCTTATGGAGAACACTTGTTGGCATGAGCATTGGGTGTTAAATGTAAGTTATGAATCACCCAATTCTATTCCTGAAACCAATACTACAGCGTATGTTAACTAATTTGAATTTAAAATTTTTTAAATGTTTGTTTATTTTTGAGAGAGAGAGAGTGCGCACACACAGGGGAGGGGCAGAAAGAGAGGGAGACAGAATCTGAAGCAGGCTCCCGGCTCTGAGCTGTCAGCACAGAGCCCAGTGCGGGGCTTCAACTCACAAACTCTGTGATCATGACCTGAGCTGAAGTCGGATGCTCATCCGCCACCCAGGAGCCCCAACTTGAATTTAAATTAAAAATAAATCTGGGTGCCTCTTTCTTAGAAAGATCTAAGAGACTTAGACAATTTTTGCCTCTACAAATCCCCCTCATTTGGATGCTGTGGAAAACTGTCCTCCCTCTTTTGACAAGCGTTGAGTGTCCTGTGCTGTCTGCTCGTGTACCCCATTCAGTTGGTCTTCTGATAGAGACGGAAGGAAGGGAGAGCATTGATTGTTCAAGGAGAGTATGAGAGGAAGACATGCACACACCTCATAAGAGTAAGGTCTGTACAGAATTAGTGCTGACAATTTTCAGTTCTATTTGTGCTTCTTCAGACAATAGATAACAGAAAAAAGGCCACATACTGTCTTTTCTGTCCTTCCTGTATCTGTGTAGAGATATTACGGAATCAAGATCCAAGGAATTCACAGTTGCCTTTTTGTTTCTGTTTTCAAGGACAGTAGTGAACAGTGTCTACTGTCCTGACTACACCCAGTTCCCAGTGGTTTGTGACTACAGCCAGATGCTCAGGTTTGAACGACATCGGTATTGTCTCATTCTTGCTGTTTTTTTTCCCCTCAGAACCAGAACATCTAGCCCATGCTGCATTCCTTAACATCCCCTACTCACCTCCCCCAACACACTCACAGCTAAGATCACTCCTTGAATCCCCCAAAATTCCCTCCTTGAACCTGAACCTCTTTTCTTGTCTTTTCCTGTAAAGCTGTTCTGCATCCATGGTAGACAGATTGATGCCCCTTACCAAAGATGTCTGTGCCCTAAAATCCAAAGGCACATTAAAGTTATGGATGGAACTGAGGTTGTTAATCAGCTGAGCTTAAGGAAAACTGGCTTGTCCAGGTGTGGCCAATGCAAACCCAAGGGTCTTTAAAAGTGAAAGAGGGCAGCAGAAGGGGAGGAAGAGCTAGAGAAAGGCACATGAGAGGATTGGTTGGGTGTTGGTGGCTTTGCAGGTGGAGGAAGGAACCCTGAGCCAAGGAAAGCAGCCTGCTCCTAGGGGTTAGAGGAGGCAAGGAAATCAGTCTTTCCCTGAAACTTATAGTCGCTGTGATTTTAGCCCATTGAGACTCATGTCAGACTTGGAACCTACAAAACTGTAAGGAACTAAGTTTATGTTTATTTTTATTTATGTTTTTACATGTTTATTTATTTTGAGAGCAAGAGTGAGCATGAGTGAGGGAGGGACAGAGAGAGAGGAGAGAATCTCAAGCAGGCTCTGCACTATCGGCGTAGAGCCAGACATGGGGCTTGACTTCATGAACTGTGAGATCGTGACCCGAGCCAAAATCAAGAGTCCGACGCTTAACTGGCTGAGCTGCCCAGGTGCTGCTGTGTTTATTTTTGATGCGGAGGCACAATCTTTGTGATCATTTGTTACAGTAGCAATAGGAAGCGAATACATCAGGCCGTTCTCCTCACTCCAGCATCCTAGGGCCCCTCCGCTACCACTGCCCTGGCTTCGCTGCCCTGCTTGGGGATCCTACACCCCACACATGGCTATTGCTGCACAGTGTTCGCTTACTCCACACATGGTCGGTCACTCTGCTGATTAGACCCCACTCCTGGGTGGACCCTTACTGCTTCTTTCAATATTTGTATTATTCAAACCTTAGTAGTTCTAACAAATTTCACAACTCCTGAAGCCCCCAATCCTGTCTCACCCCATTTCATTTTAGCAAAAGGTCCCTATTTTACTGAGAGGGTTAACACCATCTGTCTTGAGGTCCTCCTAGTTTTCACTCAGGGACCCCAATGTGAGTGCCCAGGGGTCCTGTGCTGCATTTGCCCCGGGAGTAGAGTCTTCCTTTAACTTTTCCCCAGGGCCTCTACGACCCTGCACTCCTCTTCCTCTGATTTTACTGTCCACCCACCATGAGCCACACTTCTTTTCACTCCCCACCTGTAAGCGTTCCTTAGGTTCTGTCCTCAAATTGCAGATCTTAAAATGTATTCCTTTGGCAGTTGTAACTTCATCCAAGACTTCACAGGCCACCACTGCCAGAGATTCCTTCACGTCAAGCCTTCATGCCCCTCCAGGTCCCAGACGTGCTCCTGACCATCAGCTTCATTCAGCCCCGTCGCACAGAGTGAGACGCGTCTTCTGTCAGCACGCTTGTATTTAGGATGTCCTCAGATCCAGGAGCCAGGAGCCTTGTGTTGCGGACATCTGGGGTGAGAAGGGAGGAGACATGACTTGGGGGCAGGGCACCAGGTCCACCTGGCTGGAGGTCAACACAGGTGCCACCACATCCAGGATTTATGAGAAATGAGATGGGCTGGGCCATGTTTCTTTCCTCTTAGGGTCTTGGCAGTTTTGCCACAGTTATTTTCTAATTAGGCTGGAAAAAAATGGCTCTGAAGACTGTTTTTCAGAGGCGGGGCACATAAGACTTCAGTTGCTTTGCTTTGAATGGCTCCTGAAGGACATCTGGCCAAGTTTCCCCTCTGGCAGTAGATACTCTTCCATCATTTGCTCCAGGTTTTCCTGAGCGGGGGGAGGATCCGAATTGTAGATATAAGGGTTTGAAGAGGCTGAAGCTGGAGGTAAAGGTGTCAGTGTCACTGGGAGATAGTTCCACCCTTGGAGATGGTCATGGGTCCTCACCTGAAGTGCTGGAGGTGGAGCCCCTTCCTGAAGCGCTGCAGAGCCATCCTCACCAGCTTATGTCTCTTCTGGGCTCTCTCCAGGGCTTCGTGGACTGTGTACCGCAGAGTGTGTCTAGGTAAGGTATACAGGACTTAACTTATGGAGACCCGTAGCTGGCCATCTTTAAAATTTAACATACACACACACACACACACACACACACACACACACACACACAAATCAAGAATCCGTCTGAAGTTTTACCTTGTGCTATAGTAATAAGAAGACCGTTGAATTAGGTTTTTAGACTTTGCTTTGTATATTGACTCAACAGTAAAACCTAGTGTTTGACTTGTGGCTTTGATAGTTTTTTTTTTTTTTAATGTTTTATTTATTTCTGAGAGAGACTGAGCACGAGTGGGGGAAGGGGCATAGAGAGAGGGACAGAATCTGAAGCAGCTCCCGGCTCTGAACTGTCAGCACAGAGCCTGACGCGGGGCTTGAACCCACGAGCTGCAAGATCATGACTTGAGCCAAAATCGGACACTTAACCAACTGAGCCACCCAGGCACGTCTAGCTTTGATAGGTTTATATGACATTCCTGGTGTGATGTTCTGTCAGTGAAAATGATGCCCACAGTCAAGCTTCATGTTCATTGACCTATATTGGGAAGTTCTTCCAAACATACACACTGGTATCATTGTAAGGCACAAGACATTCAAAGATGGGTAGACATCATGGCCCTTACCTCAATAATTTCAGAATCTTAGATTCTGGAGGGATAGCTTCCCCAACTCCTTTTTATAATGTTATTACTATGTGTGACATTTTTCTGGCCTGCCAACCCATGACAAAAGGAAAAGTACTTTTCATACTAATTCAGGTGCGTATACAAGTTAACTTTATCCTGAAAGGCTCAGCAAGCACCTGTTTCACAGGTGAGCAATATGGAAACTTATGGTTTGGCAGCTTATAGCCAAACCAGAAATAATTATTCATGATTCCTGGACAGGCATGGATCAGAAGTTGCCACAGATCGGAAGTAGGGAGCTTACATTGTAGAAATGGGAAGCACTTACAAAGGAATGTGAAAAGCCTGTTCTGAAAGAGAGAGTACCTAGAGTGACAGCTGCTTATGGTGACAAGGAGAAGGTCAGGAGTGTGGGACAGAGAGCAGAGCACCAGATCGTAAGAGCTGTAAAGTACTGTGATGGGGTTTTTCAACAGGCTGTGTAGAATCTCCGTGTCTACAGAATCTAGAGATCTGGAGATCTAAAAAACACGGTCTCCTCTTCCTGAAGTAGTTTAGATGTTGTCACCTGAAGGTAGGGAGGTCACTTTTTTTATAGTCTGTAGGGATTTCCAAGGTCTCTTTGGTTCTGTGAATGGATCTGATTGAACATACAAATGACTGGAAAGGGACTCTAGTAAAAGTATCTATTACTTTTTCTTGATTGTTAACATTAAATACTATAAAGGAAAGATTTAAGAATGAGCACTGGGTGTTGTATGTAAGCCAGTTTGACAATAAATTATATTAAGAAAAAGCAGATAAATACCATGTGGATTAACTGTTTTCATGTTTCTGTGTTACCTCCCAGGTCTCACTCAGTATACACATATTTGTCATGTGGCTGTGATGATATTGTTGATCTACAAGTGGGACTGGGAGGTTGTAGGACATCAGGTGTAGAGCATTGAGCTAATCACACTTCTTAGTTGGTGACTTATCATGACTGGTCAGAACTGGGCTCCTCATTATTTATTCATTAATTTCCTTGTCTCCTCTTTCCTCACTCCCATTTCTCTCCCCACCACATACCATTCTCCTTTGCTCAGTGTGTAGGCTTTTATTTGGATGTGGCCTTGAAAAATGTATAGTTGCTCTGTGTGCATCTATTTTAAATATATCTGGTGGTATTGTTCTGTACATCCCATTCTTTTTCTCTTAATGGAAACGTGCTGCAGTGTATGGCTCAAGCTTGTTATTACTAATTACTGCCTAGGCTCCCAGAGCGTATCTCCTACATTTTGCTTACCCTCCAGCTTTCCGCTGTCACAGATGATGCTGTTGTGTACGTCCTCAAGCAAGTGACTTTATGATATATATATAAAGTACATACTTCCTGGGAGAGGAGGTATGTCTGTTGGATTGCTGAGTCATATGGGTTATATATATTTAATTTGCTGAAATGGCCATACCAGTTTATATTCCTTCTAATGGTTCACATCTCTGCCGACACTAGAATTTTCCAACTTTCTGATTTTTGCTACGCTAATAGATGTAAAATGATGCATTGTCTTAATTTGCATTTTTGGATCACATACAAGTTAGAGCATCTTTTCACAGTTAATTCAATTTTATATTTTTTGTCATTTAAAATTTTACTCACTGCAGTATTGCTCTCTGGGTTTTCAATATCTGGGTTGATTATATTAAGATGCATTTAACCATGGGAATTAATCTGAATCATAATGCAGCTGCTAGATTTTTAGGCTGACCAGTTCTGGCCTGTAAAAACAGCAAAGTCTCTGGCACAACTTAAAATATGTTGTTGGGCATTTTGGTATTCCCAAGTTTTCAGTATTATCAATAATATTGCACTAACCATATGCTATGATACATGGCAGTTTTCTCCTTTTGAATTTTGCCTTAGGATAAATCCCTAAGGGAAGGATTACTGAATTAAAGAACGAACATTTTTATGACTATTGTTATATATTAACAAATCACTTTCTAAAAGGGCTGGGAACCCTTGTACACTGTTGGTGGAATGTAAATTGGTACAACCATTGTGGAAAACAATATAGAGGTTTCTCAAAAAATTAAAAATAGAAATATCATATGAACTGGTAATTCCACTGCTGAGTATTTACTCAAAGAAAATGAAAACACTAAGTTGAAAAGATATATTGACTATTTATAGTAGCCGGGATATAGAAGCAACCTTAGTGTCTACTGATAGATGAATGAATAAAGAAGATGTGGTATATGTATGTAGTGGAGCATTACTTCACTGTAAAAAGAAATGATATCTTGCCATTTGTGACATCATGGATAGACCTAGAGGGTATTATACTAAGGGAAATAAATCAGACAAAGACAAATACCGTATCATTTCACTTAAATGTGGAATTGAAAAAAACACATGAACAAACAAACAAAAATGGACTCAAATACAGAAAACAAATTGGTGGTTGCCAGAGGGGAGTTCATGGGGGGATGGGTGAAGAAGGTGAAGGAGATTAAGAAATGTGAATTTCCAGTTATAAGATGAATCACAGAGGTGAAAAGTATAACATAGGGAATGTAATCAGTAATAGTGTAATAACCTTGTATGGTGAGCATTGAGTAATGCATAAATTGTCAATTTACTATGTTATTTTAATTATGCTTTGATTTAACAAAAATAGAAAAAAACCTAAAAGGGTAGTGTTGATTTATATTATGCATCATTTATATCATAACTATACTAGTTTTAACTTTATTGTATATTATCATTTACACTATTACTTTAATAACTATAAAATATTACCTCATTTGTTGTTTGTACTATTTAATTGCAGTTAACAGAAATCATTTATTCAGGTGTTCACTGATGAATAGTATTTTTTGGGTCTATTTGTGCCCTTAGTCCATCTCTCTAGTAGTGTCTTTTTTATTTTTTTAGTCTGTTTGAAAGTAGGTTTTAATATACTCTTGAGTATCTTATCTTCAACTCCTGAAAATGAAATTGTTCATTTACGTACATTTTATTCTTCAGATGACAATCAAAACAAAACACATGATAAAAAAGAGAAGAAGATGGTGGTTCAGAAGCCCCATGGTACTATGGAATATACTGTAAGTATAAACAGGAGGTATGAACGTTCGTTAATACCACTTGATTTGCATGATGTTTCTCCCTAACACATCCTCTTAGCTGCATTCCTCTTGTGTGCCCATTAATTAAGAGAGCTTCTTAAGACCTTTTCTAGGTCATTTTGCTTACCTTCGTCTTTTCTCCCTTGGTAATCTCATATAAACCTGTAACTTAAATTATCTTCGATCTGCCAATGACTGCCAGTTTTAGGTCTCATCTCAGACATGCTTTCTTTCTGAGTTCCATAATCACAGATCATAATCAGCTTATCTACTTAGATCTCCAGGCTTGGATTTTTTCAAGAAGCAATGGCTCCATAAGCTATACTTTTCTACAAGCCAGAACTTTGTCCTTGACATCCTTTTTCCATGACTCCTCATGTTCATTCTTACCTTTTGTGACTATCCAGCCAGGTCTCTTCATTTTACTCTCATAGATTCATGTTCCTTTACACAGTGTATCTCAGTTTAACACTAATGGTACACCAATGTGATTGTTATTTTAATGTCTGTCTTGCCCCTTAATTCTTGTACCCATAGAGGGAGACCCTTTTTTGGTCACCATTGTATTTCTGGTGCTTGCAGGGTTGAGTCCATAGATGAATAATGCTGTGTATGTGTCCATTACCACACCTGCACATATGTGCCATGTGCTTATCTCTCCTGTAGCATGAACTCCTGGAGGCCAGGAGCTGTGTCTATTTATCCCAGGTCTATTACAGAGTGAGCACTCAGTTATAGATTTGTTTTAATTCACTTTGAAGTAGCATTGTTGAGAAGTGTTCTCTGACTTGTAATAAGAAATTAAATGCTATTGCCATTACCTGGTTGTGATTTTCTCAGGTGTATTTATAATCTGCTCATTATTCATGTGCTATGTCAGGCTCCGTATAGGCAAGCAGCAAGACCTGATCCTACCCTGGCATTTCTTTTGGAATGGTAAATTGTTTCCAAGCCTTTCTAGACTTACACTGAGGAGTCCTGGCACAGGCATTTCATGCTCAGTGCTTGGTAAACATCTCTAGGCATCATTCTGTGGGTTATAGGCCTGGACCTTTCCGGAGGGATTTGCGGTGATTATTTATTTCACTTTACCATGGTCTACAATATGTTTTTGATCCCCATAACACCTAGCACAGTGCCTTACCTCATAGTAGGTACTCAAGGAATGTTGGGTTGTTTATCATTAATAACAATATTAACTCTAAAGCCATGTGCGTATCCAGCAGAATATATTATGCACAAGCCCCTACAAAGAAATGAGACATGGTGTTTTCTAGGAGATGCTTCCCACAGCATATACTAAATGATGCAGTGAGAGTAAATATCAACCCCCACATTAACTCTTATAAACAGGTGATCAAATTAGCAATGCAGATATGTTTGCCTGTTTGATTTGTAGGTTATGGGGATTAGTTTTACTTGGTAAGTTATTTCTTGCACTTGTCATTGGAAATAAAAGGTGATTCATAACTTCATGTTTAGAGAACCATACTAGCACTTAGTGGGTTCTTTATATTGCTCCAAACCTGTGGATGTTGAAGCATTTTGTTTAGTTTTAAACATTTAATGATTCCCATGTCCATCCCAGGGTCTGTGTTTGATGCTATATTTATATCTTATTCTCGTGCAATAACTCCAGATTGTTAAGATTTTTCTCCTTCCCTGAACTCCCTGTATACAGTATATTCTAGAAGTCTTTTCTTAAAAATATGAAGCAAAGTTTTCGATCACTTGCCATGAAGTAAGTGCTGTGAAGCAGAAATTACAGTTATCTGTTTGATGGATGAAGAACTTGAAACATAGAGAAGTTAAGCAAATGACCCAAGATCACACAGCTAGCAAGTGGCAGATCTAGAATTCAGATCCAACAGTCTGCCTGTAGTCTCCATTCTCAGTGTGTCTCATACTGATGTTAAACCCCCTAAACCCCTTGATTTGCATATATTATGTAAAACGTCTTTTTCCTTTTTCCTTTTTAGTAAGGCTGGTTTTGCCCAGAGTAGAGGTAGGGGGATATGTTGTTAATTTTTTCATGTATTTTTAAAATACATGTGTCTATATACTAACTTGTTCCAGAAATGCTTTGCGACCATTTTGGTTTCATTTGTAACTATGAATTTGATAATTTGAGACTGTTCATCTAGTTGGTGGCGTTTTGATGCTAAGAACAGTGGTGAGTTTAATTCTACATCTGTATCATCCGTACTCCACCACCTCCTGCAGCTGCCTCACATCGCCACTTCAGCCAGGGCTTACCTGGCGGAGCTCATTTTGCATATAAGGACAGCCACCCGTCTTGATCCAGGGCTGTAGATAGGAGCTTCTTAGTGACACACACCAGAGCGGCCTCCCACTAACAAGCTCCATCCAGTGACCCTAGACAAGGAGTCTGGGATATTGGCCTGACCAGGGGCAGCAGACTTTTTGTGGGTGGAGCTGTTTACTGTGAAGTTTCACATGCTCTCATTGCCCTCTGTGGTCCTGTTATCCTTTGTTAGAAAAGGGAAGAAATCACAAGTTTCACAGATTTGGAGAATAACACTAATTTGGCTGACTATGAGAAGTTGTCATTTTAATGGCTGTGAACAGTTATTGGTAGCTAATCTGAATTTCTTAATGATTTACTTGCCTTCCATCATATTCATTTGTCAAATCTTGAGTGTCTTTTGTGTGTTGGGTACGGTGCTGACACTGGGGATGTCACAGGTCACTGTGCAGTAGCCTTTAGTGCATTGAAGAGATGGGAAGAAAACAGAACATTGAGAATAGAGAAAGTGGCCCTGACTTCCCTTTTGGGTGGGTACTGTGTATGTGTTTTATTTTTTCTCTACTTAACAGTTTTTATTGTACCTCATAGACCTCTACTCCACACTGCTAGGTTGTGGCAAAGTAGATTTAGAAATCTATTAGTAGACACTGAAGTTTGAAGATAAGGGAGCCCAGAAATGAATCGCATTTAAGACTTTGCTCTTACATGGTTTTATTAAGAATTAAGAATGTATTTACTTTCTTTTTCAGAATATGTCTGGAAAGAACTACTTTTCATCCACCCATATCAGAAATAGATTAATGTTATCTACTAAAAGGAAGAGTTTTGTTTATTTGTTGTTTTTGCTTTATATTTGAAATCTTGTTTGTTTGATTATTCCAGGCTGGAAGCCAGGACACCCTAAACTCCATAGCCCTGAAGTTTAACATCACTCCCAATAAACTAGTGGAACTGAATAAACTTTTCACACATACAATTGTCCCAGGCCAGGTAATTTCTTTTCTTGTTGGGTATTACTTTTTAGAAACTTTGCATTTATCTTTTATCGCCATTTTTAATGCTTTACTATTGGTGTCACTGGATTATCATTAGTGATAATGTGCATTGGTTCAGTCTTTCCATTAGATCCAAGAATTCTGAAAGCACCGTGGAATTTAGGAACTTAAGAAATGAATGCCTTGCAAAGGATTAACAATTTACTTAACTATCATTAGTTTATGCTGTGGTTGTTCCATAGGGCATCAAGAGAAGTTAAATTTGACTTTTTCTTCTATAGGATGTAACTCAGATGTTCTTAGAATGTTTAATTTGGAAATACAAGTTTGAGTTTATTCCACTCCTGGGATACATTATGGCCATCATTTGATTTTAAATTAAGCAAAAGTTTGTCATTTTTGTCTTGATATGATACCTGACAAACGTAGCCAAAGGCAGAGACATTCAGCAGGACTATTAAGAAAAAGCTACGCCATTTCTTCCCCAGGTTTTTCAATTAATACTTTATTTATTAAACTGAATGAAATTAACTAATTGTGTAATTTTGCCACTCTTGGTTAATCCAGCCAATTTTTTGGTGCCTTCCACATATTCAATGAGATATTCTTGTATTACTACTATAAAACTACAATAGATAGATATAAATAGATATAAATGACCCCGTCATTGGCAGGTCCTAGCTGAGGCCAAGTTTCCATTCCTATCCATAGAACTGTCTGTTTGACACAAGTGCATTTTGGTTTTAGTTGTGGACTTACCTGAACATCTTCCTGCATCTCTATATTATAGTGACCTTTAATGCTTCCAGAATAGATACTATTACTTTTAAGGACAACTTTGTTGAGGAAACAGTGATATTGTTCCATGCATTTCATTCAAGGGCAGCCTATGAAGCCAACAGGCCATAAGTTGGCCAGTTTATTTGATGGTGCTTTTAGTATTTATGTTCTTGTCTAAAGGAGAAATTAGGAATTGCCAGCACCAGGTAATTGAGGGGAGATAATGCATTAAAACTTCTCAAAAATTAATGAAAATTTATTTCTAGGAAAACTAACAGATTTCTCCTTTTTGGGATTTCTTATAATCTGAAGGATTACTGTGTAATATGTAACTGACCCATAGCAGAGAACCTAAGCGTATATTTAATTCAAGGCTAAAGACTATAGTCATTAGGGGCACCCGGATGGCCCAGTTGTTTGAGCATCTGACTTTGGCACAGGTCATGATCTCACGGTTTGTGAGTTCAAACCCCACATCAGGCTCACTGCTGTCCCTGCAGAGCCTGCTTCAAATCTTCTGTCTCTCTCTCTTTGCCCCTCCTCTGCTTATACTCTCTCAAAAATAAATAAAGCATTAAAAAAAAAATAAAAGACTAGTCACTAGAATGTAAGAAAATAATTTAGAGCGATTCCTTTTTTTTTTTTTTACTATGCCCATAAACAAAATATTAGTACTAAGTTAAGGTCCAGTAGAAGTTAAAAGGACTGTTTTAACATGCCTATAGTAATGGCAAAAATACCAGATGTAGGATCCCTAACTCTTTGTTTCTGACTGGCCTTGTAGCGGCTGTTTGATGTGGGTGAGTCCCTTCCTCTTTTGAACCTCAGTTTCCTAATCCCTGAAGTTGGGCGTTGGGCTACATTATCTCTGATGCCTTTTCTAGCCTTTGTTGTGCTGTCCAGCCATCATATGTCTAAACAGTCATGTGCTGTTGGTTGTCCAGGGACCCAGCTGCAATTAGGATTTTGCTGACAAAGATAAGAATTCAAGAAGTGTGAAATCGAGGGGTTTTCAAAAACTGTAGATAACTTTTTTTAATTTAATTAATTTTTTAATGTTTTATTTATTTCTGAGAGAGAGAGAGAGAGAGAGAGAGAGAGAGAGGCAGTGTGAGCGGGGGAGGGTCAGAGAGAGAGGGAGACACAGAATCCGAAGCAGACTCCAGGCTCTGAGCTAGCTGTCAGCACAACCCGACGCGGGGCTTGAACCCATGAACCATGAGATCATGACCTGAGCTGAAGTTGGACACTTAACCGATTGAGCCACCCAGGCACCCCTACTTTTTGTTTTCAAAGATTTTTAAATATGCTGAGTGGGGTAGGTCTTGCTTTCAACTCAGTAGAATGATAATTCAAGGCTGTTTTTTATCTGCTCTGGCTCCAAAAAAAATGTGAGATTCACCCTTCTAGAGACTTCGTTGATGGTCACTGTGAGGTAGGAAGGGAAACTGGTCTGGCTAGGTGAGTGACTACATGTAAGAGGTCATTTTCAGAGGCAGCTTCCTGGGAGCTTTTTGAACTAAAATAACTGTAGACTTTTGTTGCTTAAAACACCAAAACCTATAGCAGATAGACTTAAGTAACTGAGGCATAAAAAAAAATTTCTTATAAGGTCCTGAGTTTGGCTATTAGTTTGGATGCTTACATCAAATTTCAGGACATGTACAATGAATGTACCTTTTCAAGTAGTTTCCCTTGAGCAGTTAGAAGTTACCTTCCAGATAGATATAGGTTTAAGTTGTTTTCATATTCATGGAGCACCTTAGAAACACATGCGTAGAAATATTTGACTGTTTTGCCTGTGTGATGGAGCAGAATTATTTTCTGCAGTCAGTAGGTAAGTAGCCCTTACCCCGCCCATGTTCCTGGCTCACTTCCATGTTGAGGTAGCACATGTTCTGACTGAGCTTCCCAGCATCCAGCTGTCACCTCTACACTGCAATGAACTGCTTAAGCTCAGGAATTATCCCTTTGATTTGACATTTAGAACATGCCAGACAATAGCATCTTAACCTGTGTTGCCTAACACTTGTCAGGAGACCAGATACAAAAACTATTAATGGAGAATTGGTTGGAAGAAATGTCATCCATTCATTCCTCTCATCTGGATACATGAGATAAGAGAGCTGTATACCAAGACCATATAATTTTAGCCTCTGTAAGTTGCGTTTTATAGAACCCTACACTTTGGCATTTGCCATTGATCAACATTGAAGATGTTATGAAGAACAGTCCTCCAAAACTGGTTATTGTCATCAAAGACAAGAAGTTCAGCCTGGGATACTCTTTATGAGACCTAATGAGAAAATACTTGTACTTATGAGAGACTGTTTTTTTTTTTTTAAGTTTATTTATTTATTTTGAAAGAGAGTGCAAGTGAGGGAGGGGCAGAAAGAGAGGGGGAGAGAGACTCCCAAGCAGGGTTCTCACTGCCAGCACAGAGCCCAGTGTGGGGCTTAAACCCACAAAACCGTGAGATCATGACCTGAGCCGAAACCAAGAGTCGGATGCTTAAACAACTAAGCCACTGAGGCACCCCAAAACTGATTTGTTTTTATCTTATGGAAGTTGACTTCTGACTAATGATGTCCATCCCTTTGCATTGGTTATTTGGAAACTCAGAACCAGTTTTAGGGCCCACCACTCAAAGAGTATTTGGTAATTTTGGAGTACATAGTTTCAGTAGTAATTAGTCCTCATCTTTTTCTCCTTGATGTTGGTTTTCCTGCCTTTATCAGAATGTGTCTTTCATTGTTGCCACACATTTTTTCTGGATTGAAGAGAGATTTAAATAACAGAAGTTAAAACAGAGATACGATGGGAAGGCGTGAATAACAATATCGAATAGTTGTTATATACAATTAGTGCTGAATTCTGCTTTATAACATCAGAGGACATCATTTTAAGACTGTGTATGATATATGCCAAAATGTTGCATGTCTTATTATAAGAATATTGAATGACAAGATCATAATAACATTTCAGGCACCAGTACATTTTGCAGGAGGCTATTTTGTACACTGGGAGATTTTGATTTTTGTTTTTAGATGAGCTGATGGAGAAATTATTGAGATTACTGATATTACCTTGTACAACTAATAACGATCTTACATTGGTACTCAGGGCCTACTTAGAATTAGCAAGCATGGATTTGTTCCATTTCTTCCTGATACAGGTGTTATGTTTAGGAGCATGCCCTGCTACTGTTTCCTTTCTGCCCTTGTCCTTATTACCCTTCCTTGGAGGCTTCTTTCCTTCCTATACCACACTGTTCAAAGCTTCACTTGGACCCACTTGTTTTATACGACTTGCCCAGAGTATTCACCCACCTGTTCTTCCCTCCTGTGAGCTCCTGCAATGTCTGTTGGTGTGTTCCATACCTTTTGCACTGAACACATTCATATTATTGACTATTGTTTCATGGATTAGTCTAGAAGCCTCCAAGGTACTTATGAGTTTGGGGAAGTCCAAGTAGGTCTTTTTTTTTTTTTTTTTTTTTAGGAGAACAGACTTTTTTTGGTCTATTTTATTTTTCAGAGAGAGATAGTCTAAGTTGGGGAGGGGCAGAGATGGGGGGTAGGGGTCGGAGGAACCAAAGCAGGCTCTGTGCTGACAGTAGTGAGCCCAGTGCAGGCCTTGAACTCAGGAACCATGAGCCAAAGTCAGACACCTAACCAACTGAGACACCCAGGTGCCCCCCAACCAGGTCTTAGCCATGTACTTAGCATGAGACGATGCAAAACATAATGCCCTAAACACTTTCTGGTGTTCGCCTAATTCTCGATACTCACTTAGGTTTTCTTTCCCATTCTCAGGTCCTTTTTGTGCCAGATGCCAACTTCTCTTCCAGTACCTTACGATTATCATCATCCAGTCCTGGTGCTACTGTGTCTCCCTCATCATCAGATGCAGAATATGATAAACTGCCTGTATGTATGTCATTCATGAACTGACATTCATATTTATCAAATCTGTTTTTTGAGTCGTAGAATTTTACATGTTGTTTTTCACAGTTTTTCGTCTGAAATTCCCCCAAAGTGGGTGGGGTTAAGGATTTGTGTTAGTTGAGAGAATGCATCCTATCAAAAAGAAACCTATTTCATATTTAAGGTTTCAGAGGCAAAAATACACACCTCGTATATGTAAAAGTATGCAGTTAAACTCTGAATGAGATGAATAGTTGATTTGTACTACCTTTACTCATTTTTCTAGAGAAATCAAACCGTGAGTCAATTATTTCATTTAGGTTATTTTCTAAAAACATTTTGATGAGCCATTTTTATGGGTTCATACACACACCTTTGCTGTTGTTGTTTAAATCTTAGTTTGATTTGGATACTTACTCTATTTGTGATAAGTTTTGAAGGAAGAGGGGTATTTGCCTCTTTTTCATGTTCAAGGTAAATAGAAATGGGTTCCTTATAGGGAACTTATGTGGCTTGATTTTTAAAAATAATCTGTTTTAAAAAATGTTTCCATTTGATTTTGGGATTTTTGCTTTTTTAAAGGATGCTGACTTAGCAAGAAAGGCCTTAAAACCCATTGAAAGAGTCTTATCATCCACTTCTGAAGAAGATGAGCCAGGCGTGGTAAAATTTCTAAAAATGAATTGTCGATACTTCACCGATGGAAAGGTATATGGGAAGGGCAATGTAATTTGTTTCCTTTTCTTGGACTCCATGGAAAACTAAATTAGGTTCCAAATTACTGAAGACCAGAGACATTAAAATATTTTTCCCAGAGTTTCAGCTTAAGATTTCATAATTGTCCATTTGTTTTCCTCTGTTGGATTACTGGCATTCGTTGTATATATTTGGGGAAATATGATTCTTTGTGACCTTGGATTTATCATCTGATCTTTCAGTTCTTGGCCTAGAAATTGCTAGGGAGACAATATAGTATATGCTTAACAGCAAAGGTTGGAGTTAGTGAATTTAAAATCCAACTCTGCTGAGACACCTAGATGGCTCAGCTGGTTAAGTGTCGACTTCACCTCAGGTCATGATCTCACCATTCGTCAGTTTGAGCCCCATGTCAGGCTCTGTGCTGACAGCTTAGAGCCTGGAGCCTCCTTCAGATTCTGTGTCTCCCTCTCTCTCTGCCCCTCCCCTGCTTGGGCTTTGTCTGTCTGTCTGTCTGTCTCTCTAAAGATAAATAAACATTAAAAAAATTAAAAAATAAAATCCAACTCTGCCACCTGCTAGCTCTGAGACTATAGGCAGGGTATTTAAGTTGCCAAAGCTTCCATTTTCCTTATCTATAAAATAGGAACTATAATAAAATTGAATCTGTAGGGGGTGGTAATTAACAGGGATCATTGATGTAAAGACCTTAGTACCTAACTTGGGAAATGTTACATTCTCAACCCATTTGCTGCTGGAAATGCTGGTGTTAAAAATAATGTCTGCTATGTTGTGTGTTTAAATTTTTTGTTGTTGGTGTGATTTACAAAGAACAAATCCAACTTTTAGTGGGCCTCTGAAGAAGGGGTTATGTTGATATAAAGTGAATTCCTATGTGCAGAGTGGAGGCTTCACACCAGGTTCCAGATGGTAGGAAAATATACAATTAATATGCATTTTTAACTTGCAACCAAGAATAAGTAATGCTGGAAATGCAAAACTTTTCACAAAGATGATCAGTTAACTCATGAAGAGGACCAACATAATCACCTATTAGGAGTCCTCTGTGTCCTCTCTCTGGTAGATAATATCCCCATTGCCATCTATAAAATAGGAAACTGACCAAGCTACAGACGAAAGTCCCACCAAATTACTGTTTGCTCACTATTAGCCTCTGTAATTTAGCTATATTCATTTCTGGCTGCAAAAATTTCACATTCCTATTTGTGTCAAATTTTGCTGACACAAATAGAATGTGACCTCTGTAAACATTTTATAGAAAAATATTAGGACTTTAATTTGGCACTATGGCTCTGAGACAGATGCCGTGTACCATACCATGTAGTGGTTGGTCACATGGTGAATATGTGCCGAGTGAATTGCAAAACACCCAGTTCTCAATTGGGAAAGCACTTGGGACAGCCCCTCCCATTTTTTTTAATTTAATTTTTTTTTAATATTTTTATTTATTTCTAGAAGAGAGAGAGACAGCATGAGCAGGGGAGGGTCAGAGAGAGAGGGAGATACAGACTCTGAAATAGGCTCCAGGCTCTGAGCTGGCAGTCAGCACAGAGCCCGACGCGGGGCTCGAACCCACGAACCACGAGATCATAACCTAAGCGAAAGTCGGACGCTTAACCGACTAAGCCACCCAGGCGCCCCCAGCCCCTCCCATTTTACAGGGGGCTGGGGAGTGTGAGGCATAGATGTGCGGCCCAAGATCCCACCACAATTCTATGGCAGCAGCTGTGCCAGAACCAGCCTCGGTTGACTGCTATAGTGAGGCAGCTCTGTTTTCTCTGTCTCACCACACAGTACCCAACGTATTTCGTTAGCCTGTTGTTCTCTCCCTCTTACAGTGGTGGCTCAGTTGGTTGGACATCCAACTTTGGCTCAGGTCATGATCTCACAGCTCATGAGTTCGAGGCCTGCGTCAGGCTCTGTGCTGACGGCTCAGAGCCTGGAGCCTGCTTCGGATTCTGTGTCTCCCTCTCTCTCTGCCCCAACCCCACTTGTACACTCTCGCTCTCTCTTTCTCTCTCACTCTCTCAAAAATAAATATTTTTTAAAAACTAAAAAAACGATAAAAGAAAGGTGGTGTGATTGTCATGTGGGATACCATCATACACCAGTCAACGGAATGGCAACATGAGTTCATTATAGCTGCTGTGGTTGTATTTCTGCCCATGGTGATTCTGTCTTGTCCCTTCTCCTGTAGGGTGTGGTCGGAGGCGTCATGATTGTGACTCCAAACAACATCATGTTTGACCCTCACAAGTCTGATCCCCTGGTCATTGAAAATGGTTGTGAGGAGTATGGCCTCATTTGTCCCATGGAAGAGGTGGTTTCCATTGCCCTCTACAATGACATTTCCCACATGAAGATCAAAGATGCCTTGCCATCGTAAGAGATATTTCTTTGTTTATTGAAAACAGAATTCTGGTGTTTCGAGAATCAAATGCAGTTAAAAAGTGAGGGCATTGGCAGAAGTGAGAGATTGTAGAGAGGTGAATTTGAAGGTGGAAGATTTGTACAGTAACTTTTTTAAAAAATAGAGAAATGATAGAAGTGGAGATAAAGGGAAAAGTTGCACATATAAAAATGAAAATAGAAAAGCAAAAAAAGCCAGCACATAAAAATGGCATTTCTTGACTTATTTTTCTGAAAGGCAGTGCATGTTCTTAATGAGTTAATGAAGAAATAAAGTTTCTCTGAAAGAATTTTAGTCTGGTTCCCGGTGAGAACCAGTGTTTTTCAAGCTGAATTTTGTTCTCATTCAAATTCTAGGGTGGGCAGTCTTCCTAACTCAGGTCTTCCCTTCATCCTGCAGAGAGAGCTCTCAGTGGACAGTGTGGAGGCCACTGACCCAGAGCCAGACCACCCTAAGTGGTGTGAAGAGGGGGTTACACTGGTGTGGTTGTCTCTGAACGACAGACGCATATTACCTTGGTCTTGATTTTTTTTGCCTTATAAAACTGAGGGTTGGTTGGTTGGTTGGTTGGTTTTTTGTAAAAGAGAAAGAGAAAAGGAAGCTTCCCATGAAGAAAGAGAAAGAGCGTTAAGAAAGCTCAGGGTATCAGTTCATTTAAGGGATAATACGACTCCTACTGTCACTTTGTCAACGTGTCTGTTTCTCTATATCTCCTGCTACTAAAATTCTTCAGAACCCCTCCACGATCAGAAGGCAGAGGGAACGCAGTGAGTCCTAATTGTGCAGAGGGAAACTAGCCCTTGGGACTTAGGAAAAGAAGGGCAGATAATTAGAGAACTAACCCCCACGGCTTCCTTAGGGTGTTACACCTTTAGGTCTCCCTGGACCCTCAGAGTCCTTAGTGACAGACCCACTTGGCCCTTACTCAGCTCCAAGCCACTGAAGCTAGCACAGGGCACAGGCACTGAGGTAGTTTCTGAATTCTGCCAGAAGTATCCAAGTGAGAAGGGTAGGAGGCACTGTTGCAGGCCAGGCTGTTCTGCGTGATGCATTAAGTATGGAGCCACACTGCCTGGGTTTTCCTGGCTCTGCCACTTATAGCCCCACTACCTGCATGAGTTACTCAGTTCCAAGCCTCAGTTTTCTCATCTGTTAAAAGGAATGAATAGTATTCTTCAGCTTCTAGGTCTGTTTTAAGAACTCAGTGTACTGGTAACTCCCAAACTCTTAGAAACAGCCTGATACCTTGTAAGTATAACTGTTATGTGAACCTTTAATTCATATCTGAAACTCTGTTCATTGTTCTGGGGAATCTTGTTGTCCATGCAGTTGAGGCTTATAATTCACCTTAGTGCTTGCCTCTTGTGTGGTGAGGATGTGAGGAGGAGTGGGTCATGGCCTCTGCCCTTTAGGAGCGTATAGTCTACTGGGTACAAAAGACAGATGGAGAGATGTGGTGATGAAATGGCACCATATATATAGAACTGCACATGGCATTCCGTGGAAACTCTCATGAGGGAGTGTCCAGCTGCCTTGGGATCTTAGATGGAGGCAGAGAGGAGGACATGAGGGGCTAGTTTTAGAAATAAGGAAGGAACATTAGGTTCTCTGACAAGAATAAATAAAGAGTAAGTTTAGAAGTGGATGGCCAGGCAAATGGGGCATTTCTTGCCCAGTGGTGGTTTCTGATGGGATAATACTATTGTACATCTTCAGCCTAGGATGCTAAGGATTCTTTTTAATACTAAGAAAGGAAGGTGTGTCTTTACAAAAAGATTTCTCTCATTGTGAGATCTGAGATAGAGGGTTAATGCTGTAGCTGGAGGGAGAGAGAGGAGTTAAGAATTGCCTCCTACTATGTTCAGTTTATTTCAGAATTGTGCACTGATTCCCACCTTGGATGCAAGTATGTGAAGACTTTTCAGTCGGGTGAACAGTATGTGCACCAGTGGGCAAAACAGAATGTGTGAGTGAAATCAGTGGCATATAAAATTAGTATTGACTTTAGAATTCCATCAATTGTTTAAACGTTAGAAATAGCTTAAAATTTCATTACTAAAACTTGTATGATAAAACAAGAAGTATAAATTCTCTAATTGCAGTGTGCAAATATTTTTTAAAAGTGTGTGTGTGTGTGTGTGTGTGTGTGTGTGAGAGAGAGTGAGTGAGATCTCCCCATCCTCTCTTTCAGGCTTTGTACTTTTTGTGTAGGATATGTTGTAACTCTAGCTGCCACAGAGAATCGGAAGGAAACAACTGAAGGGATTATTGATCTGCCTTAGGTGTCTGGCTGAGTCTGGAAAACATTAACAGTGGAGACGGTTGACACCACTGTGTACTTTGCCCCAGCAGTGCTTGGCAGGTGCAGTGCCAAAAAAACAAGTTAATCCCCACCTGGATCAGGTAGATGAACAAGAAGGGAGAGGTGGATAAGGTAAAATAGGAGGCTGAACAGAGTGCAGTCACATCTACTCGTGGGGGTCAAGGTAGATAAGGAAGAGATGAGAAGGGGTCTTAAATGTTCATGGAAGAAAGTTTTGCTTATTAACCAAGTATGTGAAGAGCTGAGTTTCTCTGTTGCAAAACTTCTTATAACCTCTAATATGCCAAATTAAACTTGAGATCCTAAAATGGAAATTATGACACGTTACACTACTTATTTGACTCGAGGAGTAAAGCATCCTTAACATCTCCTGGGATGCTAGTGTGGGGCAGAATGTTTTTGTGCACACGGGTTCTTGCAGAACGATGACATGGTCAAAATCGTCCTTTAGCATGTGGCATTTAGGGACTCATAAATGCTCATTGAATTGAAAGCAATTATGAATTAAAGACCTTTTTTAAAGCATTTGTGAGGGCCTGACAATTATGGAGGCTTTTATTTTGTATTGGAAAAAGCATTGATGTTCCATGCTTGTGGTTTATAAAATAACTTTGGGGGATAGTCTGATAATTTGAGAACTTCCTGGTACTCTGTTGGTTTATGGCCATAATTATTTCAAGGCCAGAATAATAGATGAAGTATTGATGAATCACCAGAATCTACCCCCAAAACCCAGAGCACACTGTATATGCTGTATTTTAGCCAATTTCACAATAAATTTAAAAAAATAGATAAAGTATTACCTGAATATGATCTAGCCTTTTAGAAATTATTTCTGAAATCTAATAATGTTATTTTTAAGAAGGGTTTATATATGTGTTTGTTAATTAATACTAAGTAATTACCCAGTATTAATACTAAGGTAAGTGAAAATACAGATTACTCAAATTCTTTCCATTCATAGTTTAAAAATTATATTTCTTGACCATTTATTTTAAACTTTGGAGAACATAGTTAATCAATATTTTTGTATCATTCAAATCTGGGTAGAAAAGCATCTGCTGTTAAGGGACAGTATGTTTCAGATGATAAATCAGTGTCCATTGTCATAAAGTAAAATAATATGTTTATGAGTAAAGAAATTAAGAATTTTAAACTTTGTATTATAAGTAAGAGCTTATTTGGTTTACTTTTCTATAAATTTTTAAAGTGTAAAATGGAGCAGGTGCTATAAGCTTCTTGCATCTCCCTCAGGAATAGAAGGATGTCTGTTATTAGAAACATCAGATCCTTTGTCATGAAACTCAGATTTAGGGTTTGGGACTGGTAATTCGTACAACAGTTAAATGAGTAGCTACTCAGTCAGTGAACCATTAAGAATTGATGTAGTTGGTTTAAATACTATTTATAAAAAGGAAAAGCTTTGAATGTTTAAGGAATGTAAGTCATAGTATTAAAACATTTCCTTTCCTTTGCCCTGTCCGTCATAAATATAAGAAACATTATTTCATCATTAAAAATCTGGTGGGTGACATCTCCATGTTCATAAATGACCTCAAAAATCATCGATGTCCTTCTAGTAGGATGTGTGACTCTCATGGTTCTTTGTTTTACCCCTTCTTCTAGTTTATTTATGTTTCATTTTGAAGTTAGTTTCTTGATTTCATTTCCGTATTCTGAATCATTTACATGTAAATTTAAGTTGTGGTATATTTATGTTTTAGTTTTTGGTTGAGTTTTGTTTTACTTTTTGCCTTTCCTCCATTTTGTTTTTGGTTTTGTTTTTAACATTCCATGTGCACCCACCATTTTTCCCCGACAGTGACCTACCTCAGGATCTTTGTCCTCTGTACAGGCCTGGAGAATGGGAAGACCTGGCTTCAGAAAAAGATATCAACCCATTCAGTAAGTTTAAATCTCTCAACAAGGAAAAACGGCAGCAGAATGGAGAGAGAACCATTACATCAGATTCAAAATCAACAGGACCTTTGGAGAAGTCAACAGAATACACACACATGAAACCCTCAGATAGCTCTGTGTCAGGAAAACTAAAGACATTAGAATCTTCCACAGAGGCAACCAGTGGATCTACCACAGTGACTAGGGTCAGCAAGGAGCCTTCTGACACTCCTGCTCCATTTGAATCTATAGCCAAAGAAAATTCCTTTTTAGGGGAAGATGATGACTTTGTTGACTTGGAAGAACTTTCTTCTCAAACTGACAGTGGAATGGACAAAAGAGACACCTCAAAGGAGTGCCTTTCTCTTGATCCAGAAGAGCTAAGGAAGGCTAAGTCACAAATAATCAGTTCTACTACAAAAATGCAGGTGCAGTCAGCCTTGAGCTTTTCCGGAACAGACGGTGATGCTGAGCTGAAAGGGGCCCTAGATTTAGAAACCTGTGAGAAGCAAGATGTAATCCCAGAGGTGGACAAGCAGTCTGGTTCCCCAGAAAGCCAGGTAGAAAACACACTGAACATACATGAAGATCTAGATAAAGTTAAACTCATTGAATATTACCTTAATAAGAACAAAGAAGGGTCACAGTTATCTGAAAACTTGCAGAAGGCAGAATTAAGTGATGGCAAAAGTAGTGAGCCAGTGGGAATAGATATCACCCTTAGTAGTTCTCTTCCCCAGGTAGGTGGTCCTCCAACTGAGGGCAGTAAGGAGCCAGATAAAACCTGGGGGAAAGAGAGAGTGTCCCTCCCACTGCAACTGGCCTCTTCCACAGAAGAAAATATGAATAAAGACTCTCTAGACATCTCTTCAGAGTCGACTCTGGACAACAGCTGCCAAGGCGCACAAATGGATAATAAATCTGAAATTCAGTTGTGGCTGTTAAAGAGAATTCAGGTACCCATTGAAGGTAAGCCATTTTCCTTTAGTATCTTTATATTCTGCTGTAGAGTTGGCTTTCTGAAACTTGCAAATATAAGGAAAATTAGAACAATGATTTGAGAACTTTTTCTCAATAGAGCTTACCTGTACTGATAGATTAATTGAGAACAAACTTGGCACTGTATAGTATCTATTTTGGACCTTGAACTATGACCTAGATTTCTAGTTCAAAAGTAGTTTGCTTAAAAAAAAAAATTCAAGTAATTTTCCTTTTTACCTTGAATTTCCAAATCTAAAGAGGTTTGAAATGTTTTTTTAGAACTTTTTAAAATTTTATTTATTTATTGGGGGGAGAGGGGCAGAGAGAAAGAGAGAGAGGGAGAATCCCAAGCAGGTTCCACACTGTCAGTGGAGCGCCCAATGTAGGACTCAAACTCTCAAACTGCGAGATCATGACCTGAGCCAAAATCAAGAGTTGGACGCTTAACTGACTGAGCTACCCAGGTGCCCCAGGGGTTTGAAGTATTTTTGAAGATCTTTCAGTTCTGAACTAAATTTCCTTCTGGTGTAATTGGGTCCTCAGTACCCTTCATTGCTATATATTCTTGTGAATTTCACATTGTGTTGGTTTTTATCCTTATTCCCAGTATGTAGCATCTTATGTGATATAGACCAACCTGAAACATCCAAACCTTTTTCCTTTTGTGCTAAAAAAGGTCTGAAAAATGTGATTAGTTCTAATTTAATGTTTTTGGGTTTTTTTTTTTTTTGCCATATGTTTTGATTTTCTGTCACTAAGGGGATTGGGCACTCTTCTTTGTAAGTTGATGGGTTTGACTTTCACTAATATTGTCAGTATTGAGGAAGATATTTCTCATGTGTGATTCAGATATACTTCCTTCAAAAGAAGAGAAAAGCAAGACCCCACCCATGTTTCTGTGCATTAAAGTAGGAAAACCAATGAGAAAATCCTTTGCCACTCATACTGCAGCCATGGTCCAGCAGTACGGCAGACGAAGAAAGCAGCCAGAGTACTGGTTTGCTGTTCCTCGGGAGAGGTAAGCGTGGGCTCACATGGAAAATGTTGGTCTGTTAGATTCTAGTTGCATCTTGATTTTTTTTTAAAGATCTTAGAATAGTTAACCTCATTCTTAAGAGACTTATCCTAATTGTATATGCTAGAATTTCTAGAAGGATATTTTTTGAGTAGTTTTCTGCTAAGGAGTGGTTTCAATTCAGCAAATTTGAGGTCATCATAAGTACTGTGGGCTGAAACACTTTTATAACTTTCTACCCAGTTGAATTTTAAACAAAGGGAGACTTAGATCTTCTCAAAGGCTGTTAATTGGAAGTGCAATTCTATTAAGAATACAAGGGTACCATGGAGCAGATCGAAACCTAAGGACAGTAGAGAGGCATGGTTGCAGTTCTTAAAGTGCTTTTATTCTAGGGAACTAAAGCTTGCTCTGGCCTTCAGGAGGGAGTGTCTGTGACAGTGCAGCATGAGAAGTGTGACGTGACATCACCTGGGTGGGTTCAGGGGACTGACTGTACACCTCTGGAGAGATTTGTATTTTTAATTGCCAAAGGAGACATTTTATCGGTTATGTGACAGTCCCGTCTAGCAGAAATAGTGACACTGAAATTTTTTAGCAGTCCATTATTAAGGACATCTTTATAATCAAAATAATTAGGAGATACTATCTTTGGAAAAATTAAGTGTTTTCCTTTTGTATATGTGGTAGAATAAAAATGTCTTTACAAAGGCCTTCCAGTCAGTTATTTAAAATTGTAAAACTCACACATTTTTCCTTTGCCCACCCAGTTATTGACAGTATCACCTGTGCAGACCGCTTGGCTAACACACCTGCCTTAAGCTTCCTTAAGCATGAATTGTTAATAAAGCAAAATTAAATTCCAAACAAGGGCATACCTTCTGGTTGATTAGTATCCAGAATAATTCTCATCAAGGGAGTTGCCCTGTTTTAATAAATTATAGTTTAACATGAAAAATAGTTAATAGGATTTTAATTAATGAATTTGCCAATATCTGTTCCTTGTCTTAGGCACAAACCCATGTTAACACAGACATTCAACATAGTTTTTGTGTTTATGTTATACTTTTCTACCTGTGCTTGTAACCCCTATGGTGTTTCATTGAAACTTGCAGGATATTAGGGAGATAGAAAAGAAAATGATCACCTTTTACTATTTAAAAATGTTTTGGGGCACCTGGGTGGTTCAGTTGGTTAAGCGTCCTACTTGGACTCAGGTCATGATCTCATGGTTCATGGGTTCGAGACCCGCATTGGGCTCTGTGCTGACATCTTAGAGCCTGAAGCCTGCTTCAGATTCCGTGTCTCCCTCTCTCTGCTGCTCTCCCAATATGCTCTGTCTTTCTCTCTCTCTCTCTCAAAAATGAACAAACATTAAAAACATTATTTAAAAAATGTTTCAACAGAAGCAATGTAAATTTCTGAAGCTCTATTAAAATTCAAATTCTAAAATCAAATTTCACACTTGACTATACCTTAGCGATTTAGGCCAACTCCTGATTGTATAGATGAGGAAAGCAAGTCCCTGAAACTTTCAGCCACATTGTCAGTAATGTGAACCTTCAGGGTCTTCCAGAAAAATTGCATGTTATATATGTCACTTTTTCTTTGAAAATGTATTGTTTCTAATATAACAAAATTGGGGGGGGGGTCCTATTTTATCTTTAATGAAACTGCACCAAGGACTCTTGTAGTATAGCAAGCCCACACATGTAAATCTTATATTACTATCCTTTTTTTAATCCTGAAGAAATCTGTAATGCTGAAATACTTTGACCTCTTGTACGTGGGTTTTGTGGGCTTTTTAGAGTAGGTCACTTGTGAAATTCCATTATGTTGTATTTTATAGTGTCTGTGACTTATTTGTCTTTGGCTAACCTGATGTAATTAATATTCCTTCTTAAACTAATTATGCATTAACCAAACATTTTCTGGGAGGCATTATATCTCACTGTGTTAATGATGGATTTCTTTGTATAGATGTTAGGAAATTTTTGTCTTAATTGTTCTTTTATGTGTTTCCCTTTCTACCTACACTATAGGAAGCCACATTTTTGTTTAAGTATAGGAAAGACGGAGTGGTTTTATAGTTAATTCCCACCTAGACCTCCAAGTACACATAAGAAATAAGAAAGTCATGTTTGTTTCCAACTTGTGAAAATCTTTCAGGCTTCAGGATCATCAAAGTCCTTACAGAGCTAAGACGTGGCATGCAGTGCGCCCTTCTCTCTGATGTTAACTTCTGGATTCCCTCGTTATATCAAGCTGGGCATTTCTACACGCTTTTCTATTTAATAGACTCTTCTATGCATTGGAATTTCAACAGCTTTTCTCATTGGAGGTCTCTTTGCCTCTTCCAGCATTTGAAACTCCTTGTCACAGGAGGTTAATAATTTTGATATTGATGTAGCTTCATAAATGTTTCACTCCTCCTCTTTATTGTTCCTGATACTTCAAAAATATGTTCGTTTTCTCCCCTCTTGTTATTATTACTAGGAAATTAACTCTACCAAAATGTTTCTGTCTTTGTTTACAATGTGCTCTGTGGCTTCCATCATGCCATCACTAACTGAATAGTCTACCAAGTAAGAAGATGGCGGGGGGTGGGGGGAGGCAGGAGAAGAGAGGATGGGAAGTTACATATAGTCTGTATTTATCCTCTTTGGTTGGGGTGGTTTTTCCCCCCTGGAATCCTTGTTATTAAATTTTAGATACCAGACTACCTAAATATGTAATAATAATTTTATTTAACTTGGTAGAAGTTGTCAGAAGATCTAAGACCCCTGGGGACCCAGGAAAGCTGGTCGTTTCTTCTTGCACTCCTGTGGGCTGCTACTTGAGACATGTGCATTGAGGGTTAAAGTGCATGTCAGGTTTAACCTTACCTCCCTGTCTCCATTGTAGCGTGCAGAATCACCTACTTCTCTTGAATTGGCTGCTCATGACAAGAGTGTGCTTAGGAGATTTGCAGTGTCCAGAACCTGGTAAATTCAGGCTTTTCCTACTCTCACTCTTGGTGGTAATTTAAACTTGAGGATAGTGGATAGTTTTACTGTGTATAAATCATCTACTACAGGATTTCTCAACCTTGGCACTACTGACATTTTGAGCTGCTTAATTCTTTGTTTAAGGGGTTGTACTTTGCGTTATAGGATGTTTAGCAGCATCTGAGGCCTCTACCCATGTGATGCCAGTAGTACTTCCCCAGCTGTGACAACCAAAATTATCTCCCAACATTGCCTGAGGGAAGAAATTGTCCAAAGGACAAAACAACATCACACTGAGAACCACTGGCCAAGTGTTAGACTATCAGACCAGGCCTACAAGTGGTAATGAACCATAATAGTCAAATAATTTAGGGATTTGATTACTTAAAACTTGATTATATTCCATTGTAGTCACAGTAATTTAGTCATCTGCATGTACTTTGTTTCCTTTACTCAACCTTAATTCTTTTTTGCAGAGAATTTCATTAAATTTTTTTAATTTTGTTATTAATCTATGGTTTCATGTCTATAAAAAACAACACAATTGTTCCTGCAGAGATTATTTATCTGGAGGAAAATCCTAAATTGATAGAATACTACAAATAGTAAGGTTTATGATATTGACAAACATTTATTTTTTTTTTTTGCCCCTGTACTTTGCACAAGCCTGTGCTAGAAGGTGTCTGTAAATGTGAGAAGACAGTCTCATGCCCTGCCCTGGGAGACACCTGGCGTTGAGCTGCCCTGCTCTGGCCAGTGGGATAATCGTGCAGTGATGAATGAGAATCCCTAGAGTAGTGTGCCTGACCATGAGATACTTTATCCATTTGAAACATAGTTTCTTAGTTTGGAATATGGGTCATTGTGAGCATTAGGTAATTAGGTCATGTTTGAACAAACACTAAGTGCACAGGACCTTGCAGGGGTTGGTCTGGTTCTAGGTAAATAAGACTGCGACTCTAACTTGAGAAGCTTGTGAAAAGCTCTTGAAACAGTTCCTACAATTTTTACAGACTTGATATGATTGTATTCCGTAGATTTGGATACTGTTCTATGTAGAAAATACAATGGTCTTTTTTTCTAATACTAAGAGATCATTTCCTTTTTTAGAAAGAACCAATAATTCCTGTTAAGATTGATACTTCTTTTTTCTTTCTAATTACTTACGGTCTCAATCTCTGAAGTGTTTTTATAATAATTGATTTCATATAATCCAACTTTTAAAATTGGATGGAAATGGAATCAAACAGCAGGAATTGGGTAGAATTTGCCAAGTCATGCATAAATGTTAAATCCAAGCTGAATTAATTAGTTAGTGTGGTTCGTGTAATAAGTAAGCTAATAAGAGAGGAGAAGAGGAGAGCCTTTTAAAAGGCAAATTTAAGAAAAAATTTAAACCTGAAAGTAATTGTGCTAAGGTAATTTTAGCAACACTTCAACATACAGATAAGTCGAGGGAAGCATCTATTTTGCAGTCTGCCTTTTTCCCACGTAATATGTACACTTTCCATGTGAAATACTATATTATATAAAAAATACAGTTAGCACCCCCTTGTTTCATCCCCCTAATGATTTAATCATGCTCCTGCTTTGGATATTAGGTTGTTCCACGTTTTTTGCCATTATAAGCAGTGCTACATGAAACATCTTTATAAGATCCTTCAGGTGGTCTTACCAAGCCAAAGGACATGTGTAAGGCACATAAGAGTGTATGACAATTTATACACCCCCAGCATGAGAGTACCCTTTCCCCCACATGATGAGGAAGCTGAGTCATTCTTTATTTCTATGTTTGGTAAGGAGGAAGATGCAGCTTCATAACTGTTTTAACATTGAGTGGGTGCTTGTTAATTTGACATATGTTTGATATAAAGTAAGGTCAGTAGTGACCTGAGGCTTTTTATTTGCGGTGACTCCTTCAATAATAAAAGTTTACTTCTACCTTGATATACAAATACATTTTTATTAATTATTCTAAAATACCATATTCTCTGATTAGCTTCTAATTAAGATCATCAAGCACTTTGATTTATATGATAGTTGTATTTTTGTGCCTGCCCACATTTGGAATAAACTCCTCCTGTATAAGTTAAGTTGATTCTGTTTTAGAAAGCATGATACTTTCTTCTATAAAGAGTAACTGATGTTCCCAAGCCTTCATAAAAGCTGAGTTTTTTAATACTTTCAGAATTAAAATGAGTAATGCACCCGTGAGCACACTTTCACTTTTCCCCAGCTGTGAGAGAAGGCTGTGAGGGCAGCCAGCATACTCTGTCCGTGCCCTCCTGGCCTCTTTTCCAGCACAGGACTTCGGATGGTCTTTTGCATTGTTTATTTCACTTAAAACCCATGATAGTTTTGTAAGGCATGTAGTGTTATTCCTCATTTTACAGATGAGGAAAGTGGGACATATTAAAAGAAAAGCTGGTTTTTGACACCTTGCTCAAACTGGCAAATATCAGATCTGTGATTTAGACTCAAATCCATTTGATTTCAAATCCCTTTCTTATAACCAGACACTGCAGCAGACAGCTGAGACTGTATTAATTATATCCTTTATTTAGGTTGACAGATTGCTAAAATAAGGATGGGAAATGCCGCAAACATTCAAAGCCCTGTCTTGACTAGTGAGGTAATGAAAATCTGCAGCATCTCCAAATTTATTCATATCCTTGGGCCTTGCCGAAGTGCCCTCCATCTGAGGAGATGTGTCTCCGTAATTACAAGGAGAGGAAGTGACTGATATTTTTTTTAATTTATTTATTTTTGAGAGAGAGAGAGAGAGAGTCAGAGTGAGCAGGGGAGGGTCAGAGAAAGAGGGAGACACAGAGTCTGATGCAGGCTCCAGGCTCTGAGCTAGCTGTCAGAACAGAGCCCGACGCGGGGCTCTAACCCACAAACCGTGAGATCATGACCTGAGCTGAAGTTGGATGCCCAACCTACTGAGCCACCCAGGTACCCCGGAAGTGACTGCTATTTTAAGGATGATATTCCACAGATTAATTAAATTGATATGGTCTTGTCAGAACATTGTATAGAAATAAAGAGCTTGACTAAAATGTCCTTTCTCTAATGTTAAAGAGTTTAACTTGCAGCTGGTTAAGGTGAAGGCTGCTTCTAGCGTTGGCTCTTTATTAGAGTGAACTTTCATGTGCTGCAGTGGCTGTCTGGTCCCAAACAAACAAAAACCCAACAGTATTCCTTCCTTTGAAGCTAGTATCACAAGATCCAGTTACCTTATTTTACATGACTCTTACAGTGCCTTGTACCTAAACTGAGGTTCCCTGTTCTCTGCTGCAGTTCCCCTGATAATCTATTTTGTTACCTTATGGTCAAAATAATCTCAAAAGATATTTTGATCTTGTCATATTGCCACTAAAAATATCCTAAGCCTTCGGAATTAAAGTCCAAATTCCTGTGTCCTTTTTATTTTTTATTTTCTCACTTTAAGTTTATTTATTTATTTTCAGAGAGACAGAGACAGTGTGAATGGGGGAGGGGCATAGAGAGAGGGAGGCAGAGAATCCCAAGCAGACTCTGCATGAGAGAGCAGAGCCCAACTTGGTGCTTGGACCCATGAAACCATGAGAACGTGACCTGGGCCAAAACCGAGACTCAGATGCTTAACCAACTGAGCCACCCAGATGCCCTAAAATCCCTTGTTTGCTTTTTAAAGCTTTTTATAGACTGGCCTACTTTCCTGACGTTTTTTTCATTTGCCTGAATCTGTGGCTTTACTAAGATTGGTCACTTTATGGGTTTTGCCTGCTAGGCCTAGGACCTTTCTAGATTGGCATCTTTTAAAAATACTGTATTCCTGGGGCGGTTGGGTGTTTTAGTCGGTTGAGCCTCCAATTCTTGATTTTGGTTCACAAGATCCCAAGGTTGTGGGATCAAGCCCCATATCAAGCAAGCCTGCTTGGGATTCTCTCTCTCTCTCTCTCTCTCTCTCTCTCTCTCTCTCTCTCTCTCTGCCCCTCCCCATTCACTAATGCTCGCTCTCTCTAAAATAAAATTTAAAAAATTAAAATATAATATTCCTGAACTCAGGCAGTTCCCCTCTCTTCTCTGCCTGTACAAATCCTTGTTTCTCAGAACAGTACCCCCGACGATGGTCTCTCCCTAGACTGGCAGTAATAGTCTTTTCTATCTATACTTGACTGGTGAATAACCCACAGGCATGGAGGCACTGGGGGAACGAATGGAAGTTTAGCACCTTTTCCTCCTGTAGGATCAATCTCCTGTAAGTTTCTAAATTTAGAAATATTGAGGATTAAAGCCAGTGAAGGAATGTGTTCTGTCTCATAGAGATGAAAATATATATAGTTAACAAGGAATTCGTGGCTTAGATCAATGGGTACCAAACTTAGTTTTGTAATAAAACCATCTGGGAGCTTTTAAACATACAGAGTATCTAGTCCTTCCCTGAACATCCTGTAGCTTGGGATTTAGAATCGAATGCTAGAATCTGTTAGGCAACTTCTGTACATATTGCGATAAACAAAGGAAGATAATTGTGTTCTTATTTTATTTAAACATTCTATAGCATTGATACCTTTGACCATCATATTTATTAGACACCCTTTTGTTCTGTCATTCCTTCCTAGTCTTTCCTTCCTCTGTTTCCTCATTAAATGTTAACCCTTAAAAGACCTTCTATGTTTCTGACTATCTATATGATTACCTGCATCTAATTAACTCTGTCTTATATGACGATCATGTCCAGCTGTCTTCAGTCTAGAACTTTCTACTGAGCCCCAAACACATGTATACTTGATAGTTTTCAGTATTTGGGTCATCCATGGATCAGACAAATTCAAAGCAGATCATGCCCTAAACTGGGTTTCTTATTTCCACCATTGTCCCTGTCACTTTCCCTATAACTCTTGCTTTCTATTTTCTCCATCATAGTAACTGATACCACAGGCCACCCCATCCCCAAAGCCAGAATGTGGACATAATCTTGCCTCTCAGTCATCTTCCCACACTGGTCCGTGCCACAGCTAGCTTATTCTATCCACTTGATATCACTAGGATCTTTTGCTCCCTTGCTGACCCTTCTGTGGACAACTGGCGATATTTTGATAGAAGTAAATGTGAATCAGACTTATTGACTGGCTTGCTTGGCATATCCAGCTTCCCCTCCCCACCCCCAGCCATATTACCCTCCTCACCAAAATGCATGTTTTAGTTCAAATGTCTCCTCTAAGAAATATTCTTTGTCTAGTTTAGATGTACTGTACCCCCACTTCTGTCATAGCACTTAACTATACTCTTCTACAGATGTGGACTACTACGGGCTTTTGACACTGTGTGTTATAATATTGTGTCGTAGAAACAGCATAGGATCTAGTATGTAGCATACTTCTAAATGCTAATTGGATGGATTCATGAATAAATTAGCCTATAGTCTCATAGATAAAAATATTTAAGTACCTTATTCCTTAAAACTAAAATAATGCATAAACTTTATATAATATTTAGAAAAATACAAAAAAGCAAAAAGGAGGAAAAAGCTCTTAATTTGTTACACCAAGCCAGCTGCAATTTATTTTTATTTTTGTAGACTTTGCCCTTTTTTCTATGTATGAATTAATATAATGATAGTATGTGTGTATCTATCTATCTATATAGATGTGATAATTGAGTGTGTGTACGTAAATGATACTCTATAAACTGCTTTTACTAAAATGTATCTTTCTTTGCCACTAAATATTGGATGTGCGTTTAGTGAGCATGCATTACTTTTCCAATAAGAGATAAAATCATAAAAATGAAAATTGATTCTCCTATTAAACCAGATTTACAACATGGGGTGCCTGGGTGGCTCAGTCAGTTAAGTGTCCAACTTTGGCTCAGGTCATGATCTCATGGTTTGTGAGTTCGAGCCCCGTGTTGGGCTCTGTGCTGATGTCTCAGAACCTGGAGCCTGCTTCAGATACTGTGTCTCCCTCTCTCTGTGCCTCTTCCCCACTTGTATTTTTTCCCCCTCTCTCTTAAAAATAAACATAAAAAATTTAAAAATAAAAATAAAAAAATAAACTAGATTTACAATGGAAAGATGTTCAAATCCTAAGCAAAATGCTTTCAAGAGCATTTTCCTTGGAGGAAAAAAAAAAAGGATGAATTAAAGGAATGAAACAGTAACCTAGTTTTCTAGTATGAAATCTTTAACCATAGTTAGTGCTGAATTTTCTGATCAAAAGTCCTCTTGCTTTTAACAGGTTCAAGGCTAAATTGAAATCTTTGATGACTGTCAATGCCAGTAAGACTATAGTGCTAAATAGTCTTACTAGAGCAGCTTAGGCCCTACTTAGCCCAAAGAGGTATATTTCAGAATACAAGCCCTGTGATTTTCAAGTATAACATGTTATTATATCATTCTATATTATTGTTGTGATGTTTGAAGATAAAAGTGTTACTATTAAAAAAAAAAAAAAGGTCTCCAAAGTTATCCCTAAAGAAACGATCTTTCTCTTTTTGTATTTAACACAAGTTTAAGTTCTGGAAAACTGCTAATCAAATGTAACTTATAGGATACTTATAGCACATCAATTTTCTTTTCTTTTAATGCTTTGAAATGTTTTGAAGTGATGTTGCTTCCTCTCATACTTTTTCTGGTTACATTACCTTTTGCTTTTATTAACTTAAGGTTCTAGAAATTCATCATCATCTTTTAGAAGCACTATTAGGCAGCCACCCTTCAGTAATTTCAGTAACCAGCTTTGGCAAAAGCTTCAAGTTAATCAGTGACTGTAGAGCCAGACCTAATTTCATGGAAATATAACTTCCTTGGTAGGAGCTCTTCGCTGGGGTGGCTGTGTTTTCTGCTGCAGGAGTGAACACCAGCACTTTGGAGTGTGGCTTGTGGCCTGTGTCCACCGCATAGTAGTTCATGCCAATGGGTGCTGCACACAGCGTTTGGGAGTAAGTATGTAGAAAGTAATTATTGCAAGCCGAAAGGCCTGCAGGAGCCAGAGGGAGGAATGGTGGGAGGGAAGCCCGGGGGGGCTAGTGTTAGTCACCTGTTCTGGGGAAGAGCTGCTGCGTACCTGTGCACCTCTGTACCTCCAGCAGAATGCTGCTGTGCCATGGATTGCTTGGCCTTCGCATCTTTTGCAAAAGAAGCTGAATATGTGTGTCAGATCTGCCCAATTTTTAAGTATTAGCCACTGTTTAAAATAAAAAGTACAGATGCTGAGTCCAAGGTATGGGCTGTCAGCCTAAGGCCTTCAGTGTTGATATTAACATAAACTTTTAATCTTTTCTTTTTCTTTTTTTTTTTTTTTTTTGAGAGAGAGAGGGAGAGGGTACAAGTGAGGGGCGGAGTGAGGGGGAGAGACTCCCATGAGGTGCAGAGAGACAGAGAGAGAGAAGCAGGGTTCACCCAAGGCAGGGCTCGAGCTCACCCGATGTGGGACTCAAACTCACGAACCGTGAGATCATGACCTGAGCTGAAGTCAGATGCTTAATGACTCAGCCACCAGGGGCCCAATTTCTTCTTATTTTTAAGTGATCCTTTTTTACAACTGTAATTGTTCTGATCAATGATTCTCAGAAGAGCTTTCCTATTATTTTTGGTGAACCAGGATAAAGAAGCATATTTAGTTGATATTTTGTAAATAAATTTTCTTTTTATAAACACACTAAGACCCTGGAAGAATAAGCATTACACCAGGGTATTACTAATCATTGGTTTCATTTGGAATTGTAGAATACTGGATCTGAAAGGGACCTTACAGGGCAAGGAAAATGACCTTTTTCATAGAAGGACCTTGGGTCAGGCCTTTAAGGTAGGTTTTAAGAGGTGGTAGTTTTCTAGTATACAGCCTCTGTGGCCTGGAGCACTTTGCCTTCTTTGGCTTCTCTGGCTGTATTCAGAATGTAGTCTGGGGAAGTTTTAGATTGAAGTGCACTGGACTATCTTTAATTTCTCATCAACAATACAAATGAATGGGGGACTGCATACATGTGTGTTTCCTTATTCTCTGGGTCACATTCTTACTCTCTTCATCCCTTTCCTTGTCTTCTTCTTATTTCCCACTTTCTACACCATAACATCTCTTTTTAATGTGATAGTAAATTGTTTGATGGTTCCTGCTTATAATTTTTAAATCAAGTGGGTGGTTCAGGGGCTATATCTTGCTGTATATAGCCTCAGTTTCTTTCCTTACCAGTAAAGTGGACCTTGATAAGACAAGAATGCCTTAACTGCTTCTAGGTTATTTTGGTCAAGTTCATTGGTCTATGTGGTAGCAAGATTTTAGATAATCACATGCAAGGGACTTTGTAAAAGGTCTGTCAGAAAGTAGAACTTACATGTATATTTAATATTCCAGACACCTATATGAGGAGCTAGGTTTTCTTATCTTCATTTTAGAAGTTCAGAGATATTGAGGAACTATCCCAAAGCCTCCAGCTAGTAATAAATGGGACCAGTTTGGGAGTTCAAGTCTTTCTTTACCTTAGACATGTATGCTTTTTTTTTTTTTTTGCTTTACCTCATAACTATGTTTAAAAAAAAATAAAAGAGAAAAAGAAACAGATAATAGTAAAATGCCAGCATGGCCAATTTTAAGAAAATAGATTGTGATTGTACCTAAAGCACATATACCTAAAGTGTGACTAAGTAACGTTTTGTTCCAAGCATTAACTCAGATTTTTTTAAAAAAATAACTTATTGTCAAGTTAGCTAACATATAGTGTATACAGTGTGCTCTTGGTTGGGGGAGTAGACTCTCATGATTCATCGCTTACATACAACACCCAGTGCTCATCCCAGCAAGTGCCTTCCTCCACGCCCATCACCCATTTTCCCATCTCTTCCCCGCCATCAACCTTCAGTTTGTTCTCTGTATGTGTCTCTTATGGGTTTGCCTCCCTCTCTGTTTGAAACTATTTTTTCCCTTTCCTTCCCCCATGGTCTTCTGCTAAGTTTCTCAAGTTCTACATATGTCAACTCAGATTTTTTTTAAATCAGGTTTTATATCCTTCAGCCCTCTAGTTTGTCAGTTACAGAGTGTTAAGGAAACAACAGTTAGACTAACCATAAAGGAAATGGTGACATATATTGGTTGAGACCAGTATATGAACTGACCTGAGGTTGATCCCAGATCCACCCATAACATACTGTGTTGGTCTCAGTTGGTCAAGTTGGTGTTGGTCAAGTTAATCTATATAAGGATCTCTTTTTTCTTCTGTTAAACAGAAATGATAATTATACTGGCTACCTCATGGGGTTATTATGAGGGGAAAAAAGAACTTGTCCTTGTACTTAAAGTTATTTGTGCCACTACCGTTACTCTTAACATCTGTTAATCCTTTGCTGCCTCTGAGGTAAGGCTGTTGCCTTCCAAGAACTTGTATCATTTACCTTCTTTGCATTTCTTTTTCACAGATGACAACTTTATCTGCTAAACAGGGATTTGTGCCTTGAATATGGTGGCTCCTTTGCAGTGAATCCTAAAAGGATCCTTGTGTTGATGATAAAGATCTTTGAGGTTTATGAAGGAATCTAACTAAGCTCCAATTTGTAACTAGACAGAGAACCTAAACAAAACCTGAATACCAGGTTTTGGTGTATTAACTGTTGCTGGGTGGGTTGGCGCCGGTTTTGTGCCTGGAAGAGTATGCAGGCAAGCTGCCTCGTCTCCTGTGTCCGCTGCCACATCTGAGCTCTGGTCTTGACCTTGTGGCTAGATCACTAATGTAGCCTCCTCAACAGAGCCTTTGTTTCTAGTCCTATCTTTTCCTGACCTTCTTTCTCTACTTGGCTCCACAGCGGGTCTTTCCAAACTACAGATCTGGCCAGGCCACTTCCTACCAAAGCCCTGGCCGTTGCCTCCACAGCATCTGCAGTAGTGCTTTCTCAAACTTTAGCCACTCACACATTCCTTCACAAATATCCCCATGTCTGCGTACCGTCTGTCCTACTGTTTACTTAGTAGTTGTCTGTAGGAAACTTATAGCAGTTATTTTTTTATTTAGCCTTTTCCTGAGCAGTAATATATGTGAAATCAAAAGTATAATGTGCTAGTTGTATTTACCACTGCTAATATTCTGTGGCTGTTAAAATATGTTCCTCTGTGTGCCCTTAGAAGTCACTGGAGCTGCTCCTCATACACTTTGGAAAACAATAGCCTCAGGATAAGGTCCAAGCAGTTTATCTTGTGCTCAGGACTTTCTGTGACCCACCCAGCGACCCAGTCCCTCTGGCGTTTGCATTCTCCTTTCCTGCCATTCCATTAAGCAAAGACTCAGCCTTGCTCTTTCATTCCACCCCCAGGAATTCCTGCTCTGTCTGATGAGTTGTCAGTACACACCTCCCCTCTCATGCCGACTGGCTTCTGTCATTGTGTTGTTGGAGCTGTGTTTGGATTTTTTGTGTACTCCCTTTCACCTGAGCCCTCTAGAGCAGGGCCTGGGTCTCCTGCACCTGCATGGCCCTGTTCTTATTACAGAATCTTCGGTTAGAAGTCACCTGTGACCTGACTGCATTGCCTTTCCTTCTACTGTGTCCACTTTGCCCTCCTTCTAGCGTCACCCTGCTCTTGTCCTTTAAATGCCTTGTCCTTTTGCACACATTCCCTGCAGCAGGATGCCATTTCCCCTCCCTCAGCAGTCAGAGTAACGATGTCCGCTGGCCTCCCTGATCCCAGCCCGAGATGATTCCCCTCTAGGCTTACCCTTGTCATCACTCTTCTTTAAAAAATAATAGTAATAAAGGAAAGAGGCAGCAACATGAGAATAGGATATTAGAGCAAAGGTACAAGAGCCTCTTGCTGGAAGAAAGAGCACATTTTGGAGACTGGCACAAAACAGAGCTCTAACACACCCCCAAGGAGTGTTAGAATTTATCCTTAAACCTACAGGGAGACATTGGAAGGATTTTATACAGCTGGGTGAAAGTGATCAGGTTTGTATTTTATAAGATCACTTCTGCCTTCCTGTTGTTTCTTCTTAGCTTCCTTCCAGGACCACTTCTATTGCTTCTTCCTTAAATATTAGGTTTTCTAGGATCTAGCACTTGACCTCACTCCCTGCTCACATGTGTTACCACGCCCATTGCTACCTGATAGTGGCCAGTGTTGCAGTAATTACTGGTAATTGTGTTGGCCTGACCAGAGGTAGCCTGAGGCAGCCAAGGCCAGGGAAATTCAGTGACTCATCAGAAACCACAGGTGAGTTCCTGAGTGGGTTTTAAAAAAAGCCGTCAACAGGCTTTCAGAAGTCAAGACAAATGATCACTGAGATACTGTTGAATTTGACAGTAGATCACTTTTGAGAAAATCAGCTTCACTGAAGCAGGGAGGGAGAGAACAAGGTTAAAAACTCTGCCTCCATCCAGAGAGTATCTGAGGCAGGTTTAACAAAGGGCATATACTAAAAAGTTAATAGAATGGAAGAATTCCAGAATGAAAAGAAGTTGGAAGTTATGCTAACCCAAATGTCAACAATAAGCTCTGAAGTGAAGATGGGACATGAGAAGGGAGCTTTAGGGATAAACAAAATCCAGAAGCTTCTAAATTGAAGGATGGGGAAATGCAAGTAGGTTTGTGGATTAAGATGAAGGAGGGGTGCCTGCCCAGGTGGCTCAGTGGGTTGAGTGTCCAACTTCGGCTCAGGTCATAATCTCACGGTTCATGGGTTCGAGCCCTGCATCGGGCTCTGTGCTGACAGCTAGCTCAGAACCTGGAGCCTGTTTCAGATTCTGTGTCTCCCACTCTCTCTAACCCTCCGCTGCTCATGCTGTCTCCCCCTCAGAAATACATAAAACATTAAAAAAAATTTAAGATGAAGGAAATAAGTGCAGGGAGAGGTGGGATGGGATAATGGAAGAAATTCACCAAGTGTCAGGACTGTCGAAAGTACAGACAAGAGGGTTAAAATGGGTAAAAGAGGAATTCCTTCTTTTAAAGAGAAAGATACTAAGAGGGAAGGTTGAGGGGAGTACATTATCAGGATGGTACAGTGGAGAGTTCTCTGTTTAGAAAGGAAGGCAGGTAGGAGAGTGAGGTAGAGACCTAGCAAAAGCAGAGGTCTGGAATAGCTACTGTTTAGAAAGTTAAGGAAGTAAGTTAGGGCTGAGTAGGGAGGCCCCTGAGGGAGGGAGGATTTTCTTAGCCAAGGTTAGGTGCCTTTGATTTGTAGTGGATCCATTAAGCACAAATAAGAAAACCCAGCAACATCCATCATCCCAAGAGAGGCGTCAGCAAGGTGATTGTTCTTGTGAGAAGGTTTTTGGAAGGGCAGGTGCGGTAGGAGGATCAAAACTGTGCTTCTAGGGCGCGCCAGTGAGGATGAGACGGAAAGATTGGTCTGAAGTATGTGAATCCAGGAGGGGCTAATGGGGAAAGAGGAAGAGTGGGGGGTCAAGGTGAGAGCAGAACTGAAACAGAAAGAGGGGGAGTGGGTGGAGGGGAGGTCTGCAGAGGGACGAGGAGGGAATTTCCAGCACTCTGAGACCTGTCTCCAGAGGTCAGGGTTGACTTCTGGGAACTAATGACCAGGAAAACCCAGTTAGCTAAAAAGAACCATTCCAAGAATTAGGTTAAATAAACTTACAGTCACTCTAATCTAGAAGGAAAAAAAGATGAAGTCATATCCTCTTCCTTGCTCCCCCCAATTAAATTGTAAAAATAAACAAAGGATAGAGAATTGAGCAGAAGTAGAACTAGAAAGGGGTCATTGATGCCTTCCATTTGGTCTCCAGAGGCCGAAGAATTAAGTAATCAGATTGGTTCCAAATGGACTTTAATTTTCTCTTGTGGCACAGGCCATTTTAATTCTTTATTCCTTTGGCTTTCCCTTCAGGGGCATAGTATGGGCCCCATGTCTATGTGAGAGGCTATTGCTGAGGGAAAGTAGGGTGTGCCAGGGCCCTGAACATCTGAGAGAAGGGACATGAACATTTCCCATCTGGATGCCCCATTTGCAGAATGTACTTTTGAGGTTTCTCATCTCAACTTACCTGAGGCTTCCCAAGGTTGGAGCAACTTTGTTGGCAGCAGAGATCAAGCCTACCCCCAGAGACGGGAGGAAGGCCATTCAGGGCTTCTGTCGTGTCCACTGCAGCCAGTGGAGAACCATCCCCAGGAGCACAGCTGAGGTAAGGCAGCTGCCCTGTGATGCTGCCCAAACAGGGAGCAGAGTCTTGGCAGTGCTGTGAGCCTATTAATGGAAGGTATGGGAAGAGGAATAACTAGAGGGCAGCACGTGCCATAAGGGCCACCTAAGGCACCTCACTAGTGTTACTTACGCTTCATTAATGAAATCTAAAGCCAAGGAAGTAGTTGACCTGTACTATGAGACATCTGATTGTAGACAGGTACAAAAATGTACTGTCTTCCTTGGGGTTCAGAATTCATAAAAGAAGAGGCAGTCAGCTTGGACTGGCTGGAACATTTCCAGTGAGGGTGTATTCGAGCACATTTTTGAATTTGCTAAGCCTCAATTTTCTTATTTTTAAGTTGGGCATAGTAATACTTGCCTCTTAGAGCTGCTGTACAATGTAGCATCCTTGAGACAAGGAATCACATCTTTTCTTTTTAGGTCACTAATATATTTCATCAGCATTGCTTAAAACATAAGGTCACTTCTTCGGGTGCGTGGGTGGCTTAATCGGTTAAGCTTGCAACTTCAACTCAGGTCATGATCTCATGGTTTGTGAGTTTGATCCCTGTGTTGGGCTCTGTACTGGCAGCTCAGATCCTGGAGCCTGCTTTGGATTCTGTGCCTCCGTCTCTCTCTGCCCACCACCCCCCACTCATGCTCTGTCTCTCCTCTCTCAAAAATAAACATTTAAAAAATTAGAAAAAATTAGGTCACTTCTCTGTTTAATATTTTAAAAAATTTATGACTCTGACCCTCTTTTCTGTGATACTTTGAGAATACCTCTTCCCTCCCTTCTAGATCCTTTTTTCTATGGTAAGTCCAAAATGCCCAGTGCTTCACCCAGTTTAAAGGGCTGCTCTGGCCGCTCTTTGACACACTACAAGCTGTTGAAGGATAGGACACTCACTCTGGCAACAAATCCAGAGTCCTGATTTACCACTCACTAGAAACCCAACAGTCCCAAGGGAAGAGGTTTGGGAGAAGAGGCCCTTTTACCAGGTCATCCCAGATTCCTGCCCCAGGCTGAGATATTTATTGTAGAGAGAATGGCACTGGCAGGCAAGAATACTTTATTCCAAAATTGACCTTATTCCCACCCTACACCCTGTTACAGCTTTTGAGAAACACATACACATATGATATAAGTAGCCATTTCCTTCCCTGGTATGCCCAGTGTGGCAGGTAATTTGGTCTAAGTTTTACCATCGGCACACTATGCCCAAATTGACCCATTCCCAAAATAATTATGGCATTCATAAGGATCCCAGGATATCAGTCTAGACCATTCCTTCCACTACCTTGAAGAGTTTCTTTTCAAGAAGGGTGCGGTAGGGAAAAGGATATTGCCCTTTCCTATGGGTTTATCTCTATTTGGACCACTTTAATTAATCAAAGATGCTTTAATAATCTTGAACTTCAAAAGAGAGGATATTAGGCACAGGATTCCTCCTTCTTAGGAAATCCTTTGGAGTTTATACAGATCTTCCCTCTCTCTCACCTTCTAACTCATCCCCTCCCAGTGGATTGTAAGAAAAAGTTGTCGATGACAGAATGTCCAGTTATATCTTCCTCCAGAGTAATAAATCCTACTCACCTCACATCTACATAATTAAAAGGGTCTCCTCAAGCAACTGAATGTCTTCGTCACCAAAAAGGAAAGTGACTGGCAGTTTCTAGGATAGGATCTCTCATTTAAATATTTATTGACCCACAGTTTGTACAATTTGTGTTTTCTTATTATGTCTAAGAAGGAATGAAATCAGGGGGGGTAACTAGGTGGCTCAGCTGGTTAAGTGTCTGACTTCGGCTCGGGTCATGATCTTGTGATTCGCGGGTTCAAGACCCACATCAGGCTCTGTGCTTACAGCTCAGAGCCTGGAGCCTGCCTCAGATTTTGGGTCTCCCTCTCTCTCTGCCCCTCCCCCACTCATGCTCTGTCTGTCTCTCAAAAATAAACATAAATTTTTTTTAAGAAAGTAGGGAATCTTAATTCCAAATCTGCACCTCACTTCTTATACCCTCACAGTCTTGCATGGGGATATGTATCAGCATGAGCTTTAATCATTTCTTGGGATGCTTCTTCAGTGTTCATATTTACACAGTGACTTTCCCTATGAGGATCAAATATTAGAGAACAAATGAGCAGTCCTTCATGGAAAGTAGGTCCAAATAATGACAAAAATGTGTCTGCTGTCAGAACCGGGAAGTTAACTGGGAAGCAATTTAGAAATCAGTGGCAATAAGGGTAGGGCTTTGTAGTATGATTGAAAGAACCCTGATTGTCACGTCAGAACATCTAGTCCTGGCTGTGATGCTGATGGTAAACTTCAGAGCCCCCATTCCCTTATATCAAAGATGAGTTAGTTGAATTAAATGATACCCAATATCCCCAATCAGCTCCAATATTCCTGAAGGTAATCTCCCTGAGCGCAACACTGAGAGTTGTTGAAGGAAGCAGTACCCTCTGGCCACAGACCACCAGAAACACATGTTGAATGAGCTGGGTTGATGCATTGCTTGTAAAATAGAATGCACACCATGGGACTGTGGGCCATTTCAGAAAATGAGTGCTAAAAAGGAGGGCAGGATTTCGATTTGTGTTAGGTGATTCAGGGGAGGACTTAAGGGAGCTGGCATTTGGTCTAGATTAGATGCTATCAGGAAGCAGAGGTCATTTTATGATTGTCTTATCTAAGAGGAAAGAAGGAAGGAAAGACTAGACTACAGAGCTTAATGCTATAATTAGTAAAGCAGTTGTAGTCCAAATTGTACGGCTATTTGGTCATTTTTATGGCTGGACAGTGTTCATGTTTATGTTCAACAGAAGAATCCGAGGGTCTCGTGTTGAGTGCCAGGCCAGCTCCTAGCAGCACTGGGGTCTGGCTGGTAGCCCGGGCTGGCTGGCAAGTATCAGGGACTATTTTTCTTTTTCTCACAGGAAAGCTAGCCACTAAATAATTAGGAAGTCCTATTCATTGTAGATATGAGCATAGTAAATGTCTTCCTTTCCAGGAGTTAGAATGAAGCATATTTGGGTCTCTATTACAAAACATAGTTGAGATAGACTAAATATTAAGTGTTAGGAAACTGAAGGAGTTACCACTGTATACTCCGTCGCTGGAGTGGTGCTTAATTTTTTCTAAGTTACTTTTTCATAGGAAAATTTATACTGCATGGTATAAATACTTTCGAATGCTGCTGTTCAAAAGTGTGTGTGGGGCGCCTGGGTGGCTTAGTCGGTTAAGCGTCCGACTTTCGCTTGGGTCATGATCTCGCGGTTCGTGGGTTCGAGCCCCGCGTCGGGCTCTGTGCTGACTGCCAGCTCAGAGCCTGGAGCCTGTTTCAGTCTGTGACTCCCTCTCTCTCTGACCCTCCCTCTCTCTCTGACCCTCCCCTGCTCACGCTGTCTCTCTCTCTCTCTCCTAGAAATAAATAAAACATTAAAAAAAATTAAAAAAAAAAAAAGTGTGTGTGTGTGTGTGCGCATGTATTTATTGCTGATGGAAAAACAAACATTGATATCATTCCTAGAAAGGTCAACATGGTTTTTAGTAGCAAGGTTAGAAGGAATTGCTCCTCTGACAACACAGTCCCACTTCTGGGAATATATCCTACAGCTATACCTGTACACACACGAAGTGACTCACATGCGAAGTTATTTGTCACAACACTATTTGTAACAACACAGTCTTGGAAACCACCCAAGGGTCCATCTATAGAGGATGATTACATAAACTCTGGTTAATCCACAGAGCAAAGTACTGTGTCTCTATGAAAGAACGAATGAGGAAGCCATCTATATATTGATGTGGAAAGAGACTATAATATATTGTTAAATGAAGAAAGCAAGATAGAAAATAATGCTGTCTTTTGTAGAAATGGAAGACAAAAAGAAAATATATTTATGTGTATCTTTATAACATTACAAAACTATGCAGGAAATGAAATGAGTGGTCACTTATAAGGGAAAAGAGTGGGCACAGAATTTGTTAGACAGGGATGTGAGTGAGAAGGAAACTTTTCATTATTTGCTTTTTAAAATATAGTTTTGATGCTAATATCAGAAAAATGTCCTGCCTATTCCAAAAATTAAAGTAACTTAAAGGTATATATGATGTAAAATATCTTTCTCCCACCACATCCCATTCCCCAGAAGTAACCCATTTCAATTGGTTTCTTATATACTCTTTCATAATAGTCCATTGTACTAGTCCAGGAGTTCCAGAGAAACAGAGCTAAAAGGATATGTATATATAAATCTAGAGAGAAGGATTTGTCTGAAGGAATTGGCTTACGTGGTTGTGGGAGCTGGCAAGTCTGAAATCTGCCAGGGGAGGCTGACAGGCTGAAGACGCAGGAAGAATTTGATATTGTAGTCTCAGGTCTGAAGGCTATTTAGAGACAGAACTCCTTCTTGCTCAGGGGTCCTCAAACTTTTTCTCATTAGGCCTTCAACTGATTGCATGAGGCCCATTCACATTATGGAGGGTAATCTGCTTTACTGAAAGTCTGATTTAAATGCTAATCACATCTAAAAAACACCTTCACAGTAACATCTAGACTAGTGGCCTAAAATGGCCAAGTTGATGTCATAAACGATTAACCATCACATCCATGTAAAATTATATCTATATCTGGTTTTTTTTTTTTTAATGGAAATGATAGCATATCACACACACGGATACACACCTTGTCTTGGGTGCCAACTCTCCATGCTTAGAAGGAATAGGAGAAATCTCAAAGGAAATATGCTTTTAAAGTATATGAAAATTGATAATCCTGTATTATCAAAGGAAAGATATGATTAATATAAAAAGGGAAACAACAAGGGCACCTGGGTGGCTCAGTCAGTTAAATATCTGACTTTGGCTCAGGTCATGATCTTACGGTTCGTGAGTTCCAGCCCTGTGTTGGGCTCTGTGCTGACATCTCAGAGCCTGGAGCCTGCTTCAGATTTTGTGTTTCCCTATCTTTCTGCCCCTCCCCAACTCATGCTCTGTCTCTCTGTGTCTCTAAAACATAAATGTAAAAAAAAATTTTTTTAATAAAAATAATAAAAAATTTAAATTAAAAGGGAAACAACAGCTTTGAAACACATTTGATAGTGGTAAAAGTTTGATTCTGTAAAAGTTCCCACAAACTGAAAAGGAAAACACTGACTCCTCAGCCACAAAGAGCTAATTCATGAAGGAAAAGCTGTAGCCAGGAAGAAAACCTTTGAAAATTGTTCAGTGCACCAACACTCAGAGAAATGCCAAGTGCATCAGGTAAACTTAAATATGTATGAAACTCTTTTTTAAAAAAAAAAAGAGTAACAAGTAAGATGAGTATGTAACTTTAATGCAAACTAAACTGCTGGTGTCAAGAGTAAACTAGTGAGCCTTTTAAAAACCACCTGGCAGGATGAATCACAAGATATAAAATCATGCCCTTTAGCTCAGTAATCCTGTTTCTGGAACTCACCTTGAGGAAATAATTCAAAAGAAGGCGAAAGGCATAGATCCTGAGGTTGTTCACTGTAATGTTTGTACAACTGAAGAAATGGGAAGAAGCTAAATATCCTGAAGATGCAGAAATTCAGGCTATTTATGACTTAATACTTTCATGAAATGAGCGCATATGAATCCGGACAAAGACTAGCAACATGGCAGATGTGCATGATTGAATGTTACATATAGCAAACAATTATATGTTGGTCCTGATATGACAATGAGAGGAAAACTACTATATACACATGGACAAGAACAGATAGGAATACAGAACCCTAAAAAACTTTTGGTCCATTGGGATTTCAGAATTGTGGGGGTCCTTTCTTTTTTTGTTTTAGTTCTGTTAATATTTGTCTTAGTCCATTTGTGCTGCTTTACCAGAATGCCATAAGACTGGGTGGCTTATACATGACAGAAAGGTATTCCTCACTCATAGTTCTAAAGGGAAGATCTTGGGAAGTCCAAGATCAAGGTGCTGGCAGATTTGTCTGGCAAAGGCCCACTTCCCTGTTCATAGACAATTATCCTTTCACTGTATCACATGGTGAAATGGGGCCTCTTTTTATAAAGGCACTAATCCCAATTATGAGAGCTCATGACCTAAACACTTCCCAAAGGTCCTGCATCTAAATACCATCACATTTCAACATTACAAATTTAGGAGAGATACAAACATTCAAGCTATAGCAATATTGTTATAATATTTTTACATAATTATCACTTTTTAAAAATTAGCAATAAGTTAATTTTGCCCCAGACAACAGGCTTACATTGGAATTCCCATTTTGTAATTAGAAAAGACTTTAAGAATCATCAGATCCTACCTGTTGCTCACTTTGCCCACTGTGATGGCTGCAGGAGTAGAATCGAAGGTTAGAGAGCCTGTGATTCTCATACCTGGGGCGATATTGCAGGTGCTGGGACCAGAGTTCTTATTCTATGCTTAGGAATTAGCCATCTCTCTATTGATGAAGTTTGGTTAGATGCTACAGTACCTCCAGGTGTTAAATATGTATAAGAGAACAGAGAAATAGGAAGCCAGCCACATTCCCATGTCAATAAATTAGGTCTCTTTCTAATATCAAAACAACAATTAGTATTTACTTCATAGCTATTAAAGGTGTTTTTGTTAAAATTATAACAGTGCTTCACCTACATAAAAACCCACTGAAGTATTGTTTTATCTTTTGTGTTAAAAGTTCAGATCATTTTTTTCCATTGAATACAAGTGTCCAATAAATGAAGACCTAACGAGGAGATAATATTTGGTGTAAATATTTCATTGTGTTTTTCAATTTTATGTCTCGTCTCTTGATCTTTTCCTCAGATTGAAAGACAGGTTCTCAGTGTCTGTAGACTTCTACTTTCACTAGTTGACTTATTTTCCAAATTTGGAATGCACTCATGGAGGTCATCGTCACAGTGGGAAATTTCCCAGTTAGCAAAATGGATTTGCCAAGCAGGAAAAGGATGGTTGCAAGTGCCCAAGTTCCTACTTGTGCCTGCCAGGAAAGTGGATTTGGTGTTAACTCCTATGACGAACGTGTTTTTCAGGGTGGATCACTTGTACACGTTCTTTGTTCAGTGGTCTCCTGACGTCTATGGGAAAGATGCCAAAGAACAAGGCTTTGTGGTGGTGGAAAAGGAAGAACTGAACATGATCGACAACTTCTTCAGTGAACCAACCACCAAGAGCTGGGAGGTGAGCACTCAAAAGGGACTAGACTGTTGTGGCCGTTATAGTATCCAATCAAAAATTTCTTGCGTCCAAATACCAAGAACTTCTTGGCTGGCAAGAAGTTAGATTTCCTGTGCGCTTTTGAAATTATAGAAGGGGAATAACCTTATTCCTCTACTTGAGCTAGTTGTATGTGTCAGATAAACACCACCACTACTACTGCTGCTGGGCCATTTCACTTTCCTTTTTAAAAACTGCTAATGGGTCCCCTTTATGTACCGGATGAAATTCAGGCTCCTTAATGTGGTCTGAAAAGTCCTTCATAATTTTTCTGAGCACTTACCAAGCCCTTCCCAGTGGCACAATGGATGAGAGAAGTAGAATTTAGCATCAAGGAGTACAGATGAATCATTACAATATAATGAGATAATTGCCATTATAGGGAAAGTGCCAAGTGCTGTAGGAGCATGGGGCCAGGCACCTGAATGGAGCCAGGGGGTTAGGGAAAGCTGCCCAGAGTTATCTGAACAAAGATCAGAAGGGGTAGTTCAGGTAGTTGGGGTAGAATGGGCCATGGGCCATGTTCTGGCCAGAGATGAAAGTCTGTGCAGAGGAATGACTGAGGGAGAAACAGAGTTTGGGGCATTTGATAAACTAACAGGTTCACTGTGGCTGGACCATAGGGTGCAAAGCTGTAGGAGGGGCAAGAAATGAAGCAGGAAAAGGAAGCAAAGGCACATCACAAAGGACCTGCGAACCATGTCTGTCTTCCCAAAAGCAGTGGGAAGGCACTGAACAGTTTTGAGTCTGGAGAAGTATACACGCATGCATTTCAGAGAGCTCTCTTTTCTACCAGATGTTCAAGAGATGGAGGAGTTGGACAACACTTGAGGTTCAAAGACACATTAGGAGGCCCTTGCAGGCATCAGTGCTGAGAGATAGTGGTTGCTGCAGGAGTGGCAGTGGGGATGGAGAAAATTGAGTGCTTTTGAAAGATAATTAGAAAGTGGAATACACAGGATTTTATGAGTAATCAGCATCATATGTGGACATTGAGGAAGATACAGAGATTGATCTCTTGGTTGTTAGAGTGAGAACTGAAGGGGTAGTGGTACCTGCCCTTCACTGAGATAGGAGCATAGCAAGAGTATTAGATTTAGTAGAAAATCTACTAATCTGTCCAAGAGACAGAATAAAACTTAGGAGAAATATCTGAAGATATGATTTGGCAGTCAGTGGCAAAGTTGAAGTTCTGAGTATAGATGAGGTCCCTCCTACATCTGCCTGTACATATACCTTTCTCCCGAGCTGCTCCTCTAGAGTTCATAGCTGCCTCCCAGGCACAGCTGCAAGAGCCCATGAGGCTGAGGTGGTGTGATATTGGTATTCTGGCCAAGGTGCCTAAGAATATCAAGTTCTGTTATCATCTAATCAGCTGTGTCTAAGAGGCCCTCATAATATATGTGCACAAAGGAAGCAAAGCCAGGAAATGTACATTTCCTTTTTTTTTTAATTTATTTTTGAGAGAGAGACTACATGAGTGGGGGATGAGCAGAAGGAGAGGGAGATGGAGGGAGAGGGAGAGGGGGAGAGAGAGAGACAGACAGACAGACAGACTCCCAAGCGGGCTCTGCACTGTCAGTACAGAGCTCAACATGGAGCTCAAACTTGGCAAAGTTGTGAGATTGTGACCTTAGCCTAAACCAAGGATAGGAAGCTCCACTGACTGAGCCACCCAGGTGCCCCTGAAATGTCCACTTTCTTACTGAGGCTGTCGCCTCTTGCTCCAATACGGAGTTCCAGAGAGAAGATTTAGATTGCATGGTTGTGGGGGAAGGGGGGTGTAATCTTTGCCTGATGAGGCCTGAGTATCTTGAGCAGGAACAGTCCCCCTTGAAGGACTGTTCTGCCTCTCTCCACTAATCCCATCCTTGAATATCAGCTCTTGACAATCCCAGTACCCCAATGAGAGGAGAGGCCGCACCTACCAGTACTAGAGGGAAAGAAGCTAAAGAGGCACGTAGGGAGAGAAAGGTCTGCTTCAAGATCTAGTGTGGGCCTGGGCAGTGTCCCCAGGCCTTCTCAGACTGAGCCACTGAGGAGAAAGAAAGAGAGGGCAAATCCCTCTAAGAAAGTACTCTAGATCTGTAGTGGAAGAAGAAAAGAAGGAAGGGATAGAGAAAGAGGAAGAAATTGGTTGGCCTATTCCGAGCTCCTCATGCTTATGCTAATACTCATGCTGATAACTGGAGAGAGAAGTGGCTAGACTGGTCAGGCTTCCTTTTCCCTGTTTTCTGGCCACATGGCAGAGAGAGTCCAAAAGTGCAATGAGCAGAAGAATGTTTGCCACACTCCCTCGCATGCAGGAGCAGACCCCGCCTACTAGCATTACGTTCAAGCCAACCCGTGGCAACAGCATTGCTCCTCCTTTGGGAAGAAGACCTTTACTCCCCAGAAGCTAGCAGGTGTCTGATCCTCAGCGTGTCCAAAACAACACATCTTGCCCCCACACTTGCTTCTTCTCACGTATTCCCTTCTCAGTTGGTGGTGGCCCAAGCTAGAAACCTAGATATCATCCTAGATTCTTTTCCTTCATCATAGCTAGTCAGAGTTTTATTGATTGTGATCTTACATGGTAGAGAGGCCTCTGCTTCCCTCCACCAAACCTGTCCCATCAGCCTGTCTGCACCCTTCCCATGGACTCCCAAGGGCACCTCCAGTCCCAAACCAGTCACCAGGCTGTCCTCCTATACACAGACCCTGTAAGTAAGTTTTATGTCCTAATTTTCTGTAAGTAACACCTGCTTATTGTAGGAAATTTGGAAACTACAGAAAACTACAATGCAGCACATTTAAAAATATGTGACCACCCTTAACATTTTTGTGCATTTTATTCAATTCTTTTTTTTTTTTTTGCTCTTTTATTTTAGGACATTTTCTAGGGGTTGGAGGATAGGGAATCCTACTTTTTAGTTTTGCAAAAGGCAGTCATCTTTTATGTGTAGTTTTGTATCAGTTTTCCCACCTAACATCTTGTAAGAATTATATCATCTTAAAGATTTTTAAGCCTCATTTTAAGGTTGCATGACATTTAAAATCTCAATTATAATTTATTTAACCATTCCCCACTTTTAGGAATCATTGTATTGGTTCAAGTTTTTCACAAGGATGAGATGATCTGCAACCCTTATTACTGTTCCCTTAGTTTCCTAGCAGTGATATTAGTTGATACAAGAATATTAATATTTAAAGGATTCTATTTTATTATATATGACAACTTGCCAGCATTGTGAGGAATACTTCTCTTGCTGTATTAATTCCAGCAGCAAGGATAAGTACTCTTATTTCCCCCAAAATTCTGCTAATTTGGAGGCAGAAAAATGATATATTTTATTTCCTTGATTGAGGATAGAATAAATGAAAAAATGTGTGTATGTGTGTGTATGCTATATATGCTATTTCTGGTTGTGTGTGTGTGTGTATGTGCGTGTGATTCCCACCCATTTCCTTTACTCATATTCCTAAAAGAATCTTCATAGTTTCATCATACTGAGCTCTTTGTAATTAAATGATATATTTTGACTCCTCTATCTTTTTTAATATTTGTTTTTGAGAGAGAAGAAGAGCAGGGGAAGGGCAGAGAGAGGGAGACAGAGTATCTGAAGCAGACTCTGTGCTGACAGCAGCAAGCCGGATGCAGGGCTCAATCTCACAAACTGTGATATTGTGACCTGAGCTCAAGTCGGTCGCTCAATGGACTGAGCCACCCCGGTGCCCCTCTCCTCTGTTTTTTCTGGAGAAAGAGATAACCCACATGCACAACAGCATGTGTGTGAGCAGGGGAAAGGCTCTTCTGGTTTTATTTTTGTTTTTGTTTTCCCCTGTAGTGTTTTTAGGTATGGATGGCCTTGGAATATCCATTTAAACCTCACTCAATCTGCAGTTGATTTATTGAAACATGATAGGTAATATTTATAATAGTCAATTTTTTCTAGCACTACTTAATGATATCTGATGTTTCCTTCATCTATTTAAAGGTCCTATATATGTTCTGTGCGATCTATTTAACTTGTTTCAGTAACACATGTGGTCATTTACTTCCATATTTCAAACACTCAGGGACTCTCCATTGCTTACAGTTATTACCCACCTGGCCAGTCATCAGAACCACCAGTTGGTAATTTGGTTTTTTTAACTGATGCTTAGCCCTTTACTACTAGAGACAGAAATTTAGGTCTGGGAGAGGAGTGTCAGAATCTGTGTTTTTTAAGGCTCCTAGATTTTGAAGAATAGCCAGGTTTTAGAAGCAGTGACCCCTAGGATAAGTTTTCAGCTTCTTCATGGCATTAAGATTCTTTATTTTCTCCACTTCTGTCCCTCTCCAGCTTCATCTCTACTTCTCTTCCTTTCTATGCCCAAGCTATAGTGAATCTAGAAGAAACACATCTGTTTTTCTCCTGTATCCTCCACCCTGACGTCTCCCCGCACCCCAACCCTCTACACTCAAACTGAAGCCCCATCAGCTCTGTGAATAAGCCATCTCTGAACTCTCTAGGTGGCCCCACCTAGAGTTGCTACTATTAGCATTTGTATTACATGGAGTGGCATGTTATAAATAATATTCTTATTATTTATAAATGTCTCTCTCCTGTCTCTTCACCCACTTGAGACTGGACTGCTTTGTGTCCCCAAGTCTGGCCAAGTACCTGGCACTTGCCGTCATTAAGAGAGAGATCAGTAAATGCTAGCTGTTGTGAAGTGCCAGGGACTGAAGAGCATGCTGTCTCACTGGCACAAAATCCGAGTGATTCTGCCCCAAGCTGTGTCCTGGTGCTTGTGTTGAAAATAAGCTCCAGCTGACCTGGGTCTGGTCATGGAGTTTCTGTCAGGGTTCTCCTAAGAACTGACCCCAGCTTGAGCTATGCAATAGCACTCTGGTGTGCTCAGTAGTACCCAAAACCAAAAGACCTTTTGGGATCTGGAAGAGTCATAGAATGATCATTGAAAATTGATGCAGTGGTGATCTACATTTTTTCCCAACCCCCTGCCATCTGATCTGGGAAGTAGAAGGGAACTCATCATGCTTGTCATTAAGATGAGTACTCTAAAAGGTAAGGAGGTAGATGTTCCTTTGCCAGCTCTTTTGAAACACTGAATATAAAGTAATGTTTTTCTCAGCTTCATATAAATCATTCTTCATTCTTTTAAGGTCCTCATATCCAACAAACATGATGTGGCATTGAAGTGAAATGCCCTTGTTGGAAGCGTAATAAACCTCCTTGGGTAAAGGCTCCTTTGAAATTCAAACCTATGTTGGAGAACATATATAAAGTTTAAAATGAAAATTTAGCTTTTAGAGAAGGCCCTGGGGAAAAAAAAAACTCTGAAAAGACAGGGTCAGAAGAGCTAGCTTAGCCAGAGGACTAAAAGGAAGAAAAGTGTAAGAAGAAGAAAAAAAAAACAATGGAGTTTTGTTGCAGTTAGGAAACTACCGTTTCAAAGGTGAAAGTGTCATTTTACAGCCTCACAGCAATGCCTGACAGGAAGTGTGTTTGCCGTAAATCCTAATTTGGGTGTGTTCCTGTAGAAATGTTGAGCCCTCTCCTAAGGGAAACAGAAACTCAATCATGCAGGAAACTAGATACTGCAAAAACAGTTGTAGCTCAGCGTGGCCATAAGCAACAGTGGTGTGAAGGCAGAGAAAAAAGCTGTTTGTTCCTCGGTAGAGAGCAAGCGGACAGTTCTCCCCGTCACCATGCGAGACCGAAGGTTGCCCTTGGACATTCAGATTTTCTATTGTGCGAGACCGGACCAAGAGCCTTTTGTGAAGGTATGTAGGAGTCCCTGAGAGCTAATAGATGCCAGGGAATCCTCACCGATCTGCCACTCAGTATGTTTTCAAATGCTTTCTAATGAGAAAGGACTGTGCTGACATTTCAAATGAATGTTTGGGAGATGGATATGATGTGGTTTGCCCCTTCTCTTTGGACTAAAAAAAAAAAAAAATCCCTATTTTATTTTTTTTCATTCCACAGCCCTCTTTGTACCTGTGTTCAACGTGGAGTTCACTAAAAACATGTGCTTTATTTAATACATTTAAAATGCTGGATTTGTGATTCTTTGACAGTGTTTTAAGTAAATCTCCCATGAGAAGATAGTAAAATGTATTAGCTTATTTCCTTACCTATAAATCTGGCTCAGACAGTGGCAGGTACTTTATATCTATCACTGTGCGTATTGGAAACTGAGTAGTGCATTATCTGACAACGTTCACTACATGTAACTTAAGTGTTTTTTTCTCTATGAAGCAAAAGTCACTGAATTTAGTACCCAGGTATTCTGTTGAATTAATTACCATATCTGTATCATTCAATTTCAAAATAATTTAGTGATTTATCCAGACATTAGGAGGGGCAAAAATAGATTTAAATTTTTTTTAAGTTTATTTATTTTGAGAGAGAGATTACAAGTGTGAGCAGGGGAGGGAGCAGAGAGAGAATCCCAAGCAGCCTCTGCACAGTCAGCACAGGAGCTCCTGAGATCATGACCTGAGCCTAAATCAAGAGTCAGATGCTTAACCGACTGAACCACCCAAGCGCCCCCAAAAATATATTTTAAATTGAAATTGACATTGGTTTTTCATAAGCATAGTTTATGCTTAACTAAGAAAATCCTGTTTCTCAGTTTTGAAGGAAAAGCTCTTTTGATAGCTTCTGAATTGTACATAAAGAATTCTAACCTAATTGTAATTTAGACTAAATTTAGCTTTGTGTCTCTTTCTATTGTGGCTTCTAGTAGATGTTACCATTTGTTATTTCTATCAGGGTATATTGCTATGGGCCACAGCCCTGAGAGAAAACATTAGGAGTCTTGACTTAAGAACTATCCTTATCTTACTTACCAGTTTTTCCCTATTTATAGAAGACTTACAGAATGATTACTGATTAGTCCCTTAACAATCCATATTTAGATGCAGGCTAAAGGAGAATAATTTAATGCATTGAAGGGTATGTCACCTGTAGAGTTATGCATAATAAGTCACCCCCAGTGAGCATTTGGCAGCAGTAGTAAAAGTGGAAACCTTATGACTTTATTATTTAAAAAAATATTTTTTAATATTTATTTCTCTCTGAGAGAGAGAGAGAGAGAGCATGAGCAGGGGAGGGTCAGAGAGAGAGGGGGACACAGCATCTGAAACAGGCTACAGGCTCTGAGCTGGCTGTCAGCACAGAGCCTGACGCAGGGCTTGAACCCATGAACCATGAGATCATGACCTGAGCCGAAGTCAGACGTTCAACCAACGGAGCCACCCAGGTGCCCACCCCCCCTTTTTTAAAATTTTTTCTTAATGTTTTATTTATTTCTGAGAGAGAGACACCATGAGAAGGGGAGGGTCAGAGAGAGGGGGCACTTTAATTTGTACGTATTAAGTGTCTCAGCTGTACTGTGTTAAATTCTGCATTTATTCAGAAACTGAAGTTGAAATTAGCCCTTTTCCCAAAGCCCTGGTTCAATTTATGTCTTCTTGCTAAAACTTCACCTGTTCTAGGCGACTGTGTACCTGAGACCGATTTTAGCAGGTGAAGGAAAAGCAAACATACCAGGTTTTTTGGGCTTGCCTTCTCCATTCCAGATCATCACCGTTGAGGAGGCAAAGCGCAGGAAGAGCACCTGCAGTTACTATGAAGACGATGACGAGTTGGCTCTGCCAATCCTGCAGCCCCACAGCGCGCTCCTAGAGAACATGCACATCGAGCAGGTGGGCTCTCCCCTGGGACTTCGGGCAGGGGGCTTTCAGGCCTTAAAAAGGCATTTTCCATCCCTATGTTTGCTCCTCTCACTGGGGGTGAAGGAAGGGTCAGGTTTTAACGAAAGAATACCAGCAGCCTAACCAATATCCGCGTCCTTTCTCTGCTTCAGAGAGGTTACGTTTGCACTTCGTGTCACCTTCTTGCGGATTTGGGGACTTGGCCAGAAACTACATCCATCTCCTAAACCTGAATGAAAAGGCTCTTTCATGTCTTCAAAACAGTTTTTAAGTTGTCTTACCATAGTCCTGTGCATATTCCTAATAACACTTATGAGTGGATTTAAATTTATCCTACTGATTATTATAGAGTTCTAATGGTTTTTTAATTTACTGGGCTCAATAAAAGTCATATAGTACATACACTTTACTAGCTTTATGAAAACTACCCACCACTAGGAATAATTTTCCTTTTTCTGTAATTTTCTTTGTTCACTGTATATTTTCTGAAAATCTGTTACTTCAATTTTATGAAATACTATAATGTGCCAAATTTGACCTTGAGTAAGGGACCTCTTGTATTTCTCCCATTAGCCAACTCACAAGCCTGAATTTCAGAGATATTAAAGAATCGAGTTTAACTCTCAATTTGCAAATGAGCCTGTGAATGCTCAGGAAAGCCAGGAGACTTGAGCAAGCAGTTATGGAGATGGAGTTCATGCTTATAGTAGAAGCGATGTTGAGCATTCTGAAAACTTCCTTACTTCATGGCCTCTTTTGTTAGTATTTTTGAAGAGATATGCATTATTGGTATTTATGGCACCCAGGTTTAAGCTAAATGTTAATGTAGGTGAAAGATACAAGCAAGATGAGGACAGACTACATTTATTTGACTACTAGCATAAAATACCTGTGTTTTCTTGTTCTCACTTCTGTGGGAAGCTACCATTGTCAGTAGCAGTTGTGAGCCTGTGAACACTTAGAAAAAACAATCAGAGAACCGTGAACTGTTTGCTGAAGGTCAGGTTGAAGTGTAAAAGGGAGAGCATGTGTCTAACTCATTACATTCTGGGTGCTGTATCTTCAAATGCATAGTTGCATAGTGATCCCTCATTCACGGCCCTGAAAGGGAGTGTGTGCTCTGGCTGGCATCCCTGCCAAGGTCAACACCATCAAGCAGTGATTCTCCCTTTTCTTTCTTGGTTTATAGTGACATATATTTTCCAGAGTAAAGATGAACAACATGTGAGTAAGTGTGATTTTGAGTTTGGGCCTCAGGTGCTTGCTTTGTGCTACATGCTTATGAGGGATTTGTGGGCAAACTGTATATTTACACCTCCATCTTTGGATTTGCAGCTGGCCCGACGCCTTCCAGCAAGGGTACAAGGGTACCCATGGAGACTTGCATATAGCACATTAGAGCATGGGACCAGTTTGAAAACTCTCTATCGGAAGTCAGCGTCACTAGACAGTCCTGTCCTATTGGTCATCAAAGATATGGATAACCAGGTGAGGCTTGTTACTTTTGTAGAAAAAAAATTTTTAATTAGTTTATTTATTTTGAGAGAGAGAGAGAGAGGGAAGGGCAGAGAGAGAGAATCTTAAGCAGGCTTTGCACTGCCAGTACAGGGCCTGATGTGGGGCTCAAACCCATGAACCACAAGGTCATGACCTGAGCCAAAATCAAGAGTCAGATGACTAACCAACTGAGCCACCCAGGCACTCCTCATAGAAAACATTTTTTTTTTTTTTTTTTGGTGAAGATTTTTCAAACTTACCCAACAGTAGAGAGACCATTACAAGAATTCCCCATCAACCAGATTTTACAGTCAGCACGATTTTGCCCCATATGCTTCATCTGTCTTTCTTTGTTGGTTTTCCTTCACTGAAGTATTTTGAAGTACATCCCAATTATTATGTCATTTCACCCCTACATACTTCAGAATGCATCTCTAAAAAGGAAAATGAAGCGAATCTCCAAATACAGTCATTCTAAGGAATTTTTTTTCCTGTGCTCCCCATACTGTAGGAAGCAATGTTGATATTCCACAACCTAAAACTGCAAAAGTTGGAGAAAAGTAAGTTTTGGATTGGGAGATAGTTATAGAATGTTCTAGTGCCATACCAGGACTCTTTCCAGCGAGTTGAGGTAGTACCCACAAAGTGTGCCAGCATGGTTGCTGAGATGGAGAGCCATTCAGGGCCATGGTGTGTTGTACCTTAGGGACCCAACTGCTATGAAATAGCAAAGAATGCTCTGTTCCATTGCACACTGCCCTTTCACCTGTGCTGTAGTGGGTCTCGGGGGCAGAGGTGAATTCAAGATATTACCTTATGTACCTTCACTAGTGCTTCTTTCTGTCACCTTGGGGTATGAGTGGAATGTGTGCAGGTTTCTTTCATATACTACCCCATCAGGCATTTGCTCTGCCAAAGGAAGCCATCTTGTCTGCTATTTATTCACTTCAGTTTGGTCTGTGTTCTATCAAGAAGAAATTCCTTTACATTTGTAAGATGTAGATGTCATTCTTTTCTCTTTCTGGCGTTGTAGGAGGTTTTATTCAATAGCCTTTCATTTATTCATATGTTCAGAAAAGGTATGGGTGCCTGTTACATGTGGGGCACTATTAAGCACTGGAGAGCTTGCTATGAAGCTATATAATTGGCATCCTTTTAGGGGAATAGATCTTTGCTATCATAATTTGTCTTGGGAGAAATTAGCAGAGAGATGAAGGTACTAAAGGCACCGTTTTTCTCAACTGTGGTGTTTTCTGGGACTTTATTGTTATGTTATTATAGATAGAGAAGTGTGGGGAGTAGTTTATTATCATCATTGTTACTGTTGTTATTGCTTGATTGATGACATTTTATTTAATCAAGATCCAAGTGGGTACAGTCAAGTTAAAGATTAAAATAATAACAGAAGTTGGGGCACCTGGGTGGCTCAGTCCATTAAGTGTCAGACTTAGGCTCAGGTCATGATCTTGTGGTTTGTGGGTTTGGGCTCCATGTCAGGCTCTGTGCTGCTGGTGTGGTGCCTGCTTGGGATTCTCTCTCTGTCTCTGTCTCTGTCTCTCTTCTTCTCGCCTGCAAGTGTTCTCTCTCTTTCTCTCTCTCAAAAGAAATAAACTTTTAAAACATTTAAAACATAACAAAGGTATAAAATGGAGTTACTTAGGGATTCAGTGAAATGTTTGAGACGTTGGATGCTATGTTTTAGATGAGATATGGCTAGCTGGCTTTACACCCCACACAAACCCTCAACATAAGTATAGATTAGTTCTCCTACTGATTTACCAAAAGATACCACATTTGTTGGGGAAGGTGTTGGCAGCACAGAGCAGGTATGCAGCACAATTTCACCAAGCTTCCTGTCAGCAGGTATGTGAGGCCTGTACCTGAAGGCTCCTCTGTTCGTCAGGAAGTATAGTCTTATTGAATCTGGTACCCTGGAGGCACTTGTGTTTGAAAACACCTGGATACTAACTCTGCGTTCCACACCCCATTAACCCCCAAGGCAAGAATGTGGCTTTGCTGTGTTTGAGAACATGATAGAACAACACCTGTAAATCTGTCTGGGAATGAATTATGTAAAATTCGAATATCAAAGAATTACATATGCAGAATGGTAGCAATAAGGAGTTCTGCAGAATCCGTCATCGGTGAAACAACCATACCTGGTAGAAATTATAAAAACAATAATTACTTAAAGTCTCTGAAAATTGTCCTAAGGGCATACAGTAAGTGAAAAAACATTTATTTAAGAAAATCTAATAAATCGCTAGTACTCATGAGATTCTATGGCATCTGAAGCACAACCTGCTTCCTTCCCTCCAGCCCTCAGTTCAGGCTGATGGAAGCTCCTGTGTGGACAAGAAGATGGGGCTCCCACTCCCCCCAGCTCCCATGCGAGGGCTATGATATACCCTTTAGGGGTAGGTCCCCAGCACTTCTTATCTCCTACCCCAAAATCTGTGTTTCAGAGGCTAAATTTCAAGCAAGTATGGCTTAGAGGTAGAGGATTCTCTTCTTCTACCCAACCTCTATTCAGAGGGGAGATGCTCTACCTTAGGCATGGGAGAATATAGGAGTACTGCCTCAGCTCTTATAGCAGACATTCCATGCCAGCCGAGGCAAGCCAAGACCAGCGGCTGTGCTTCACCCACCAGAGCCTCCACCTCCTAGCTCTAGGAGAAAAGGCGGATCATAAGACATAGAGCTCTGCTAACGTCCTCCACTGAACACACCAAGGTTACAATTGTAGAGCATTTCTCTCTGAAAAAGGTCTGAAGACTAGCAGAACCCATCTTTTATGACATAGGACAGGAAGAAAAAAAAGCCACATCAAGATGGGTAGGGGGGCAGAAAAGCAGTCTTGTTAGGACCCCACCCCGCCCTGCTAGTGACCCACAAGAGGGAGAGAGATCACAGAACATGTAGCTCCTCTCTGAGAATCTGGGGGTTCAGGTCCCACATTAGGCATGGCAGCCCATGGGACCTGCATCAGAAAGGCAGACCCCCAAAATAACTGCCTTTGAAAACCTGAGGCTAATTTCCAGAAGAGCACAAGGGCTATAGGAAAAGGAAATTCCACCATTGAAGGAGTCACACATGGACTCATTTGCTCTGAATCTCAACACAGAGGCAGTAGCTTGAGAAGCACCTGGGCTGCGTGTGAGGGAGATCTGTATACCAGAGTATACCAGAGGGGCAGGGGTCTGATGAAGATCTCTCTGGGGATACAGGCACTGGAGGGTGCCAGTTTTTTACACTACTTCCTTGCCAGCCTGGTGATGATGGGTGACATTGTTGGTACTCTCATTTTCCCTTGCTAGGGCTACAAGCTTACCCCATGTTCCTCTGTAGCCCCATCCCACCAGGCTGGCCCAGTGTTCATCCAGCTTGGCCTCCACCCTGCCAGACCCGGCACTTAGGCTGGCCCTAGCACTATGCTCGTCCACCACAGACCTTCCCCAGCATTGCACTTACCCACTTGTCCGCTGTGGCCATCGTCAGACCCCTTGCACATGGTCACCCCAACCTGTGCATATCTACCACAACTGCTGCCCTGCTAGACAAAGTGGGCACACTTGCCCTGGCCTGGCCCCTGTCCATGGCAGAGATCCCCTCAGCCCTTGCCCCACCAGATGTGACGAGCAGTCTAGCTCTAGCCTCTTCCAGACCTGGCAGTACTTACAAAAGCAAGTATGAGGTTAAAGGACAAAAAAGGAAAGATAACAAACTATAATAGTTTGTATGTGTGCTTTGTGTGTGTGTAGAGAGAGAGAGAAAATCAATAAGAAAACATTGACCTTAAAAGACACATTAAACCAGACGGACTTTCAATAGACATATACAGAACATCCCATCCAAAACCAGCAGAACATACATTCTACTCTTGTACACAGAACATTCTCTAAGAAAGATCATGTTGGACCACAAAACAAGTCTCAATAAATTCAGTAATACTAAAATTATATCAAGCATCTTCTCTGTACACAGTGGTATGAAACTAAAAATCAATTACTGAGTTACCAATAGGTCATTGAAAAAAATGAAAGAACAAATTTAAAAAATAGAGAAAAATGAAAACAAATACTGCATGCCAGAATCTATGAGATGCAGCAAAAGCAGTTCTAAAAGAGAAGTAGCAATATATGCCAGTCTGAAGAAACAAGAAAAATCTCAAAAAATCTAACTTTATATCTAAGGAACTAGGAAAAAAAAAAGAACAAGCCCAAAGTTAGTAGAAGGAATGAAATAATAAAGATGAGAGAGGAAATAAGTGAAATTAAAAATTTTTAAATAAAGAATAAAAAAAGATCAATGAAACTAAGAACTGGTTCTTTGAAAAGATGAAACAAATTTGGCAAACTTTTAGCTAGACTCAACAGAGAAAAAGAGGGCCCAAATAAAATCAGAAATGAAAGAGAAGTTAACAACCGATACCACAGAAATACAAAGAATAATGATACTGCTATGAACAGTTATATGCCACGAAACTGAACATCCTAGAAGAAATGGACAAATTCTTCTGAATTATGAAGAAATAGAAAATCTAAACAGACTGATTATTAGTAAGAAGATTGAATCAGTAATCAAAAATATCCCAACAAACAAAAGTCCAGGACCAGATGGCTGCAATGGTGAATTTTATCAAACATTCAAAAAAGATTTAATACATATCCTTCTCAGACTCTTCCAAAACATTGAAGAGAATGTAACACTTGTAAATTCAATTATTTTATTTTTTATTTTACATCATATTTTTTATTTTATATTTTTATTTATTTATTTATTTATTTATTTAAATTCTAGTTAGTTAACACAGTGCAATATTGGTTTCAATTCCAAACTAATTTTATAAGGCCAGTATTATCCTAATATCCAATACCAGACAAAGAGAAAAAAAGAAAATTACAGGCCATTATCATTAATGAACATAGATGTAAAATACTCAACAAAATAGAAGCAAATCAAATTCAACAGTACATTAAAAGACTCATGCACCATGATCAAATGGGATTTATTCCAGAAATGCAAGGAAGGTTCAATATTTGCAAATCAATTAATGTGATAATGTCTTCAATAAATGATGCCAGGAAAACTGGACAGCCACATGCAAAAGAATGAAATCGAATCACTGTCTTCCATCATATACAAAAATTAATTCAAAATGGATTAACGTTTTGGACATAATAACTGAAACCATAAGATTCATAGAAGAAAGCATGGTTGGTAAACTTGGTGACATCTATCTTAGTGATGCTTTTTTTGAATCTTACTCCAAAGACCAGGGAAATAAAACCAAATAAATAAAAACTAAAATGAACAAATGGGACATCAAACTGAAACGTTTCTGCACAGCAAAGGATAGGAAACCTACTGAACGGGAGAATATATTTGCAAATCACATATCCACCACAGGATTAATATCCAAAATATATAAAGAACCCATACGACCTCACCAAAAAAAAAAAAAAAAAATCAAACAATTGGTTAAAAAAATGGTTGTAGGATCTGCATAGACTTTTTTTCAATGAAGGCTTACAAATGGCCAACAGGCACATGAAAAGATGATCCAACATCATTAATTATCAGGAAAATGAACATCAAAACTACAGTGAGATATCACCTCACACTGGTTGGCTTGGTTATATCAAAAAGACAAGAAATAACAAGTTGGTGGGGATGTGGAGAAAAGGGAACTTTCATACACTGTTGGTAGGAATGAAAATTGTTGCAGCCACTATGAAAAATAGTATGGAGATCCCTTAAAATGTTAAGGATGGAATTACCGTGCTATCCAGCTAGTCTACTCCAGAATATTTACTCAAAGAAAATGAAAACATTAATTAAAAAAAAAATGCATCGCAGTGTTCATAGTATTGTTTACAGTCGCTAAAATATGGAAACAACCTAAATGTCTATCGATGGATGAATGGATAAAGAAGATGTGGCATATATACACATGGATAGATATATATACTGGAAATCTACTAAGCCATAAAATCGATTGAAATGTTTTCATTTGTGACAACATGGATGGACCTGAGGGTATTATGTTAAATGAAATAAGTCAGGAGAAAGACAGAAACCATATGATTTCACTCATGTGGAGTCTAAAACTACAAAAAATAAATAAAAAGAACAAACAACAGATTGATGGTTTAAAGGGAAAGGAAGGAGATAGGGTGTGTGCAAAGTGGGGAGAAGGGGTCAAAAGTATGGTTGATGGGTGGTAACTAGATCTCTGGAGAGGGTCACTTTGTAATGAATACAGATGTCAGATTATAATGTACATATGAAGCTCACATAATATTATCAACTAAATCTCATTAAAAATTTTTTAAACTCTTTATGAATATCTAAAAAGAAAGGGCAGGGTGGGGGGGCAGGACACAGAGTTCTGAAGCTTTTCCCAAAGGAACTGACTTTATTTAGAAGAGTACAGAGAAGTTCAAGTCAAAGGATACTCTAGAAAATGATGAAAATTTTGGTGGTAAACAATTAAGAGGAGGTTGGCATCTGCATGAAGACAACAAGCTAAACTGAAGACCATTTAGTCTACCAGGGAGAACCAGGAAAAGAGACCACTAATGAGGGCCTTCCTGGAGTCAGGGTAAACTTCATACACTGGCCAAAGAAACCCCTGTAAAGGGGCCCAATTTTAGTCAAATTACACTGTAGAGAAATATATGCCATAAGGCATTGTGGAAAATAGAGCAATCATCAGGCAGTTGATAAAGTCTGATTTATACTAGCTTACTTCCAGTCAAGTACAGAAATGTTACTCCAATATTGCTCAATTAAATTTTTCCACTTTTTGTGGTAATTTTGTTATACATATTACATTGATATATATTAAAAACCCAATAATAAATTATTATGATTCTTTATAATTTTTTCTACTAAAGAAGCTGAGAGAAGAAAGGAGGGCAAATATACATTTATAAATTTTGTTGTATTAACCTTTTTTTTTTTTTTTTTTTACCACTTTTGGGGGTCTTAATTTTTTCCCCAAGGATTCCTTTGTTCTGTTATTGCCAAACATATTAAAATTTTAATGGTATAGATCCAACTATATCATTATATACATATTATACAATTCCTTTCTAAATAAATTAATAGAAAAAATAAAATAGACATTTTCTTATGTAACCAATGCTGTATACCTAACAAAACGGTAATTCCTTTGTATCATCCAACCTCTAGTCCTTAAACAGGTTTCCATGATTGCTAAGAAATGTTAGCTAAGAAAGAATATAATTAGAATTCTGAAAAGGTGAATGGGTAAGGTGATTTTTCCTATTCATTGAGCAGAAAAGGTATAACTTTCTTCCACTTGTGACCATTGCCCTTCTTATCCTATTTTCAGCACATGTTTTTTTTAAAAAAGATGCCTTTCACAGCTGTACTTTAGTTCTTTTATTGAAATATCACCAGAAGAAGGGAAATGGATTTTTGATATTTCTGTTACTGTTTTGTTTCTGTATATTCTTAGCAGCTCTAGGGAAAGGTTTAGTAGCAGGGAATATGATGAACATTAGTTAGAAAGGATTTCTAGACTTCTACCTAGTTTTTAGTATTTCAGGTTGCCAGGAACTAAGTGTAATTGGTAAAGAAGAGATTCCACTACAACTGTGAGCCAATTATAATTTTGAAATGTTATAAGACATTTTTCAGATAACATCCATTTTTTAAAAATTTATTTATTTAGAGTTACTTCATGTACAATGTAGTATTGGTATGAGGAGTAAAACCTAGTGATTCATCACTTACAATATAACACCCAGGACTTATCCCAGTGAGCGCTCTCCTTAATGGCCATCACCCCTTTAGCACATCCCCCCTCCCACCTCCCCTTCAGCAACACTCAGTTTGTTCTCTATATGTAAGAGTCTCTTAGGTTTGCCTCCCTCTCTGTTTTTATCTTATTTTTCCTTCTCTTTGTCTGTGTTCATCTGTTTTTCTTAAATTTCCATATATGAGTGAAATCCTATGATATTCGTCTTTCTCTGAATGATTTCACTTAGCACTTCTTCACAGAGCTAGAACAAACAATCCTAAAATTTGTATGGAACCAGGAAAAAAAACCAAATAGCCAAAGTAATGTTGAAAGAGAAAACCAAAGCTGGAGGCATCACAATTCCATACTTCAAACTATATTACAAAACTGTAATCATCAAGACAGTATGGTACTGGCACAAAACCACACAGATAGATAAATGGAACAGAATAGAGAACCGAAATGGACTCACAAATGTATGGCCAGCTAATATTTGACAAAGCAAGAAGAGTATCCAATGGAAAAAAGACAGTCTTTTCAGCAAACGGTGCTGGGAAAATGACGGTGGCAGCAGAAGAATGAAACTGGACTACTTTCTTACACTATACAAAAAAATAAACTCAAAATGGATGAAAGACCTAAGCATGAGACAGGAAATCACCAAAACCCTAGAGGAGAAAACCCCCTTGCAAGCGCTGCTCAGGATCTGAGCAGAAGGATGGGAAGCTGGGACAGTGGGCACACATAATCCTGAAAACCTGCTTATTCCGACCCTCAGTAAGGAAAAATGGAAAAGTCATTGGTTCAAATATATCTAAATCAGCCCTAAAGCCCATTGTATTATGGAGTTAATTTTTTCTTAAAAGTCATTTCAGCTAAGAGATATTAGATCACTTATGTTAAGAATACAGTTTTAATAAGCACACTGAGAACTCATTTTTAAAAGTCAAAAGAAGGGCGCCTGGGTGGCTTAGTCGGTTAAGCGTCCGACTTTCGCTTAGGTCATGATCTCGTGATTCATGGGTTTGAGCCCCGCATTGGGCTCTGTGCTGACTGCCAGCTCAGAGCCTGGAGCCTATTTCAGAGTCTGTATCTCCCTCTCTCTCTGACCCTCCCCTGCTCACGCTGTCTCTCTCTCTCTCCTAGAAATAAATAAAAATATTTTAAAAATAAATAAATAAAAATAAAAATTAAGAGAAAAAATTTATTATTTCTGGGGGAAAATATGGCCATGAATCCACTCATAAAACACATAAGACACATAATTTTGTTCTTTCAACCACTCATTTGTGTGTGCAAGGTGCTTCTTGTTGTTTAATGTTCCCAGTATGTCATCTGTATTCCCTAAAGGAAATTTGATCCCACAGTAGACTTTGGTAGTCCTTTAATATTGGAACAATTGTTGGCCTTTGTCAAATAAGTCTCCCCTTAGCCACTTGAATTCCAGTTAGAACTAGGGATATTTTGTTTATCTGTTTGTTGGTGAGCTTTTTTATTTAAGAACTCTAATTTAGTAATGGTCGTTGCTGAAAGAGGGTTAATGATATCTCAGAGCAGGATTGTGTTAAATATTTCAGAACGCCTCTCTTTGGGACATTTAGGTTTGAAAGTAAATAATGCGTCTGTGTTTTCTTCTGACAGATTTTTGGAGCATATGCAACTCATCCTTTCAAGTTCAGTGACCACTATTATGGCACAGGCGAAACTTTTCTGTACACATTTAGCCCCAATTTCAAGGTACGTAAATGGGAGAAATACCTAAATTCCCAGTGTCACCGTGTCAGGTGTGTGGGTGGGGTTGGAGGTGGGGGACTGTCATGGAAGCAGCAGCTCTCCCATAGCCTCATTTGGACTCACTCTAGCCTCGGTCAGTTCTTCATGGCTTAGCACGTAAAGTGCTTTTAGGGTCCCTCATTGGGCCTTGGAAACTGGTCTTGTGCATGTTCTGGGATCTGGGGAGGGATAGCAGGTCAGAGCCAACATGTGCCTGGGAGGTCTTTCCTCTTAGAAGCAAATCTGCCAATTAGGAACTAACTCAGCCAATGGGTAGTTTCTTTCTCTACAGAGGTATTATCCTAATAATTCCCTTTTCACTGATTCTCCAGATCGATATGTCTGTTCTCTGTCTTGTGTTTCTATCCTAAGGTCTTTAAGTGGAGTGGAGAAAACTCATACTTTATCAATGGAGACATAAGTTCGTTGGAACTTGGTGGTGGAGGGTAAGGTGGTTGTTGTTGTTATTTATTTACCATCTGACCTGTGTGGGAGTCTGTTTTGACCCAGGTAACCAAAACCTTGTATCAGGTGATTTTAGCTAGGCCATGTGCTTAGAATAATTAGGATGGTGGCCTAACATAGGACCCTAAGAATCAAAGATGAAATGATTTATTTAGGTGTCTAAATGACGGACTACTATCACTTGTCTTTTGGAAAAGATGGGTCATTTAAATCAAATAAAGGAAATGTAGGCTTTGTTTTACAAGCAGTTTAGGGTTTTTTCTGTCTATAGCATAAAGGAAAGAATATGGGACGAGGGAGGGTAGAAGGTATGCCACGTGAGGCTGAAAAGTTTTCACCTTTTTTGTATTTTTGATCTTTTCAGGGGACGATTTGGTTTATGGCTAGATGCTGATTTATACCATGGACGAAGCAACTCCTGCAGCACTTTCAATAATGATATTCTTTCCAAAAAGGAAGACTTCATAGTTCAAGACCTCGAGGTATGGACATTCGAGTGAAATTCAGACTGCCTTAAAATGCCACATTAAAAAGACTGGGTTCCATCAGCCCTCCTAAAGCTGGCTGGAAGACCTAGCCCCAGCCCAGACTGCCTCATCCCACCATAATGCTTTCTTTCTGCCATCATCTCAGAGCATGGTCACAGCGCAGAGAGTTTCTGAAAGGTCCACGTGGAGGGCAGACAATGAAGAAAGAAATATAAAGTCTGGATTGTTGAAAGACTTTATACTCCCACTTCCTTCAAATCCATGCAGTGAGGAATCAAAATATTTATAGATGTATGAGGTGAATGCAATTTTTATTTTTGGTAACTGTGAAAAAAAAGATACTGTGGAAATATATACATGCCTTGTGTATTTATCAACATAATTTTCATTACCAAAATGTACAGCATATTATTGTTTGCCATAGAAAAGCTTAGTTTCACTTAGAAAAATTGGAAGTGCTCAGCACTTAAAGGGAATATATGATTTTTTTAATTGTCTTATTTATTATTTCTAGTATATTGTCTAAAATGTTGGCAGTTTTTCTTTTAATGTGTCAATCTTGAAATAAATGTATACATTTTGTGCTATGTTTTGGCAACAAATCCATTTGATTTATATAGTTTTATATTTTTTCTTTTGCCCTGACTTAGGGTGATAGGTCTTAAGCAGCATATATATGCTTTACATAAGAATTTTTAAAAACTCATTACCAATGTTTATTGATTTGACTATTGTAGGCCATCTTTCCATTAAAAAGGTACATTTTTACTCACTCAAAACATAGTTGTTGTAAAGAAGAAGCCATTTCTCACAGTTGTAAATTGGTATTTACAGAAATGGATACCCTTCTGAATCTAGACTTAGAACAAGCCCTGCTTTGAACAGAAAGTGTTTTTGCTTCTTATAAAATCATGTGTGTTAATAACAAAAACTTTATTTTCATAGTGTTTTGTGTATAATTTCCCTCCAACTTCTTAAATTAATGAACAGGCCTCTGTTTTCAAAGAGACTGAATGTTTTCATTTCTGCATATTTTATACCAAATGAAAAGTGTCAAATTAGCCCAATTGTCTTGGTTTCTAGACTCTTTTGAGAAAAAGCAATGCAAAGAAATGCATTCATTACCAAAATTGGAATAAAAAGTAAAAACTATTTCTAACATCAACCCATTTTCACACCATAAGATACTTTGTTAAAAATGCTAATAAAGCCTTGCTAAGAACTAAACAATATTACTGATTGCCAAACTTTTATAAAAGCCAAAGACTGCTAATGGAAAAAGTTTTTAATAATAGCCAAAGCTGAGAAGTGGTCTGTCATAAATTACACCCCGCGATCTTTGAAAGGGAAAATAAATAACAAGTAGTATTTATATTATTGCATTTAAAAAATGAAACCATCTTTAGAATGTTAGCCTTAAGCTGGCAGAATATTTCTTTTAGATTATTCTCTTATTAGAATATTTACAAAAGAGAACAAATTGCCAAGTGGCCTCCTGTCAGATCAGCAATTATTTTACCCTACTCACATTCCATGCAAGTTGAAATGAATTCTATTAAACCTAAAATATTTAGCCTGGTGTGCTTTCACTTATTGAGAACTCTCGATTAACACCATATTGACAATTTAACCTTAATCTGCTCATTAAATGATGTGTTGGTGTGAGATATCAGGAATGTCTCATGATGATCAAGTTTACCATTTATGCATTTGCAACCATATGCTATTAACGAACAAAATGGTAATTTTGCATATAGTTCACTCCTACCTAGTTTAGTCCATGATACTATACTTGTGAGAGCATATCCAGACGCTGTGTTCTCTATTTAAAACAGTATTGTCCAATCAGAAATGTGTGGCCCTTCATTTATGGATATTGAGTATATGTAATGCAGTGCTAGCCCAATATTTTCAATAAAGGAATTTATGCATCCAGTGTGATTTTCTTTCCCGAGGATTCATTCAACAGGTATTTATTGGATGCTAGAAGTTTTCCTTGTGTGAGAGGATAATGAAATATGCAAGATTAAGCAAGGTCCAGTATTCATGTTTTTATTACTGCCCTTGGAAAGTCCCTTTTTGTTCCCAGTAGCCACCCTCTTACTTTCTCATCAGCTCATGAAAACCCCTGTCACAGTTACTAGAGATAACTCTTGACTCTACCTACCAGTTTCTCTGTTCTTAATCTGTCTACCTGTTTTTGAATAGCCTTTTTAACATCTCTTGACCTAGTTCCTAATATCAATGAAGGATCTTACCCTCTGACCAATATTTTTGATCCCAGGCATCCTGTCTCTGCCTTCTAGGCCCTACATATGAAGACACCAGTCTTCACTGCTTCTCAGTTTCTCAGTTCATGAATCTACATCAAAAGACTAGGGTGCGAGGGGGCAAACTAATGTCTCACTAGACTGCTGAAAATGATTTAGATCTATGTCTATGCTACAAGTCACCAGGGACATCCTGAATAAGTGTAAGAAGTATTATTGCCGTTTATTTGATGTCCTTTTCTTTATTTTCTTTTAAAGTTTTAAAGCCATGTGAAATAAGACTAACAAAAGAACTACTTTGCTTTTGAGGAAGGCATTGAGTCTCTTAAGAAAGAGAAGCTAAGATTCATGTTCTTTTTAAGATGCCCAACTTATTTTTACCAATATAATTATACAAAGAAAGATAAGGAGGTCTAAGCCAAAGGAAGTTCCAGAAATTCTAGGTCAGTTACACTTGCCCCTTATGCAAATATCAAAAGTGCTTCTGACCACTTCCTTCTCCCAATTGGGTCACACAGTTTTTCTTATTCTAAGGAAATCCTAACCTCAGAGCATCACATCCTCTGCTCCCACCTCCTTGCATAGGACTGTTATCCATACTGATTCCCTAACAAAAGTGTCTTTACTGAGAAAATTAGTCTTTACAATTCACACCAAAATCTAAGGTCTTCCTACCCTCCTTTCTAATTCAAATCTTTAGTGGTTCAGAATAAAAACTAGATAGGGCCTCCTTGGTGTGGTCAATCAAACCACCAAAATGGCATTTCTCGATAAAGTATCTTTGAGGACCTATTGTTTATTTTCTAGATCAGTGCTGCTCAATAGAATGTCCTACAGTGCTGGAAAATTTTCACTGTCCTTTATGGTAGCCACTAGCTACCATACTAGTGTTGAATACTTGAAATGGGATTTGGGCAACTGAGGAGCTGAATTTTTAATTTTAGTTCACTTAAATATAGCCATATGTGGCCTGCAGTTGCCATTTTGAACAGCACAGTTCTAGATGAAGATTTGGCACAGCTGAATCATATTTCATCAGCAACTCACCAGCAATCAACTCAGACTATCATTCCCTCACCAGAAGAGAACCTTTAGTTCTGAGTCCTTTCATTTATCTCTGCCATTATCTACACGTGTGGCACCACCTAAAGTAACAGTGTCTGTTTATGTGATTGACCAGGAAGCTGAGTTCCCTGAATCTTTCCACACTGAAAACTTGAATCTCTACAGAATCACTGAAAACCTCTCCCAGGCCTTGTTTCAAATTAAGATTTTCTGCCATCAGAATGTGTTTTGTTCCTACACTGGACATTCTACTGCTTATGGTAGTCCTGTGGGATGCCAGGTCACTCACCAGGCACCCATCCACAATGCATGATGAACCACAGGAAGAAAAAAACAATTTATTCCTTACACAAAACTGTGCATGCAGTTTCAGAGTCACCAAAGAAGAATAAACTACCAAGAGTGCCTCAAATAGTAATATTTGGTGACCAATCTTCTTTACTAAGCTTGCCAACTGGGATGCCCAACCAGGGAACACTGCATGCGGAGAAAGTTTTCAGTATCAACCTGTTAGAATGAAGGGTGATCAAAAAGCATTAGAGACCACTAGATGATCTTAGTGTACTATTTATTCATCAACAAGGGTCCATCATTCTATCAACCACTCCACTTCTAGGGTTACAAAAAGGAATCCAGATTTAGCTTCTTAGTAATAACCCTAGAGGAAAATACTAAACAAACACCAACCAGAAACACATTCACGTTCAGTAAACTTGGATGATACAGCATGTTTTCTCATGTCTCCACAGCTAAAAAAAAAACAATACTCCTTACCTTGACATACTCTGAAAACAATGGAATTCAGCCGATGAGTTCAGCCTTTATTCCCTACAGCAATCATTACTGGCTTAACCTCGATCTCCACTGGCTGATGGATCAACCACATTTTACATAACAGCTGACTGAGATCAGCCCTTTGATCTTTGAAGGCTCCAGTTAACACTAAGAATATTTCTACAAAGATATGCTGTGCTGAAGTATTGTGTCAACCTTGAGAGTTGTTAAAAGGCCCCGTTATTACTTCATACTCAGCAAAGCCTCATCTTGTTCTGTTGCAACATCTTGTTTCCCTATTAGGTCCTCCAAAGTGTCAGTAAAGTGGATGGGTTTGACCTTGGGGGCCACAGTGAGTGTTTACGGTATATGACATAGGTCATATTATCAGATCACCCAGGTAGAACCCAAAGCTTCTAAGGACTTCAAAAGGAAGCAGGCATAGTGCCTAAGGCATAGATTTTGGAGCCAACCATTCTGGGTTTGAATCTCAGCTCTAAAGCTTACTATCTATGTGAACTTGGTTAAGTAATTTAACTTCCATGTGCCTCAGTTTCTTTACTAATAATAGATAATAATGACCACCCATGATTGTAGACCACCATGATTAGAACACTCAAAACAGTGCTATTTGCAGACACAGTGCAATGGCTTCCATTTTCTCTTAAGATATTTTTACTAAGGTTTTGTTTCCTGTTTTAATTACAAAAGTAATACATGTTCATGTTAAAGTTTTCAAACAGTACAGAAGGCAATTCAATAAAAGGCAGACATTTCCCTCCTTACGTTCCCAGAGGTTAAAAGCACCAAACTTCCTTGTGTTTCTTTCTGGATCATTTCTATGCACTTATTTATATCTTCTTCACATTAACAGAAGCATACTATTCTTCAGTTGTCTTTTAAATTTAACAGTATACTGTGAACATTTTGTATCAGTATATGGACTTCATTCCAGTATATGGACTTCATTCTTCATTACATGGGTCTGTCATTAAACAGCTCTTTATCGATAGAATTTTTTTTGGCTAATACAAATAATTCTGAGTAACATCATTGTATACAGTGTATATAGTGCATTTATAAATGATATAATTTTGTGATAATTTTTAGCAATGGGTCAGAATTATATTACACTTTTTGTTTAAAAAGATACTATTAATTATTCCTTCATAAAAGTTACACTGACTTGTTTACACCAACTATATATGAGTATGCCTGTTACCTCACATTCTCACCAACGCTGATTATATCCATCTCTTTTTAATCTTTGCTAAAATGGTTTCTTTTTACATTTTCATCTTCTAATCATTGAATATCTTCCCACATCTATTGGCTATTTTGTGTTAAATGAATGTTCTGAGTCCTTTGTAATTTTTTCTATTACTGATTTGTAAGCATTCTTTGTATAGTCACAAAATTAGTCCTATGCCACACACACACACACACACACACAATGTATATATATATATATAAAGCATTTTGTTCAGGGGGAGCCTGGGTGGCTCAGTCGATTCAGCATCTGACTCTTGATTTTAGCTCAGGTCATAATCTCACAGTTCATGGGATCAAGCCCCAAGTTGGGCTCTGTGTTGACAATGCAGAGCCTGCTTAGGATTCTCTCTCTCTCCCTCTCTCTGCCCTTCCCCTGCTCCTGTACTTTCTCTCTCTGTCTCTCAGAATAAATAAACTTAAAAATATTTATTTCATTTAGGTTATATTTTTAATATACATGAAGAGTTTCTTAATTATAATTTCTTTGTAGTCATGTTTACTTATCACTTTCATTGTAACTTCTGGGTCCTAATTTTTTAGATCAAGTCAAATTTATTCAGCATGATTTCCACTCCTCACTTAAACATTTCCCAAAAGTATGTATCAACACAACTCTTCACCTTATCTAAAATTCATCTGAGTCTTATGCTATGCTAAATTACACATCCCTTACATACTTTGGAATATTTAGAAATAACCTCCTCAAAGATCAATTCCACTTTGCCCTAGCCAGTAATCATCCTGTTTACACATGCCAATGTCTTCAGGAAAGGTCTTAGGACAAGAACTGAATGTTCATCTTATCCCCCTCTCTCCTCCTCAGTGAGTTAGCTAGAGCTGAGCAGCATTGATGGACAACTTTCTGGATCTTCAAACTATGTCACAGTGCCTTGCTAAAAAACAACTGATGTGCTAATAGTAATTAACAGTGCTAACGGGAGAATGAGGAGTACAGGTAACATTTATTGATCATGACTCACCTTCCATTTTTATATGTGTTATCTTATTTAATCCTCAAAATGAAGACAGTATAATTATTACCTGTTCTAGAGATGAAGAAACTGATTCTTCAGGAGAAGAAATCTTGCTTGAAGTCACAGAGCTCATGAGGGTAGCAGCCAGGATATGTTTAGCTATGACTGACCCGAGAGCTGAGCTCTTAACCACAGCAGTATACTGACATTGTATAGTCTCAGCAACATCTCTACCACCTGGTTACCCACACTCTGCTTCCCCACCTGAGGCATCAAAATCCACTGTCTTCTGCTCTAGAAAGAAAGCTCCTTAATGGCTGGGAGCTCCTCTATGGCTAATCAGGCCTTATCTATCCTTATAACCCCAATGCTTGTCAGGGTGCATGGCATCTAGGAGGCATTCAATGAATAAATGTTTGTCAAGTTTAACTGAAGTGCATTACTGAAGGAAATGAGCCCCAGGAAAGTTAATAGATTTGGCCAACATTCCACAACTAAACATCAAAGCTGGGACTAAACCACAGGCTTTGGATTCCTGGCTCTCTTCCCCCTCCTCCAGCCACACAAGGCTCAATCACAAGCTTCCAATCATGATTCTTAAGATTGTGGTATAGGAAGGAATGATCCTTCCTCTAGCTCCTCAGCTTCCTCCCTTTAAGTTTTCGGGTATAAGTGAAAGAAGACGGGATGAGATTTTGGGGGCGTGGTGGTGGTGGTGGCAGTGGCATGCGTGGTGGCCCTTGGGAGAATTCCTTCATTTGTAGATCCCTTAGTTATTGGCATTCTGGAAAATGTAGACTGTAGGGAAGTTCCAGGGCCTCAGGGATTTAGGACATTGGCTGGCAGTTAACATTTCGTTTCTAAAAGCAAATCCTAGAAAATGGTTCTGAAGACCATTTAAATGATGAGAAAATTATCCACTGAGTTGGCACTCAGGTTATGGGATTGAGAGAAGAGTGCAAAGTCAAATGATAAACTGGATTCTCCAGTCTAACTTATTGTGTTGATTTAAGATGATTTATCAGCAAAAACAAAAACAACCAAGAAGGACCCTTAATAAGAGCATCTTTCACAAAATAGATAATCTAGGCAAGGTAATAAATTGTCTGATACTATGTAAGCATGTAGTAAATGTTAGCTAGATCCTGCAACTTCCACTTATTAGCAAGTTCCTTATCTGTAACTGTTTCCTCTGTGACTCAGTTTCTTTATCTGTCAAATGAGAGCAATAGTACCTTCCTCAAAGAGATATTATGAGAACTAAATAGATTAATATATTTAAAGTGTTATTGCAATACATACATTTAATTTTTTTTTCTTTACCCTTCAACAGTGTTTCTAAAATTCATTCATGTTGTTACTGCAGCTAAATATTCCTCTGGTGAATATACTATGTCACTATTTATTAATTCTCCTGTCAGTGGATAGGGTTATTTGCAGCTTTGTGCTTTTTGTTACGTTTGGTGGACAAAATGTGAAAGAGTCTCAATGGATGGAGCTGCTGGTCCCTGGTGTATGTGAATATTTGGGTTGACAAACCCCCACAATATTTCACAAAGCAATTGATCATTTGCATGCCCATCATAAGAATACCTAGTCCAACATCTGATATCGTTAAATTTCTTCATTTCTGCCATTTCCAAGGTTGTGCAAGGTTATTTCATTGTAGTTCTAATTTGCATTTCCCTGAGTACTAATGAGGATGAGCATCTTTTAATATGCTTCTTGGTCATTCAAGTTTTCTCTCTTGTGAGATGTCTATTTATGCCTTTTGCCTGTTTCTTCTAGTCTGTCTTCTGGGAAGTGGTCACATAAAATCCTTGCTATTCCTGCCTTACAAATAATAAACATTTGTCAGCCTGCTAATCCTATCTACTTCTGATGAGGACGACAAACAAATGATGAAATCACAGGTTCTCAGGCCCTACAAAGATATTGTCTCAAAAGTCTCCCTGAAGCAGGCAATACCTAGGGAAGGAGTGAAATAGGAGGATGTTTGTTGGACTGTGTTTTGCTTTGCAGATTTGGGCATGTACTGGCACTTATTAATTTGGTTAGAGTTTTTTAGAAACATCGTAAGGCAGTTTATTTGTAATAACAGTAAAGACTTATTGAGCACTTATGAGATAGGTATTATTCTAAGCACTTTACATATATTTCCTCAATAAATATTCACAATAATGTATGATGGTCAGTAGATAAGATGCTACTATTTCCCAATTGAGGAAATGGAAGCCCTGAAAAATTAATGACTTGTCTAAGGTAGAAATATAAAATGATGGAAATGGGCTTCAAATGGTAGAAACAGGCTTCCCCAGCCCATGCCTTTAACCACTCAGATAACCACAGAAGAGAGCAAGTTGGTTGGCAGTATAGCGAAGATGGAGGGAGGGCATGGTGAGTACCCAGAAGCCATTCGGAGAACTTATGGGCCTTTGGGTGTCTATGCTGGGCAGGGATGCAAGTGAAGATGGGAGGGAAACTCAAAGAATTGAAGACCAAGAACAGAAATTACTAAGAAATCAGGAGAGTGTCAAAGTTGCAGAGCTGTGAAAGGTCACTGGAGTTCAGGTTTTCAGAGCATGTGAGGAACCATAAAGTCAGGATTTTGCCTCAGGAATGAGTTGTGTTAAAGAGGAAAGGAGGCAAAGGGCACTGGAATCCAGGTGCTTGAGGAGTTGTGAATCTCGGACCTGAAGGTTGTCTGAGATTACAGTGGGAGTTTGTCAGCATTTGTGTGGGCCAGGAGCTGAAGCTTCCAGTGAATCTGAGGGAGTGACCTTGAGTTGGTGAATGATGATGATTACACGTCATGCTACAGCATGAGACTCAAAAGGGGACAGAGAGTGAGGAGTTTCATTCACTCCAGTTCCATGGAATCACCTGGAACTGGCAGCAAGAGGCTAGGACAATACCAACACTGCATCCACATATCTCTCAGTGTGCTGAAAGGCAGGGAGAAAAAGCAGTTTTTGTTTGCCAAGGCTCAAGGGAAGTGATATTTTTGGGGGGAATGCCGGGTTTCACTGAAGGCAAGAAAGTGAAGATATGGCTGTGTGAGGATGGTGAGGCTACAGAGTGCTTACGATGATAGTGTGGCTTCTGCAGTGTTAAGAGTTTCAAAGAGGTCAGTGGTGGAAAGAAGCTGGGGGGAAGAAGCATAGGGAATTTGTGTATGAGTAAAGAGTTTGAGAGGAAGTAATAAGAACAAGAATGAATAGTGTAGATGAGTTATTTGGCCTTGAGGTTATAAGGAAATGAAAGTGTGAATTTGACTAAAAATTGACATTAAGTTCAAGATGGTGGGGGTGTGCTCATTTACACAGTAGCTGTCTTCTGTTGACTGGGGGCAACTCTGGTCCTACTCGAAGGGCTACAGGATAGCCCCCTCTATCAGCCACGAATTAAATGATTCTGAGTAGGCTCATTCATCTCCCTGTTGTCCCGTTTTATCCACTTCTAAAACAGGGTCAATAATATCTACTTCTCTGCATTGTCAAAGAATCAAACTAATGTACATATAAGAAAATGGTGTAGAAAATAATAAAATGCCAGATAAAGGTAAGTTAGTACTATTGTTAGGGTGTTAGTTATATCAAACTGAATTCTTAATCAGAAATACAAACTATAAGTGTAACCTTGTTCCTGATAAAAAGTAAGAATTACAAAAATCTGTAGACATGGCTTTTGGGAAAGCACTATGGAAAAAAACAAAAAAGCAGAAATGTTTGCATTACACTCTGTATACACACAAAAAATAATTTATCAGGGAAGTGGCTGTAACCAAAGTCGTTATAAGAAGGAATTGTTTCTTCTTTTGTCATTCTTTCCGTTACCAATGACTTACACAGTTTCCATTTAAGAACAACGGTTCAGGACTTTCAAGCACTTTAGCAAAGCTCAAAGTTGGGACTCTGGGCCACTTGCCAGTATTTATTCAAAGAGAGTTCTAAGTAAGGCAGCCCAGTAATCAGAAATTGGAAACTTCTCTGCTTTCCCACAGACAAGCACTCCTCCCTCCCCTTCCTTTGACTGACTTTTCACTCATTCCAACAGATGGAGGCCAGTACACATCTAATACTAGGCAATAGCCATTTTAGCCTGAAATATTTCCTTTCATACTGTTTTTCTTAAGGAAGGAGAAATGCGTTCATTCTTGTTTTCCTCTTACCTTCTGAAAAATCAAATATTCTTAGGGCACCTGGGTGGCTCAGTCAGTTGAGCATGACTTTGGCTCAGGTCATGATCCCACAGGTCATGGGTTCGAGCCCCGAATCAGGCTTTGCACAAACAGCATGGAGCCTGCTTTGGATTCTCTGTCTTCTCTCTCTGCCCTTCACTCACACTCATGAGCGCTCTCTCTCACAAAACCAAACATTAAAAACAGTAAAAGAAAAGAAAAATCAAATATTCTTGAGACACTGGTGAAAGAGCAAAAAGTTATTTCCATTTATAAAATAGAAGCCAGGGGAGGTCTTTGTATTTGTGTTTGGGAAATTTCTGCTTAGGATGTGGAAAAGGGTGTCATACTGTGTATGAGATTAAGATAAACCCACCAACATACTTTCCATATCCCACTGAAAAAGGAAGAGAAACACTACACTGTATCGGATTTATAGTTGTACCAGTTCTATAGCCCATCTCTGCCAGAAATTTGCATGAAACAACAGGCAAAATTTACCTGAAAATGTCCTGTATTTTCTGATATTAGGATCGAAAAACTCAAAAATTTATGGAATGAGATATTTATTAAAAAGAATGACTAAAGGGAATGAAGTTCATCTGGAATCCTGAATTTAAAAATAAATCTGTGAGGATGTTTTATTTATGGTAAAAGTAACATATTTTCATTGTTGAAGATGTAAAATACATAAACAAAATTAAGGAAAAACATCAAGCCATAATTAATCCATCCAGAGATCACAGTGCAAATATATTGGTATATATCCTATCAGCATTTTCTTACAAACCCATCTGTCTATGTAACAAGGACTCATGCTAGACATAAGATCGTGTGACCTACTGAGCATGTGCATGTGTCAGAGTACCATGGTGTAGAGCACAGGTTCCCATCAGGCTGCTTGAGTTGGGGGTCTCACCTCTGTCACTGATTAATGGGATGACACTGGGTAAGTTTCTTAATCATTCTGCTTATGGGATTGAAGGTTTTGAGCAGAAGAGTCACAGAATCTAGAAGTGGAAGGATCAGAATGCCATCACTGAGGGTCAGAGGCCTGTGAATAAGAGGTTTATAGTAGGGAGATCAGCAGTTTAATCTACTGGACAACCAAATGGAAACACCAAGTATGCAGTTGGATTCTGATTTGGAGAAAAGTATGAATAAAGTTAGAAATGTGGGAGTCATGGCATAGAGATATTTTAAGCTTTGAGACCGTATAAGATCAAGGAAGTGAATGCAGATAGAGAAGAAGAGCAAGGAGTAAACCCTGGAGCACTCCAACACTAGGGGTTTAGCAAAGAGGTACAAGGAAAGAAAATTTTAAATGTAATAAAGGTGGAGTTAATTGGTCGGGAAAGGATGGTGAGTTGGTGTAGCTTCCTCAGATGGCAAGAAATAGAGACAGCGGACTAGATGCACTTAAATGATGTATTTGAGTTGGCAACAGCCACTCTGCTCCTGTGCTCAGACACTCCAGCATTTCTGCCTCTCTGATCTTTTCCAGGTACCTATGTCTTTGGCATTCTTTCAGTACCTTCTTTTTTACCTATGAATAATCTGGTCTGTTCACATTTGCTCCCTTTACTTCATTTACTACCATTCTTTCTCAAACCCACTAGAATGAGGCTTCTTCCCCAACCCCAGCAGGAAAACTGCTTTTCTCAGCTTTACCAACAGCCTCCACTCAATGCCCACCCCTCTTTGGGTCCTATCAGCAGGCTCTGACAGAGCTCATCATCCTACTTACCCAAGACCATCTTTGCTTTCCCTCCAGCACACCACTTTCTCCTGGGCCACTCTTTCTCAGTCATGGTTGATTTCTATATTGCCAGAGTGTCCCTGGCTCAGTCCTCTGAACTTTTCTCTACTGATACTTACTCCTTTGGTGATCTCTTCTAACTTTGAGAATGTAAATAATACATGCTAAAGATTCTAAAATTCATATATGCAGCCTAGATTTCTCTCCTGACCTTCAGGCTCATATATCCAACTACAAACATGCTAGCGACACTACCACGTAAATGTCAAATAGGCATCTGCACTGCCCTGTATTATTATTCAAAATATTTTTTGCCTTTTGCCTTTTCCAGCCCTAGGATTATATTTAACCCTGATGACAGAGTTGGCCACATGACTTGCTTTGCTCAATGACATAGGAGTAGAAGTGACTCGTGCCAGTCCTGAGAAGAAGCCTTCAGGGCCATCAGGTGGCTCCACTGTGCTCTTTCTTCCCTCTGTTCTAACACTAGAACCATCCCTGCTTCTTCCACCTCGGTCATGGGATGAATTCTGCACAGCCAGAGCCTACATGCAGCAGACACACAGGTGAGCAAGAAACAAACTTATTTGTTTTAAGGCACTAAGACTTTTGGAGTTGTTTACTGCAACAAATTTACTCTAAAAGGAGACTGATATAGCAACTCAAATTCATATACCCAAAACTGAATTCCAAGGCTTCTCTGCTCCCAAACCTGCTCTTGCAGAGTTCTCCTTATTAGTAAATATCAGTGTCAACCTTCCAGTTGGGGGACTAAGAATCTTGGGGTTGTCCTTGATTACACGTGGTATCTGTATCACATGTAGACCCTGGGGATACTTCAGTGAACCTAAAGCAGACAAAAATGATAAAAAATTTCTGAGAATTTTTGAGATTACATTCAATGAGGATGAAACAGATGATAATATATAATAATATTACCATATGATATTAATATTTAAGTATTTAAACATAAATATCTAGAAGGTAATGGATATGATGGAAATAAGAGAACAAGGGAGATCTAGGGGGTGAGAATGAGGGAGGGGTACGTTGCCAAGGTGGTCAGAACTGACTTCATTGGGGAAGAAACATTTGAGCAAAGACTTGAAAAAGGTGAGAGGAGAAATCTGCACTTGCCAGTTGTAGAAATAAGTGTGTCTGGGCAGAGGGACAAACAGTATGCCTAGATGTGGGTGCACGCCCGGCTGGCATAAGTAACAACAAGCAGTCCGGTGTGACTGGAGCAGAGTAAGCAATGTTAATGTTGGTGGTAGCTGATGTCAGAATGTGAGGAGGTGGGCAGGTGGCTTTTAATGTTGACACTTACGGGTCCTCATAGGTAAGTACTTTGGCTTTTACTCTCAGTGGAATACAGAACCATTGAAGGATGTGGAACCAAAGGAGTGACACAATCTGATTATTGAATAATTCACATAAGAGGGAATGGTAGCTCAGTCAAGGTTGACAGTAGTGACGACATCAGATTCTGGATGTACTTTAAATTTCCTGACGGATTTGATATGGAGTTAAAGAGAAGCATCAAACATGACCTCAAAATTTCTGTCCTCAGTAGATGGCAGGTTTGGGGAAGAAAGGAAGAGCTCTCCCCTAGCCTAGTTTCAGGCATGTTTATATGTTAGACATATGCATGAGGCAGTTGAATAGGCAGTTGGATACCCAAGTCTGGAGTTCAGGGAAGAGGTCTATACTAGAGATTTAAATCTGGGACTCATTGGCATACGTGTGTTCACAGTCACAGACTATGTGAGATTACCAAGGGGGTGAGTGTAGCCAGAAAGAAGAACTTAATTAATTATGTACAGCTTTTTGTATGTCAGGGGGAGAGAAGGGAGGAGAGGGGAAAATGGAAGAGAGGAAATATTACAAAAGCCTAACTGAGTATCTGTGTTAAATAAGAGCACTGAACCTTCTGTATTTTTTTTTTAAATGTTTTATTTATTTCTAGGAGAGAGAGAGACAGCGTGAGCAGGGGAGGGTCAGAGAGAGAGGGAGTCACAGACTTTGAAAGAGGCTCCAGGCTCTGAGCTGGCAGTCAGCACAGAGCCCGACGTGGGGCTCAAACCCACGAACCGCGAGATCATGACCTAAGTGAAAGTCGGACGCTTAACCGACTAAGCCACCCAGGCGCCCCTGAACCTTCTGTATTTAAACACAAGTAAACCATATGTTCCCTTAAACTGTCTTACAAACCATCACTACCTATTGGTAAAAACTTATAACATTTATTGAGAATTTTGTGCCAGGCTGCCAGGCTTTAGTTCTCAAAATAATGTTTACATTAAGCATCATTGTTATCCCCATTTTATAGATGAAGAAAGCCTTGACACAGAAAGATAAGTAACTTAGCCCAAATCTTCACAGATGGTAAGTTGTAGAATTTTCTGACTTCAGAGCATGCTTGAAGCAAGGCTGCTACTAGCCCATATGGTGCCCTTGTGAAATCAGAAAACACTCCATTTCACAAGTGTAGTTATTTTCACAAAACCCACACAGCTGATTCCCAGGGGAGCTAACCAGAGCACCAACTGGTAGTCGCTCTGCCTGTGTGCACACAACTGCCTATGCTTTTGCATGATCCCACACCAAGACTCCAGACAAGTTTTAAATAGTTTGTGTTGCTTCGCCCACTTCCAAGGTGGACAACTCTATCAGGTTCAAAGTTGAAGAATGGGAAGCAAGTCTTCCAAAGTGCCAGGTAGGGGAGAGACCAATCACAGGTGTCCCTAAGACTGTAGTCAGGACAGATGCAACTTGTGCAGGTGTGTGCCAGTATGTAGGTGAATGGTCTCCTGAGTGTGTGTGTGTGTGTGTGTGTGTGTGTGGTCATATGCACCCGATGTAGGTTTTTGTAGGAGTCAGCTCTCCACTGCTCCAGAACTCTTAGGCCTGCCTGTGATTTTAGGGAATATTTACCTATGTATTTATTTATGATATAAATTAACACATTCTTATTTATGGTATTATTGTACAGTGTGCAATCTGAACACTCCTATGCGGCAGCCTATTCCTAACCACTTTTATTCATTAGACAATTGTTAAATGTCTGCCTACATGCAAAGAGCTATACGAGGCACTACAGTAGTATCAGACCCTTGTTCTTTTTATCAAGGAACATAATTTCTAGTAAGAAAAAAATCTACATAAATAGTATATAATACAAAGTGTTAAGTTCTACAAGAGAGGTATTGAAAAACTGCTATGTGAATTCACAAGAGAAAGTACTTATTTTCAGTTTAAGTAAAAACAAATGTAGCATTTGAGGAGTGAATTGGAAGGTGAAGGTGCAGAGATGGAAGCAAAGATATTTCAGACGGAAAAGTGTGGATAAAAACAAAGTGATGTGAAGGTATATAACAGTGCATGGAAATAGTGGATATTTAAGTAAGGCAAAGTAGTGTATCCATTCTGAACCCTGCCTTGGACTCCTGAGGTGCTAGGAAGCTATTACAGTGGTCCCCCAAACCATGGGCAAAATGTCTTCAATACGTATGTACAACTACTTAAAAATATATAAAAGCTTTTTTTAAAAGTTTATTTTTGAGAGAGTGAGCAGGGAAGGGCATGGGGGGGGGGGGGGGGGAGGTGAGAGAGAGAGAAAATTCCAAGCAGTCTCAGTGCTGTCAGCTCTGTGGAGGTCTTGAACCCACAAACTGTGATTTCCTGACCCAGAGCCAAAATCAAGAGTCCGAGGCTCAGGTGACTGAGCCACCCAGGCATCCCTACATGTTTTCAATTAATACAACAGAAATCATTCAAAAACGACTGCATTCACAATAAGGCTTTGTTATGTATTTTCTAAGTCAACAAATAACAAGGATACTATAACGAGCTAGTGGAAGAAACGTTTCAGTGTTAATAAAGGAGTTCTGTGTTCAAAAAGGTTGGTGGGTTCCGGAGTTAGACAAACCTTTATCTTAGTTTGTTTCCTCATCTCTGTAGTGGGGGTTATAAAACCAACCTTGCTTTTTTTAACAATTAGAGAAATACATGGCACATTCTTGGTGTTCAGCAAATGCCAAGTATTACAACATGAAAAGCTGAGGTCAAATCAGAGTCCGCCTGGAGTATTAAATTAACTGAGGCTTTTTCTTTTGGGCGCGATAATCACTGACAGGAGAATCAAGGAGGGAATCTAGAGGGTTACTGTAGTCGTAGAAGCATGAAGCAGGAGCAACGGATTTCTGGACTAGTACAGATTCTAAACTACAAGCCTCTGCAGTTACCTGTGTATGAGGAATGTGAGACAAAGGCCGCTATTTTGATCTAGCTGGTGCTGTCACCAACAAAAAGGTAAACAGAGATATGAAGTTCAGTTTTGGATATTTTGAGCTTTAGCAAATCATCGTGCCTGAAGAAGCACACCCGAAAGAAAAGATCAAATATAAGCTGTTGAAAAGAAAGGTCTGGAAATTGTGCTCATTCTTTTAAAACCTACGAAATTTTTAAAACTTTTTTTCTTCCTTACTTTTTTTTTTTTTTTTTTAAACAAAATAAAGCGAACTCGCAGCCGTGGCATAGGACGTCCAGCGTACCCACCAAGTTCCCTTTGGCCAGACGTTAGGGCGCGCAGGTGACGTCATCGCGACGATGCGCGCTTCTGCGTCTGGAAGGACGTGGTGCGTCTTTACCAACGAGACGCAAGGGGCGGGCGACCCCCGTAGCCACCGCCCGCTCCTCCCGGTAGCACCCTTGTGCGTACTCGCACGCCCCCTCGTGGCCCCTGGCCTTGAGGGTCATCCCTACGTCGCCCTCGGTCTAGCGTCATCCCGGATCAGCGCGTGCGCCCAACTCCCTGCCCTTCCCAGCGGCAGGCGAAGGGCGACGCCTCCAGGTAAAACTGAGGAGGTGCAGCAGGCGGACTCGGCGCAGGGCCAGCGGTGCCCCGGCAGTCAGAGCTCTTGGCCACCGCGGGCCGGTGCGATGGCGGAGGAGCAGAGGTGTGAGAGCCTGGGGTCCGAGCCTGGCCGGGAGGCGACGGCGACTGCGGAACCTAAGGTGTCTTCATCCAAGTCCGCCGAAGTTGTCGAAAGGTCGCCGAAGCCCGAGGACTACAATAGCAAGTGCGTGTTCTGCCGGATCGCGGGGCAGCAGGAACCGGGCACGGAGCTCCTGCATTGCGAGGTGAGGTGCCAAGCGCACCGGGCGTGGGTGCGGGAGCCCCGGGTCGGAGGCCTAGCCGCGGCGGACCGCGGTGGAGTAGTGTCAGGCTCTCGGGAGGGAGGGAGGTCTCGCAGGTGGGGACCGGGTTTGGGGAGGCTGGGTGTCCTGGTGTACGTGACGCACTTGCTTCTTTCGGAGCGGGGACTGTCTCCAGCAGTATCATTGCTGTGTCTGCAGCAGTATCACACTGTAGTGATAAAGCCGAGCACTTCGGCTTCTGTCTGCAGGTACGAGGTAGTTGGCGGAAAATAGCATTTGTGGTCTGTTTTTATTAGAGGGATCCCTCCGCCCTGTCCCCACCGCTGGTCTTTCTAGACACTGGTTTTAAATTCTGCACATTCTCATACTGCTACCGGGGAGCAAACTGGTAGAAAAGAGATCATGGTAATTGGGAAAAGATTCTTTGTTAGACTGGAATTAGGCTGAGGGGAGCAGGGCAGAGGTCCAGCTATTTCTCAGTCGCCGCAGATTTCCAGTGCAGGGTCCAGTTCCCACAGGTGTTGACAGGTGTGGGAATGTATGCACATTTTCGGAGCACCAAGATTTTGCTCAGATACTTGAACACGGGTATCTGCTACCCGTTTTCTTCTCCCGGTTCTACTTGCCTTTAACGAATTAGCCTTTGGAGAGGATCAGCTTCAGTGATTCTGGGGTGTGTGTGTGTGTGTGTGTGTGTGTGTGTGTGTGTGTATGAGTGATCATTAATTCATTCGCTAAAAGTGAATTGGAATCAGTTCTAAGCACCTGGTGTTGGAGATTCATTGGCGAATAAGATAAAGGATAGTCGGTGTTCAGATCTTATAATCTAAAGGGTGGCATGAATACAGAGGAGACGCCCGTGACCGTGCCCAGTACTTGGTGAGGCAGTTTTACCGCCTGCAATATTTTTTTAAATTTTAATTATTATTATTATTTTTACTTTTTACCCCGCCAGCAACAGCCCCAATCTAGCTTTAGACAAGGTGGACAGTGTGTCAACCCAGAGTTGGGTCTGGCTCTGTGGGTGTTATGGAAGTGGGACAAAGGGAAGAATTTATGGCTGGAGAAAGGCCCGAAGCGATAGACCTGGATTCGATGCTGAAGAGGGGAAGGAGTGAAGACAGGCAGCAGCTGACTGGGGGAAGGACTCAGTACATCAGTTGTCTGTCAAGTAGGCCTCTGTTGAGCTGATCCATAAAGTCAGGAGGGACCACTTAGCTCTCCTTCATTCACTCCTTATTTTACTAAGTTTAAAAAGGCTAGCAAGAGGTAAAGTGAGTTTTCTAACTTCACAGAATTCAGTATTGCTTAGATTCCTAGAAACCGCTTTTAAGTTTTGCACACTCCAGTACCAATGTTGAGGAAAATGAGTAGATAATGGATACTAGTAGTGTAAAATGTGTGTCTAAAAATAGTTATGGAGGGGAGTGGGGTGGCCCAAACTTGTATCACAGTTGGTTTTTTCTTGTTTTTTTTCCTGGCCAAAGGTTAGGTTGTTTTGCTTTGTGAAGAACATTTGCAGAGTGAATTATGTGAAGAGCCTGGGACATTTTTGTAGAGGAAATTAGACAAATGAATACTTACTAATTTATACCCTATCCAGGGGGCACAGGGAGAATGTATACAGAGTCCATACAATACGGAACATACGCAAGATGCACATGCTTGTACAGCAGAGTCTCAAAAAGGCACTGATCTTTTTACAATTGAATCTAGAATTGTTTGATATATAAGAGCTCATTAAAGGTTAAAGATTTATCTTTTTAAAAAGAGAACCTCATTTTTAGCCTGTGTATTTTGCATCATACATATTATTTTCTTATACTAATTCATATAAGTTTGTTTTTAGAAATAAATGTTTAGAAACTATTGGGTTTATATAAAGTAGAGTAGACATATAATTAAGTACAAAGGAAAACATTTGGTTTGGAATCATTGGGAAGGTGCTATCATCATGTGCAGGTTAGCCTGGGAAACCTTTCTGGCAAAAGCTAGAGAAGGTTCCTCACTCCAGAAGCATCCGTGTAATGTTTTCCTGTTGTATATTGCAGAGCTGAGACTAAGCAAATACTAGACCATGCATTCTCAGTGGGAGAGATAGCACTCCTGAGGGGATAAACATTGGTTTTGGGGGGGGCAGTGTCTTACTTCATTCTGTATGAGGCAAAGATAAACATAGTGGACACAAATGGATAGAGTATATTTGCAGTATTAAAATATCATGACAGTGGAATCGGGGGCGGGGGGACTCTTAAGAATGTCTTTTGAGGGGCGCCTGAGTGGCTCAGTCGGTTAAGCGTCTGACTTCGGCTCAGGTTATGATCTCACAGCTTGTGAGTTCAAGCCCTGCATGGGGCTCTATGGTGACAGCTCGGAGCCTGGAGCCTGCTTCAGATTCTGTCTCCCTCTCCCTACCCTTCCCCTGCTCACGTTCTGTCTGTCTGTCTCTCTCAGAGGTTGCGAAACACAAGGCGAGGTGTTTGTTTTCACCTTGCTCAAGACCACACTGAGGAAATACTAGTTTGACTTGGATGTCCTCCCCCTTCTTAACTCAAACCTCAGATGGCATGGCACTGAAATCTTCTTTCAAATGTTATTTTTTCTTAATTTGCTTTAGATATTAGCCAGGGGTCAGTTGCAGAAAGAAAAACTAGTTATTTAAAGCAGAAATGGATTTAATATAGGGAATTAGTTGCTAAAAAGGCATTGCCAGGGCTGAAAGAACAGGATCTAGAGAAGCCTTCAAGAATGACATCCAGGGGCCCCTGGGTGGCTCGGTTGGTTGAGACTTTGGCTCAGGTCATGATCTCGTGGTTCCTGAGTTACAGCCCCCTGTCAGGCTCTGTGCTAACAGCTCAGAGCCTGGAGCCTGCTTTGGATTCTGTCTCCGTCTCTTTCTACTCCTCCCCAGCTCACACTGCTTCTTTCTCTGTCTCAAAAATAAACAAACATTAAAAAAAAAAAAAAAAAAAAAAGAATGACTTCCAGAACAGCACTTGTAGAACTGGCAGCCTGAGGAGCTGTTTCCTGTGCCACAGTCAGGAAGGTAGGAGGTAGGTGACTGCCACTGGAGCTGAGACTTCAGGAAGAGGTCTCTTGAGGTGTGGCCCAGAGGGGAGGAAGCCATGTGACTGCTTCCCTGTTGAGCGGTGACTCCTGTGAGAGCACGAGATGGGGAGTTTGGGTTGGATTCTGCTTCGCTGTGCACGGCTGTTCCGCCTCTTGCGGGATGTTTCACATTTCTGACCTCCGGACAACACAGGCCAGTAGCACCTACACATTTCTACCCTCCTTGAGCAGCAACATGGCGGCAGAGCTCTGCTTCACCCGCTGGCTGCACACCAGTAGGCCCTGGCGTCCAAACAAGGGCTGCCTCCTGTGTGTCTCTTGACTCCCAGGAAGCTGTTGACGAGACTTTGGAATGGGAGGGGAAAGGAAGAAAAAGGAAACTGGGTAGCCCTACAGCTGACCAGCTCGCCAGCCGGAACTAGCAGAAGCAGCAGAAAGATGGCTTTGCCTCAGGTTAGCTCGTCAAAGCACCTAGGTCTGAAGTACATCTAATGGGCAGGATCTGAATTCCGTCTGGGGATTTTGGCTTTTTCAAATGTCTGTAGTACTAAAGACACAGAAGTATTTGGAATGGAGGTTGAGTACCCATCTACCCTGTTCACCGCAGTTTATTTGTTATGTGTGAGTGGATGCTTAGCCCACATATGTAGACTCAGTGGTATATTGAAGTCCAGAGACTCTAGCTGTTTGTCTAATCTGTACATGCTCAAAAGTGGTAAAAATTTATGTTCTTGCCTGGGGCAGGGGCAAAAAAGCTTATTATTTATAAATATGAAGGACAGGCATAGCATATAGGATATAAACAGATGTCCAAATGGCTGTGGTTCTAAAATATCAGAGGAGGTGGGTGGCAATTAGAAAAAGAAATCTAAGAAGTTTCCTTAGGGGGATGATAATGAAAACAGGCAGAGAAACGCTGTTAAAATCAAACAGTGACCAAAATTCCAACCTCAGGTGTTTTGCAAGACAGACTGAAAGATCATGGAAAGTCTATCTCTCACTGGAAAAGTATGTAAAAACTATAATGATACCATTTAGCATTTTTTTATAAATGTTTATTTACTTGAAACAGAGAGCAGATAGGGAAGGGGCAGAGACAGACGGGACAAAGGATCCAAAGCGGGCTCTGCTTTGACAGCAGTGAGCCTGACGTGAGGATCGAATTCAAGAACCGCGAGATCATTACCTGGGCTAAAGTCTGACGCTCAACTCCCTGAGCCTCTCAAGTGCCCCAACACCATTTTCTCTCTCCTTCCTTCCTTCCTTCCTTCCTTCCTTCCTTCCTTCCTTCCTTCCTTCCTTCCTTCCTTCCTTCCTCTTTCTTTCTTTCTTTCTTTCTTTCTTTCTTTCTTTCTTTCTTTCTGAGGAGTAGAGGAAGGAGCATTGGTAGCTTTGTCTTTCTATTTAAGCATCTGTCATTTATTCACATTTATTTATTAAACAGTTTTTCAGGTTTACAATATATTATTCACTTGAAGCTCAAGGATAAATAGGGCATGTCCTACACTTGAGAAACTTGCCTGTGATCTGCATTGAAAGCATAAAGGGAAATTCTCATTTAGTGGTTGTCAGTAATGGAGAGTCAAAATTCTATGTTTTAGAGTTACTTTAAATATCTTTCTTTGTGTGGTCATGTTATCAATGTGGCATACAGTTAGGTTTATTTGTTTCTGTTTGTTTTCAGATTTTATGGATTTTTTTTTCTGTTTAAGTCCAAAAAGTAGCTATTTAAATATTCATATTTTAAAGTCAAAATTTTAAATCAAAGTACATTTGGAAAAATGTAGCATCCATTCTCTCGTCATCTTTACCCTGTTGCTCTTCCCTCATGAGAAACTAAAAACTATATTTTTAGGTTTAACTTTCCATTGTGATACTATGTATGTGTATCTTTAATTTTGTATTTCTTTCTTACATGAAAGATGGCCCAACAACTTTCCTGCTTCATGCTTAATTATTATTTTTTCAACTTAGAAGTATATTTCAGGGATGCCTGGGTGGCTTAGTCGGTTGAGTTTCTGACTCATTATTTCTGCTGAGGTCACAATGCCAAAGTCATGGGATCAAGCCCTGTGTTAGGCTCCACACTTAGTGCTTAAGATTCTTTCACTTTGCCCCTACCCTGCATGCTCATGCTCTCATTCTCTCTCAAAAAAAAAAAAAAAATCTCACAAATCATTTCATAACTATATAAAGATCTTCATTCCCTTTTATGCTATATGTTGCTTCATTGTATATATTTAGTATAATTTATTCAACTAGTCTCTTAGTTGAATTATGGACCCTTGGGTTATTTTCTTTTTTTCTTTTTCTTTTCTTTTCTTTTCTTTTTTTGCTATTATAAATCATGGTGTTAAAGGATAGCTTTGTACATGCATCATTTCATGGTTTTTTTGTCATCATTGTTTCTTTGGAATAGGAGAGTCTTTCTTAAAATGAAGAGTCTAGGGGTGCCTGGGTGGCTTAGTCGGTCAAGCGTCCGACTTTCGCTTAGGTCATGATCTTGCGGTTCGTGAGTTCGAGCCCCGCGTCGGGCTCTGTGCTGACTGCCAGCTCAGAGCCTGGAGCCTGTTTCAGTCTGTGACTCCCTCTCTCTCTGACCCTCCCCTGCTCACGCTGTCTCTCTCTCTCTCCTAGAAATAAATAAAACATTAAAAAAATTAAAAAATAAATAAATAAAATGAAGAGTCTAAACAGTAGTACCTGGATGGCTCAGCTGGTTGAGTGCCCTAGTCTTGATTTTATTAGCTCAGTCATAATCTTCATGGTTCATGAGTTTGCACTAATAGGGCAGAGCCTGCTTGAGATTCTCTCTCTCCATCTCTCTCTGTCCCTCCCCTCTTGTGCTCTCTCTCTTTCTCTCAAAAAAAAAAAAAAGTCTAAATAATGGCTGTTTCAGTTGTAGCAGTGGGGGAGAGGGTAACATCAGAAGGCCGATTTTAATATTTTAGAAAGCTTGATGGAAATCTAATTCAATCATTGATTGCATAGGCTAACTAAAATGCATAGGTTTACTACAGGATCTTAAAAGTAACAATTCCCCCCCTCCCTCATCCTCATCTTATAGACAAGTTACTCTTAAAAAAAACGAAAACGATTTTATTTAATTCCAGTTAGTTGGCATACAGTGTAATATTAGTTTCAGGTATACAACATAGTGATTCAGCACTTCCAGACACCACCTGGTGCTCATCACAACAAGTGCCCTCCTTAATCTTTACCATTTAGTTAACCCATCCCCTCACCCACCTCCCCTCTGGTAACCATCAGTTTGTTCTCTATAGTTAACCTGTTCCTTGGTTTGTCTATCTCTTTTTTTTTACCCCTTTACTCATTTGTTTTGTTTCTTAAATTCCACGTATGAGTGAAAATATGGTATATGTCTTTCTCTGACTTATTTAGCTTAGCATAATACTTTCTAGCTCCATCCACATCATTGCAAATTACAAGATTTCAATCTTTTTATGGCTAATATTTCATTATATATAGTATATATTATATATGTGTATATATATAGTATATATTATACACACACACACACTACACACACCCTACGTCTTCTTTATCCATTTATCAGTCAGCGGACACTTGGGCTGTTTCTGTAATTTGGCTATTGAAGATAAGGCTGCTGTAGACACTGGGGTGCTCTTGCACTGTTGGTGGGAATGTAAATGGTGCAGCCACTCTGAAAAATGGTATGGAGTTTCCTCAAAGAGTTAAAAATAGAAAGACTACCCTATGATTCAGCAATTGCACTACTAGGTATTTATCCAAAGAATACAAAAATACTAATTCAAAGAGATACATAGACAAGTTACTCTTAATAGCTGGATAATATTCAAGACTTTTGTGTTGTTGTGCCTCTACATTTTTGCAAATTTGGGCTGAAGGTGTGTTAAGTGAGGACAGCAACAAAGTCAATGACTAAACATTGTTAGTATTAGTTTTTAAATGTTTATTTATTTGAGAAAGAGAGAGAGCGAGAGAGAGATACTGTGAGCAGGAGTGTGTCAGAGAATCCCAAGCAGGCTCCATGCTTTCAGCACAGAGCCCAACATGGGGCTCAAACTTGCAAACTCTGAGATCATGACCTGAGCTGAAATCAAGAGTCAGATGCTTAACCAACTGAGCCACCCAGGTGCCCCAAACACTGTTTTAATAAAGTAATGTTGTGGGCATTTTATGGAATTCTTGAGATATGAAAGGGACACATAATACTTTGTTTTTGCTGCCTTCTGTTTCAATCATGGCTTTTCTGAGGACTAAAGTAGACAAAAAGTCTCATTTTCTGAAGTGTGGTCTTATCAAAAATTGACTTGTCAGTCACCTGAAGCTTAAGTAATGAGCAGTAAGGATACTGATATGGAAGTTCATGGTGTAATATGGACTTTCACCATTGTTCTCATTGAAACCAAGATTACTGGCAAGGATATTAGGCCCTCATGAAATTGAATCTTTGATCCTGAAACGGAGAACTAATGAACAACAGGGCATTCTGGGAATTTTTCTAAGAGAAACTTATTGATATACTGATTATTGATATACTGATTGATACTGACTTTAATTTGACTTTTAAAAAATTATTATTGAAATGTAGTTGACATATAATGACAATTTCAGCTATACAACATAATTCAATAATTCTATACATTACCCAATGCTCGGCAAGGTAAGTGTAGTCACCATCCAACATTATTATATTATTGAATATATTCCCTATGCTCTACTTTACATCTTCATAACTTACAACTGGAAGTTTGTACGTGTTAATTTCCTTCACCTGTTTTGCCCTTACCTTTCTTCTAGCAACCACCAGTTTGTTCTTAGCATAAGAACACCTTCTGGGCACATCCATGTTGTCACAAATGGCAAGATCCTATCCTTTTTTAAGGCTGAATAGTATTTCATTGTATATATACATGATATCTTTTTCATTCATTCATCTATTGATGGATTCCTGGGTTGCTTCCATGTCTTGGCTATTATAAATAATGTTCCAATAAACACAGAGGTGCATATATCTTTTTGAAGTGGTGTTCTCATTTTCTTTGGGTAAATACACAGTAGTGGAACTGGTGAACCATATGGTGTTTCTATTTTTCATGTTTTGAGGAACCTCCATGATGTTTTCCACAGTAGTTGCGCTAATTTACATTCTGATATAATGGATGGAGCACTTAGTACAAGGTACTGGAGTTTGTTTCAGCATTTCAAAGGCTTTTTAATGCTGTGAACGTAACAAAAAAGTACTTATATACGATTGTTGTAAAAAATGTTTAAAAAGGTAACGTCTGTATATGTACATGCTAGATGATTTTCCTGTTATAATTTAGGAATCTGCTACTTTGTAAAAATTTATATGTGAAAAAGAATTTATCAATCTTGCTATGTTTCTGTAGTCAAACTGAATGAAAAACCTTAGGTAGATAGAGATGAAGAAATATATAATGAAATAAAATAAAACTCTGGCATAGCTGGTAATGAAGTTTTAATGAACTTTATTGATAATTGTTTTCCTGAAATTAACTTTATAAAAATATTTTCATTTTCTGGAACAAATGAGCATGTCATGAGGGCACTAAAGCTTGTCTTTGTGGACTTAATGCATACACAAAATTGCTCACGTGGACTTAATTGTAACGTAAGTACTATTTCCCTATCGGACTGAGATTTATGGTATTCAAGACATTCCAAAACAGCATTAGGAAATTCTTTAAAAAAAAAATCCACTAACAAATGTTTTCTTCCTTCAGAATGAAGACCTAGTTTGCTTCAAAGATATCAAACCAGCAGCAACTCATCATTATCTTGTGGTGCCAAAGAAGCATATTGGAAACTGCAGAGAGCTAAAGAAAGATCACATAGAACTGGGTAAGGGGACAGCAGTGTTCTTCATGGTTATATCATTTTCAGTTAGCATCGGTGATAGCAGTGACAAAGAGAACAAGTCTGGCCAGGAATTAGGAAAAAGGAGCGTTATGACTCTTTGTAATTGCCATTATGAAAAATTTCAAATATATACAAAAATAAAGAACACAGTGTAATCTCCATGTATTCATCACCCAACCTCAACATTTACTAACTTATTGCCTCTCTTTTTCATCTATTATCCTTCTCCCACAGTGGATTTGAAGCGAATTCCAGACATCATGTTATTTAATCTTTAGAATCTGTAAAAGATAATGCGTCTTTATGTTTTTTTAAATGATGGCTTTTCTTGACTCTGGAAATGGAAGATGCTATTAAAAAAATTACAAGCAATAAATTGTGGTATGGCATTGGAGCTTAATTTGCCTGGGAGTGAGACTATATGTATTGATACCGCCTTGTAAGCTTCCGGTGGAGATGAACTATCACCAAAATTTAGTAATGATTTTTAGCAATGAACTTTTTAACTTCTGAAAAGAAGATTTTGAATCTTGTCCTTACAGGATTATTCTATATTTTCTTACTCATGATTTCTGAGAGTTACCAGTTATCATTTTCTAAGACGTTTCTAAGTTCCCTTCATGTCTGCTTTGATAGCCTTTGTCAGCAGGGCCTGGGATTAGTTTGAACCCTAATTTAAGTAGCTAATAAGATAGATAAATTGGGCCAGATTTTTTTGAAGGTGATTAAAAAATATCTTTGAGGGAAAACTTTGATGTGTAGTTTATTAGTGCTTAGGCTACTGAATTACCAGTTTTTAAATTGTTTCTTTTTAACATTGCAAAATGCCTTAGTCATCGAAGTTCTATGAGTACATTTCATACTCATTCCAGCAGGTAAAGGCCAACATATATGCAATATTTAGTATCAAGCATCATCTACCATGCCTTAAATATTTCCTTTTTATACTGTTTTTTTTTTTTTTAATGTTTTATTTTTTTCTGAGAGAGAGAGAGAGACAGCATGAGCAGGGGAGGGTCAGAGAGAGAGAGGTACCGAATCTGAAACAGGCTCCAGGCTCTGAGCTAGCTGTCAGCACAGAGCCTGACGCAGGGCTCGAACCCATGAACCGTGAGATCATGACCTAACCCGAATTCGGACGCTTAACCAACTGAGCCACCCAGGCGCCCCCTTTTTATACTGTTTTTAAGAAGCAAAAAATATGTTTACGCTCGTTTTTGTTTTTCTAACATTTCTTCTATTTTATTGAAAAGTTGTAAATGTTGCAAATAAAATATTACCAATTTTGAAGCAGCATGGTGGGTGTTTGGGATTCCATTATACTGTTCTTTCTGATTTTGTTTGTATTTTAATAGATCTGTAATAAAAGTTTAAAAGTTCTTGCAGGGTGCCCAGGTTGCTCAGTCTGTCAAGTGTCCCACTCTGGATTTAGGCTGAGGTCATGATCTTGGGGTTTGTGAGTTCCAGCCCCACATCAGGCTCTGTGCTGGCAGTGTGGAGCCTGCTTAGAATTTGCGCTCTCTCTCTGGCCCTCCCCAGCTTGCTCTCTCTCTCACTCAAAGTAAATAAACTTAAAAACTAAATAAAAGATCTTGCAATTAATATTTTTATACAGTTTAAAAAGTTGGGAAAATGATAAGCATATAGAAGAGCTCAATAACACTGTCATAAGCACTGTGATTATAATTGATATTTATAGAACTCCACCTAACTGTAGAATACACAATTTATTAAGAGCACATGCTCACCAAGATAGACCATGTTCTGGGCAGTAAAATAAGTCTAAATACATTTCAAACGATTGAAGTCTTATAACATATGTTCTCTGATGACAATGAAATTAAAGTAGAAAAATAATAAAATCTAGAATAGCACTAAATATTTTTAAATTAACACACTTAAATAATTTCTAAATAAATAGGTCAAAGAAAACAATATTGAATTGTTTGGTTGGTAACAAAAATCCAACATATCAAGATTTGTGGAATTTGCCTAAACAATGCCTATAGGAAAATTTATACCTATGTATGTTTATGTTAGAAAATGAGGTTTAAAGCCAGTGGCCTAAGCCAATTAAGATTGTCATGCCTTCTCAATGAATTGAGCCTTTTTCTTTTTAAAGCATTGTAAAATGTCCCTCTATCTCTGGAAATACTTCTTGAGTCTATTTTGTAGGGTATTAATTTAGCTACTTTACCTTTCTTATTACTTACTGTTCACATTGGGTATGTTTTTCTTTCAAACAATTGATTATTAATATTTAAAGACTTGAAGATAGCAGTAAGGTTGGGTCTTATTATATTTAAAATTTAATGTGAAAATCTGACTTTTAATTGTAGTGTTTAGTTCATAAATGTTTAATGTACCTATTGATGCAGTTTAGGTCTACTATCTTGCCATTTGTTTTCTGTTTGTCCCATTTTTTAAAAAAGCTTATTTATTTTGAAAGAGAGAGAGCACGAGCTGAGGAGGGGCAGAGAAAGAGAGAGAATTCCAAGCAGGCTCTACACTCAGCATGGAGTCTGCCATGGGGCTGCATCCCATGACTGTGAGATCATGACCTGAGCTGAAATCAAGAGTTGGACACTTAACTGACAGAGCCACCCAAGTGCTCTCTGTCCCATTTTTTTGTTTTTATTGCTCTCTTTCTTTCCTGCCTTCTTGTGGTTTTCGGATATATATTTTTTTATAATTCCACTTTAATTTATCTCTTGCCTTTTCATGTATTCTTCACACTTTTTAGAAAAATTGTTGCTCTAGAGAGATTAAAATACACATTGAATAATTATCACAGACTACTTAGAGTTCATATTGTATCAATTCATGAAAAATGTAACTTTGCAGCACTATGTATTATTATTGTCATATATATTGTATCTACACACTTTATAATATGGTATTGTTAAAAGCATTGCTTTAAAGCAATTAAAAGAAAAAACATTCTTTACCCCCATGTCTAGGATGTAGGGAGTATTTTAAAAGAAAACAAGATACAGTCTTGCTTGAAGTAATGAGCTTTCTTTGGATGATCCGCTACTGACTTTGTCGTGGAAGTCTGTTGTCCTCCTAGCTCAAGCTTGACTTAGAGAAGTAAACATTAGCAATAATTTTATAAGCCTCTTTATAATAACCATCCTCTATAGATTCTCTCATTTCTTCCCCTTCCAAATACTTGACTACACCATCCAGAAATAAAAGGGGTCTAAAGCTTGACATTGTGCTTTGGACATTGCAGGTTACCAAAATTTTTCTCATGAGGAAGCATAGATCCATCCAAAGGCCATAAAGCACCAAGATAATAAAGATGGTAAGGCAGAGAGAGTTTGGAAGCCAAAACAATTATACAAACATTTACCTAGTCAAAGGTGGCCTGACAGGAAGTGCTATCATGTCTCTAATTTTGGCTGAAAGACAAATTCAGAGTTTTCCTGTCTGTCTTTTCTTAATTCAAGCATTTTTTGTTGTTGTTGCTTATTACTTTGGTCTCTTTATGATCAGAATTAGACCTCAGTGGGAGCAGATATCCTAAGTAGTTCCTCTACCCCTCAACAGCTGTTCCAAGTCAGCCTATACATGGCACTTTGTGATAGGTTGAACCTTCACTTCAGTGCTGATGGGCAAACTTCTGTAACTTAAAACTATTAAACAGATCATTTTAACGTTTGCCCATTTGATACAGCTTTTGACTGGGACTGTAAAAGTTAATATCAATTACAACTTAGTAATGTCTCCTACTGTATAATGTCATTTCTTTCCTGTTTTATAGTTGAGAACATGGTAACTGTTGGGAAAAGCATTCTTGAAAGGAATAATTTCACTGACTTGCACAATGCAAGGTATGTATACTCCCAGATAGAAACCAATACATGCAGTTGTTTTTTTCTGAAACGTTGTTTCCTTGTGGGAAATGAGAGCAGAGGCGGTAGGGCGCCTGGTTTAAATGCATTTTTCTGGAGAGTAAGCATGCATTGTTCATTTGTAGTGTATATTTAACAAATAAGTTTTCTTCCTGTCATAACATTTTCTAATGTTAGACATGTAGTAGTTTAGACAGACAAGTATATTTAAGCAATGCATAGGTAAATGCGCATTTGTTCAAGATGTGCATTTCTATAAAATTGTGTGTAAATTGAATTTCTTTAGAAGATATTATTATACTTGTCATGTGAAAGTAACTTGAATTTGTTGCCCACTGAGCTGAACTCTGGCATTCACCAAAGTTTGAGCAAAAAGCATGTAATAAAAATGTTCAATTTGGCAACTATTTTAACTAATCTAAATAGTGGGGTTTTTTCCTTTTTAAAAGACTTCTGACTTTCCCTAGTGTGACCAAGGGAGTAGTAAGGCAGGTGTAGCGGAGATCACTTCTAACATCCAAACTGGAATTGAAAGCGATCTGAATTCTAATGTTATCTTTACTACTTGCTGCTACTGTGCTTGTACTGGCTGTGTTACCTGAGACATTTAACCTCTCCCAGATAACACCTGCTCTGCCTACCTATGGGCTCAAAGAAGATTGTGTGTGAGAAAATCCTCTGAAATCTGTTAAGCACCATTCAAGAGTGATAATTACAAGGAACAGATGGTATTTGAGACACTTTGGCCAAAAGTAGCACATTGCCTTTCCAGTCATGGGAGTGCGTACTAGAAGAATGAACAATGCCCTGAGAGTCGAGAGCCCAGAGTCTCGATCCGATCTCTACCACTACCTGACTATGGGACCTTGGGGAGTCTCCCACTTTTTGCATCTTGGCTTCTCCATCTTTGAAATGAAAGGGTTGAATGAACCCTTGAGTTTCTTCTACCTTTTAGATTTTTAGATTACTTGATTCTATATTACATGAACTCCTGTTTCACGGAGGAAAAACAGTCTCCTTTTCTAGGTAGTGTGGAAGTTTTTCCATCTGTGATGTGTATCTGACTCTACACTGTCAGCTCTCCTGTTGCTGCTGTATAGCACCTCTCCCACACCTTCCTCCTATACTCCACTCCCACTCACAGGAGTCTTTTTTTTTTTTTTTTTAATGGAGACTCACAAATATTTGAACAGGCAAATATTCGTAGGCTTGGATTATTCTTACAGGTATGCCTTGCTCCGTTCAGAATTGCTAAATGGGCTTACAAAACTGTGAACAAATTTTTGAGAGAATCACATTAAAAAATTTCTTAGTAGAAATTTGTTAGTAGTCCAAAGAATTCTCTTATAAATGTTTTATAAAGCAGATAAATGATAAATAATTAGCATTTTATTTTCATTATTAAGCAAGAAACTTGAGTGATGATAAAAATTTTTAAATAATGATATAATTAATCTTACTACTGAAATATTGATTGGTAAGGAAATTGCTATTAAAGGACAAAGCACACCATCTACTGGCTATGTCTTGGAATAAAGGGACCCTTCTAGTTGAGGGTTCTGTAATTTTTTTTTTAATTTATTGCAGAGCCATATTTTAGGAGAATTAAAGGTTAAAATGATAAGCACTGAGGTGATAAAACATAATACCAACTCAGAATTCATCAAAGTTTTACTGAGGCATAATATACCTTTAAGCCCTTCCTTGATGAAGAGTTTGTTACTGTGAACTTCACATGAAAAGAGGAGGAACTGTGAATACTTTCAAGTATAGAAAGAAGGTGGTAAAAGATATTCAAGTGGCAGTCTGTCCACCCTAGGTAACCTGTTTGGGATGTCCTTAATATTTTTGTGTTTTATCATAAAAAATAGTTTTAAACTACTGTAGAACTGATTTGCCAAGTATGTCTTACCTTTCTGTTTTAGAATGGGTTTCCATATGCCACCATTTTGTTCCATTTCCCACTTGCACCTTCATGTTCTGGCACCTGTCGATCAACTTGGCTTCTTATCAAAATTGGTTTATAAAGTGAATTCCTATTGGTTTATCACAGTAAGTGTTATTTTTTGTAGTAGCTGCATACAAAATTATTTAAAATATTTGTCCTTTTTTTTGTAGTTCTTCTTCTTCTTTTTTTAATGTTTATTTATTTTTGAGAGACAGAGCATGAGTAGGGGAAGGGCAGAGAGAGAGGGAGACACAGAATATGAAGTAGTCCCCAGGCTCATAGCTGTCAGCACAGAGCCCAACGGGGGGCTTGAACTCACAACCTGCAAGATCATGACCTGAGCTGAAGTTGGCCGCTTAACCAACTGAGCCACCCAGGTACCCCTTAGTTCTTTCTTGGCAACACTAGGCACTGACAGCTCTCATAGACTTGATCATCTCTTTTAACGTGTTGCTCACACATACCCAAAATAATATTTTTAATAATATTTTTAATTTGAGGGATTTTCCAGGTTATATCTGTAGGAAGAGAAGCTATGGTTAAGTCTCCCCATTGCAGGCAGAGCATATGATATAGAAGAACCATGGCATTAATAGTTGAATTCAGGGTCCGATCTGGATTGAAATTGTGGCTCCATTAGTTATTTAAGGTACTATGTGCTAGTTACTTAAGCTTTTTAAGGCTCAAGTTCTTTATTTGTTACATACCTATAAGGAATACTGCCTACCTGTAGAATTGAGAAGAGGACTGATAAAGTGATTTCTATGTAAAGCTCTTAAAACTACCTTGCAAATAGTGCTAGGAAATATTATTACCTGCTGCCATCATCATTATTATAGAGATGAATTTTTGTAATTTTCTAGTTTAGAAAAGGATTGCAGTAGTAGCATCACCTGTCAGATCTGAGGTTGAAGCTTTGAGCCTAAAAAATTGCAGAATTCTCTTTTGCTACTGCAAAAGTAGAATAGAATTCAGCTGATTAGAGGCCTGTTGCCTAACATTCAAACCTTAGTTGGTAAGTGACTGCCCTTCCCCAGCCACTTGACTAGTAATATACCAGTTGCTATGTGTACATGATGTTAAGGTGACCTGAGGTTGCTATATACAAATTATCACTGAATTACAAATGAAATAATTACTGTTAGTTAATGCATATTATTATTATAGTCATGGTACACAAAAAAATAAAAGCATGATTTATAGAAACTTCATATTTCAAAGTTATCCCTCTCATTAACTTGTCCAGATGGTTTATTTAATTTAAAAATAATTTAAGATACGTGTGTGTGTGTGCGCGCGCGCATGCAAAATAAAAACGTGGATGTTTCACAGAGCAGTTGGTGTGGTCTCCTTAAGAAATCAGTGTGATTAAAAAAGGGTTGTTTTTCCTTATTTGTATTTTTTATTTTCTACGTGATCCATTATTTTATAATAAAAAAGTCATTAAAATATATTTTTGTAATGTTTTAAACTATATTTCCTTACATGACTTTTTAGTTAGAAAAAATGAACATTACATTATAAGATCTGTTAATGGTTCATCCTGTGAATCTGAACTCTTCTTAAATCTGTCAGTACATATTATTATAAAATTGAAGAAAATTAATAGAAAGATATTAAGGTTTATTTCAAAATCTCTTATAAGATGTTTGAGAAAAGTATTTGAAATAATAACTAGAAGACTGGTTTACCTTTTTTTAAATAGGTTTTATTTTTTAGAGTGGTTTTAGGCTCACAGCAAGATTGAATGGAAAGTACAGTGAGTTCCCATATATCTTCTGTCCCCCATACTACAGACATCCTATACCACAGTGATACATTTTTTATAACCCATGAGATCACAGTGATACATCATTATCACCCAAAGTTCATAATTGACATTAGGGTTCTTTCTTGATATTATATATTTTATGGGTTTGGAGAAATGTGTAATGACATGTATCCACCATTATAGTGTAATACAGAATAGTTTCGCTGCCTTAAAAAAATCCTCTGTGTAGCCACTGATCTTCTTAATGTCTCCGTAGTTTTGCCTTTTCTAGAAGGTATTGTGGTTGGAGTAATACAGTATGTAGCTTTTTCAGATTGGCTTCTTTTACTTAAAATTGTGTGTTTAAGGTTCCTCCACATCTAGTTTACTTGTTATAATGTTAGTATTATATTTATTTTCCCTTTCTTATTGAAGCTTTTTAACGAATATGCAATGGGGATAAAATTCTACCTACTTACATACAATAAGAAATACTTTTACTATAGCTTATAAAACTATTATATTAAGAAATTATGTAAGATATTTTTAGGAACAGAATATGTAATATCCAGCCCTTCTGCTATGACTTATTATAATAGGGATGCCAGTAGAATTATTTCATGTAGGCTGTAATAATTAGAATTTTTAAAAATATGTTATGTTTTCAAAATTACAGGCTGATTGCTTGATTGAGAAACTGAGAACATGAAAATGTCAACAGTGGAAGATTTTTCTAATCTTGGCTCAACATAAACTAATATTTTGGTCCCTTTGAAGTCTAATTACAATTGTAAGGTTTGTTGGGTTTTACGAGAGGCTATTACTGGGTAGTCTTAAATCTTTTCTAATGTCTGTTTTCTCGAGATCTGTAATATAATTACATTGATACTTTGTCACAGACTTCTTTGTTTTAATGGTTGGTTACATGTGTAAGATATAAGATACTATAGATAATATCCCATTAAAACAAGTTCTATTAATCAGGAAGGGCTCTATTTTTTAAAGAAAGTTCAAATGTTTTCATTTTTCCAGTAGTCAATTATAATCATGATTTATTTATGAAGAATAAACTGTATAGAAAGTACTTTGTTGGGGCTTATTACTATGAAGGGGGGAAAAGTAACCATTTCTTGACAGTTCTATAATTTTACACATGAAATTCAAGTTGAAGAGTACCATAGCAAGCCCTGTACTTGTTAATAGAAAGAATTGTATATGTGTTCCTTTTTACTCAGATTTCAGGTGCTGGTTTTCACTTCCTAAAGCCTAATGTTTTTGTGATAAATTGTTCCTGAAAGCTATATTATATATGTAAAGTAATTTCTAATGGTGAATTTACAAGAACAATCAGCTTGGTTATCCAAGAGAAGTCGCTGTAATGGAATTTTACCTGTAAGAACATAAATGGGGAAGAAATATAAAGTGGTTATAATAATGTATTAAAACTAGATAGAAACTGTTGTTTTATGGTTTATTGTATCAAAGAAAAAGTAGAATTCAAAAGTGGTTATGCTTAGCTTTTATCATGAAGAAATCCTGATTAGAAAGTAGTGGTAGATCAGCTTATATGAGAAAATTTATTTTAATAGCACAGTGTTAGCATTATTGATATATCATTTCATGAGATGTATAGCTTTAGGAATTGTGCTAATCTACACTAACAATAGTAAATGTGAATGAAGAGTAGGTGCTGAAAGCTTATTCTATATTGTGCCAGCACATAATACCATGTACATGAATATAAATGAACACAAGGATTAAAGTTTTGATGTTAGAAATAGGCTGTGATGATTCGTTTTCTTTCTTATTTTTTGGCATGATATTAAATGTTTTTTTGTAATGAAATAATTATTACAATGTTTAGTTACAACATCTGAAATAAATATTAATTTATTCATTTAGCAAACATTTGCTGAGCATTTAACATTTACCAGACACTGCCAGGATCAGGAAGTACAGAAGTGAGAGAGGACAGTCTGTCTTCAAATGCTAATTTGAAGACAAAACCAGTGATTGTAGTGTAGGGTGTTAAGTGCTATAATGTCCACAGAAGAGGCTGTGGAAAGGAATATAATTTTGAGAGCAGGTGTCAGGAGAACTGAATATTTAACACTCAGTGTTAGGCAGGTAGACAGTGGGAGTTTAGGCTGAGAGACCCACATGTACTTTTCTTGAGTTCTGTTTCTGTTATTATTTACTTTATAATTGACATGAATGTTTACATTCCATTTTATTCACTGAAAGCAGGAGTAGGGGTTATGGGCTCTCAAAATTAGATTTCCAGGCTTTCCAACATGGCTTTGTTTGTTAAGTAGCTCACTGAGCACCTACACGGATAAGCAGTTGCAAGTTTGCAGGTATCAGTTCAAATATGACCACCTCCAGAAAAGGAATTTTCTGCATGTATCGAATGTCGTACTATGTGAGTTTGCAATGATACCGTTGATAGTATGATGATAATAACATGTAAGGTATTTAAGGAATTCTCAAATGCCTTATGGACTCTTCAAAAATATGATGAGCCAACTGATTTAACTTATGTATGTTTATATCCTCTCACAGTTAAGTTTGCCTTTTTTGTTGGAAAACCCTTGATCCTCAGATTCTTAGCAGCACTTCTTGTTTACTTGTAAAGATTAATAAGGTTACTACAATTAAAATTCACTGAGCCTTTTTAGTAAAGTATTTGGTAACTTAGTAGCAATCCATAACATTAGCTCAGCACAAAATCCATAACTTGTTTTTAAAATGTTTAAAGTACTATCTAGAGCATTACTTATGCATGTTATGATATTACTTGTTTGTAATTGCAGAATTGTAAAATTATTAATGAGCTGTTGTTCTTACTTAGTTAAAAGAAAGCTAAATAAATATGGAAAAATACTATGTCAAGTTTTGCCTCTGGAGTTTTTAATATATGTGTTTTTTTAAATGATTTTATTTTTCACACCAGTTGTACATTCACAGCAAAATTGAACAGAAGGTACAGAGATCTTCCATATAGGTTCCCCCCACACATATGCATAGCCTCTTCCATTATTAACCTTTCCCATCAGAATGGTACATTTGTTGCAATTGACGAACCTACATTGACAACATAATTACCCACAGTTCATTGTTTATCTTAGGGTTCACTCTTGGTGTGGTGCATTCTAGGAGTTTGGGCAAATATATAATGACTTGTATCTATCATAGTATCATGCAGAGTATGTTCACTTCTCTAAAATTCCTCTGTGCTCTGTCTTATTCATTCCTACCCTCACCAACCTCTGGAAAGCAATGATCTTTTTACTTTCTGTGTAGTTTTGCCTTTTCCGGAACGTCATAGAGTTGGAATCACACAGTATATAGCCTTTTCATATTGGCTTCTTTCACTTAGTGATGTGCATTTAAGGTTAGCCCCTGTCTTTTCAGTGTGATAGCCTATCTCCTTTTAGTGCTGAATAGTATTCCAATGTCTAGATGTACTACAGTTTATCCATTCACCTACTGAAGGATATCTTGGTTGCTTCCTAGTTTTGCCAGTTATGAATAAAGCTGCTGTAAACACCTGTATGCAGGTTTTGTGTGGACATAAGTTTTCAGTGCCTTTGGGTAAATACCAAGGAACATGATTACTGGGTTGTATGATAGGCATATGTTTAGTTTTATAAAAAACAGCCAAACTGTCTTCCAAAGTGGCTATACCATTTAATATTTCCCGCCAGCAATAAATGAGCTATTTGTTCCACATTCTTGACAGAATTTGGCATTGTCAGTGTTTGGGATTTGGCCATTCTACTAAGTGTGCAGTGGTATCTCATTGTTTTAATTTCCTTTTCTCTGATGACATATGATACAAAGCATGTTTTCATATGCTCATTTGCCATCTGTGTATCTTTGGAGAGATGTCTGGGTTGGCCCATTTTTAAATTGAGTTTTTTTTCTTATTGTTGAATTTTAAGAGACCTTTATATATTTTAGCTAACAGTCCTTTATCAGGTATGCCTTTTTGTAAATATATTCTCCCAGTTTCTAGCTCATCTTCTCATTTTCTTGATATTGTCCTTTCATAGAGCAATTTTTAATTGTAATGAAGTCTAGTTTATCAGTTATTTCTTTAATGGATCATGACTTTGGTGTTATATTTTGCCATATCTGAGGTCATCTAGGTTTTCTATTATTATATCTTAGGAGTTTTATAGTTTTGCATTTTACATTTGGGCCTATGATCCATTTTGAGTTAATTTCTGTGAGGGTCATAAGGTGTGTCTAGATTCATTTTTTTGTATGTGATGTACGATTGTCCAGTACTATATGTTGAGAAGACTATCTTTACTCCATTGTATTGCCTATGCTCCTTTGTCGAAGATTAGTTGATTATATTGGTCTATTACTGGGCTCTCTGTTCTATTCCATTGATCTGGATGTTTTCATGAATTCTGCTGTCTTTATTACTGGAAGCATCATAGTAAGTCTTGAAGTCAGGTTGAGTCAGTTCTTCAGCCTCGTTTTTCTCTTTCAATCTTGGGTTGGCTATTCAGGGTCTTTTTCCTTTCCATATAAACTTTACAATCAATCTGTCAATATCTACAAAATAACTTGCTGTGATTTTGATTGAGATTGCATTCAGTTTATGGATCAGTTTGGGAACAATAGACATCGTAACAGTATGGAATATTCAGCGTATCCATGAACATGGACTATCATTTATTTAGTTCTTTGATTTTTTTCATCAGAGTTTTGTAGTTTTCCTTGTTAGGATCTTATACATATTTTGTTAGGTTTATCCATAAGTACATCATTTTTGGGAGTGCTAATGTCAATGGTATTTTTTAAATTTCAATGTCACTTGTTCATTGTTGATACATAAAAAAAGCAGTTGACTTTTATGTATTAATTTTGTATTCTGCAACCTCACTATATGATTGCTTTTTGGTTTCAGGGCTTTTTTTTAATTGATTGTTTTGGATCTTCTACCTAGATGATCATGTGATCTGTGAACAAAAATAGTTTTATGTCTCCCCAATCTGTATACCTTTTATTTCCTTTTATTGTCTTACTCTACTAGCTAAATCTTACATTATGATGCTGAAAAGGAGTAGCAATAGGGGACCTCCTTGCCTTATACCTAATTTTCATGCACAAGCTTTGATTTGTGATCTTAAGTATGATGTTAGCTGTAATTCTTTAAAGAAATTTAAATTCTTTAGGTAACTTCTTTATCAAAGTTGAGGAAGTTCCTCTTAGCCCTAGTAAAGTTTTTATCGTAAATGAGTGTTGGACATTGTCAAAAGAATTTTTAATTCTTTTAAAAGAACAGAGGTTCAAATAAAAGATGTATAATAAATTGACTGATTCTAATGTATAAAAGATTCACTGAAAGAGTTGTAGACATACTTCTTCTTCTAAGAATCCAAGGTCAAAAGCACAGTCTTTATAATTGCTGTGCTCATACATTTCTAGATTTTGATATCAAATAACCATCTACAAAAGTTGATGCCCATACTTTCATTAAGTGCCTACTATTCTGATTCACTAAAATGAAGCTGCTACCTGTTGATTCATCTGCTTAATGAATCAGCTTTTATTCTAGCAATATAAATACAAAAACCGTATCTCTGATTCAGCTTAAATAAACTTAATTAAAAGTCTATTTCCAAAGAAAAATCAGATTCCTAGGGCACCTGGGTGGCTCAGTTAGTTAAGCGTCTGACTTTGGCTCAGGTCATGATCTCATGGTTCATGGGTTCAAGCCCTGCATCAGGCTCTGCACTGACAGTGCAGGGCTTGCATTGGATCCTTTGTCTCTCACTCTCTCTGCCCCACCCCAGCTCGCACACACACTCTCACTCTCAAAAATAAAAAATTAATTCATTTAAAAAATAAGAATCAGATCCTTGTATGATTAATTATTTCAAATCACATAGGTAGGGATGAATCCACAATCAACCGTCATCCATTAATTAAACCAATCCTTAAGTCAATTTTTCTTTTAGGTATATGTATTATATTTTCTCTTGATATGAAACAAGCACCTTGGGCTTATTTCCTTCTCCCCTGCCCTTTCTTCTCCATTGTTCCCATCTTTCTTAATGGCAACTGCAATCTTTCGGCTGCTCAGGCAAAAAATCTTGCAGTCATTCTTGACTCCTGTCTTTCATACTTCCTATCTGACCATTTGCAAACCTTAGCAGGATTCTCAACTTATATTCAGAATTTGACCACTTCCCACCACTCATACTTCTGTCATCTTGGCCAAGTTCTCATCATCTCATGTCTAGATTATTGCAGTTGGCCTCTGCTGTATCTCGCTGCTATTGTCCGTGTCCACCTTCCAGTGTATTCTCAACATATTTGTACATTCAATGTACAAAACATGTATGGCTGAATATTCTCTCAGCCCATAGGTCCTAAACAAGTTACTCTTGGACATGATGTTACCTTGAGGGGCCTGAAACAAAAATCAATTAATTCTTCTCCGTGTCCAGTGTCTCTCTGCATTTTCATCCATCCTCTCTTGCTCTGCATGTTGTGGAATCACTTGACTGGGCTCCATGCCTCTAGTTGCTTCCTTTCTAGCACAGTCTCTATCAGAGTTCTTTCTAAATTATGACCTGATTATGGAATTTTCCTGCTTACGAAAAACTCATCGTGTTCCCTCAAAATTATTCAACAGCATTTTCAGCTTCGTCTCCTGCACTTGTATCCCATAAGCCAACCATTTTTGCTATTCCAACTAAACTGAGCATGAGCTGGAGAGGGACAGAGAGAGGGAGACACAGAATTCAAAGCAGACTCCAGGCTATGACCTGTCAGCACAGAGCCTGATTTGGGGCTTAAGCTCACAGACTACGAGATCATGACCTGAACCGAAGTTGAATACTTAACCAACTGAGCCAACAAGGTGCCCCAGAACATATTTCTCTTCTCCTCACAGAATTTTTAATATTCTTTCTGAAGCCTTTGTTCTAGACAACATTCATTGCCCACAGGAAAACACCTAACTAGGATATTCTAGATATTTTCTAGAATATTTTCTAACTAATATTTCTGGATATTTTCTAGCTAAGAAGATTCTTTCAAGATTCTTAATCAAGCTGCTAAGAGAGGAATACTTTATTCTTGTTACACCTTCTCCAGAGAAAAATATTACAGCATTTTGCCAATTTATCACATAAGTTCTCTCTCCAAGCCTGCGTAAGAGGGAGGCAAAACATGCTATTTATCTGTGGTACTGGACTCAAAGCCTATCTATCCATACTCTTCTCTCCCAGGCAAGGATTCTAACTTCAGAGTACATCAGACCACCTGGTGGGAATGTTTAAAACAGACTGCTGGATGCTACCACAGGTTTCTGATTCAGCAAATTTGAGGGTAGGCAGGACTTTGCATTTCTAAGTGGTTATCAGGTAATGAAGTTGCTGGTGGTTGCTGTCAAATTAACTGAGAAATTTTTACAAATATGTTTATGCCACACCCCAAATTAAATTTGAATCCCGAGGGATAGATTCCAGGCCTCGTATTTTTGAAAATTCCTCAGGTAATTCCAACATGCAGCCAAATTTAAGAACCCGGCCCCTATAGGATTGAATGAAATTCCTCCTAGGGCCCTATTATAGTAGATTCTCAGGAAGATCCCATTTATGGGACTTGAGGCCATCTATTTTATATATAATAATCTTTCTAATCATGAGACTCAAATAAGATCAAGAGATGGTGATTACTGGGAATTGTACTTAAACAAGAATCTTACCTTTCTGGAAGGCAAGTTGCACACCTACTTTGAAAATATTAATATTTGCATATTACCTTTCAAAAGCATTTATTTGTTTAGAAATCATGTTTGCTTCTTATATTTTAGGAAGGAAGGATGGAAGGTAGGAAGGACAGAAGGGGAGAAAAAAGGACAAAAGGCCTGGCTCAAACCTGGCAAATGTACCGTGAACTTACATTACCTCTGGTTCACAAGTTCTGCCCAAGAGAAAAAATAAAAGGGGTCTCATGCAAAAATGTGCAAAGCTACTTAAGCTACAAAGTCGAAGCCTAGAGCAGTATAGATGATATCCAGATCTTATATTTGGAGTGGAATACAAGTAGAGTGAAACATTTTTTGGTATTTTATAATCTCAACCTCATTACAAACAAAAGAACCAAATTAAAGACCTGCCCAAGGAGGGAAAGCACCCCTAATTTTGGTAGGCCCTAGGTTAGGCTCCTTTTGGAAAACTGTTTCTATTTCATCCAGTTGCTAAGATATGGGGAGAGTTATTCTCTAGCCTAGCTCAATCAGGATGCCATCTTACATCTGTATGGAAATGTATGCCTTTTGATTATTTGAATTGTGCCAGCATTAAGAATTTAAGGATGACCTGAACAGAAGGCTAAATCTCCAGCCCATTTTTTTTCATATTTTTTCTATGCACAGAACCTATACTTCACAGGTAGCAAATTAGCAGCATAGTTTAGAAACAGCATTTTAGGTTTGTTCTGGGGAGTTTTTTGACCTGATAGCACGCTCTACTTTTCTCCACTTCTGGAGGTTTTGAGTCATACTTAAAACAATTGCAGCTGCTTAAGTTTGAACTGGTGCCTTGACCCAACTTAGGGCGTTTTATTTCCTGAGAGCAGCAGTCCTCTTCCTGGATTATCTTCATTAAGATTGAAGATATTGAAGACCCTTCTGGCATTTCATGAAATTAGAACTCTGTGAGAAATGCTTCACTATAGTGAAGGTCCCATAGTTGTTATATAACTTCTTCCAATAAACTTTATTCTCCAAACTGTTCAAAAGCCCCTTGTTTTTTCCTCATTGCAAAAATCATCTAGTCTTAATACAGATGCAAAGAAGTTTGCTACACCTCATTGGTGCACAAATCTCCATGGTTCGCTGTGATACCCAATCCCTTTTCAAGTGTTAGATGCTCAGCCTCAGACAGATGTATGGACAGTTTTAACATTACATATGACTTATGCTGCTGGGACCTGTAAACTCTTTACTCATTTCCTTTCCTCACTGACTCTGCCCTACTAGTCTCAGCAGTATAGGGGCATGTTATAACCAGAACTCAAGATCCTTATCTCCAATTTCTGGTCCCAAATATTCAGGAATGACAATGGTTTTTCAATCATCATTAGCCTATTACCAGAGACTCTAATGGTTGCACAATAGTAATCTCACAGGAGGAGCCGAGTTCCTAAGAAATCTGCCCTGGTAGATGAAGCATGGATGGAGCTTTAGACCAGTTCCCGAAGACAGACTATGAACTCTCTTGCCCTTCCAGTACAAATTAAAAATAAAAATGCAAATCTCTAGATGTTTGTTTAAACACCAACTTTCAAAGTCCGTACTCTCTTGCTGCTTTTTTTTTTTTTTACAAATAGTTTATTGTCAAGTTGTCCATATAACACCCAGTGCTCATCCCCACAAATGCCCTCCTCCATGCCCATCTCTCCCCTCCCCCCCACACCCATCAGTCCTCAGTTTGTTCTTAGCATTGAAGAGTCTCTCATGGTTTGCCTTTCTCCCTCTCCCCCACTATTTCCCCTCTTCTTCTCTTGCTGCTTCTTAAGGACTCTAAGCTCAAAAACATGGAACAGCTCTGGCTCTGTGACTTCCTCAAAGGCTGTTTAATCTCATGAGTAGCTCCACACTAACCGTAATGGCCTGGCCTGTGCAGGGTTAATTTCTACTTTCCCAGACCATCTATTCAACATGAGATTCATGATGTACATGGTCTGCTCATTTCTGGAGTGAGGATTAGTGGGAATTTAGTCATGAACTTTAGCTTAAAGGAAGCTAAGGAGACTCATGTGAAGAATCAGTGAAACTTGAATTTGTCTGGGTTCTCCTAGCCTGTGCATTCTCATTTGTGGTCTCTGCACAGCATCATATTAATCCAGGCATGATATCCCCTAAAAAGCTGCACCATCAAAATTTAATGTTTGGTAATTCTGACAAGTTTTGGTGATGGGAGATATCAAACACTGCATGTCACTCCCCTTAATGTTTCATTGGTTCTCTGTCCTGCCTTGACCTCTCTTCTTATGTCTTAGAGAATTTTTATTCCTTTTCTGAGGTCTTGGAGCCAGGAGACATCTGTGTTCCTCAGAGGCTCACTTTATCATTTAAGTGGATTTAAGACATTTTCCTAACAAAGAGATTGCTTGTTAAGATAAATTTTCATACTTTAAGAGAAGAAAAGTCTCCTTAAATTCCATTTATTGATTTGGAATCAATAAATATTGGTTAACACAATATACCAGGTGTTAACATTAAACACTTTATGTACATTATTCCGCTCAATCCTAATAATCCCTTGAGAGGCAGAAGTACTACAATTTAGATAAAACTTCTGTCAAAGGAGGCTAAGAAATTTGCTTGAGAGAATATAAATTGTAAATAGTGAAGTTGAGATTTGAACCTAAGACTGACACCACAGCCTGTGTTCTTAATCACTGCTGCTTAGTATATTCCTAGCACATAGTATTTGGAATATGCAGTACTCTTTTACTATGCACAATATTATGGTGGGACACAAAAGAAATTGCTCTCAATAAGGCAAAGGATTCAGTACTCTCGAAAACAATACACATATATATGGACTATGGAAATTTTAAAAATTTATGAATATGATACTACTTATTTTATGTGCTACTATGAAATCTGTGGCAGTGTAAATAGTTAGAAACAGTTCCATCGTTTTAATATAGAGTTGGCTGTGGGACTGAGTCTGTGAGTCTAACATCACAACTTCCTATTTACTGAGTACTTCTCTGAGGATGACACTGTGTTTTCTGGGGGGGTATAGAATGAATTATAAAAGATGAACCAGGTCAAGAGCTTATTGTAATTGGAGCAGACGCTATGTATCCTTTAAAAGTTATTGCAAAATTGCAAAAAGTATACTATATTTTAGATGAGTGGTCCAGGTCGTCCAGGCTTGGAGTGGTTAGAGAAGTCTGCACGAAAAAAGGTGAAATTCCAGTCCAGTTTTGAAGAATGAGGGTTTAAATTGTTCTAGAGAAGGCTGGAAGTCCGCTCCTGGCGGGAGGATCAATGGAAACTACTTGTTTTATTCCAATCTGCTCCTGAACACAACACGGTCCATCACACCAGTTACTCGTACTTTGGCACTCAACCAGCAAGCGCCTCGCAAGCGGGCATCGCTTCGCCAGCAGCCGCCAAGCTCAAAGTCCCAACGCGAGGAACCACTCGCAGGACCACTCCTGCCTCTCCCAGCTTCCGCTTCCGGTCCTTCAGGCTCCGCCTCAGCGGAAAAGGTTCCGTGAGGAGGGGAGAAGAGGTGGGAGACTGCGCGAGCCGCGCAGGCGCACTTTGGGCCACCGCAATGGCGCTGTCGTGCTCCCTGAATAGATATCTGCTGCTTATGGCTCAAGAGCATCTGGAGTTCCGCCTGCCGGTGAGCCCGCGGCGACCTCCACGATTTCAGGACGGGAGAGGACGGCACGGTGGGGGTTGGTGTGCGGGCGGAGGCGATCTTCCCAGCCTGAGCAAGCAGGGATCGGGGGTCTGTGCTTGTTGGGGGTATCACGGGCACCCCAATCCCGCGGTCCCTGGGAACGATCTGAGCTTGGCGGAGGGTGTGTGAGATAAAAGTCCAAGACAGACTCTCTCAGCTTTGCCAAGTATTTTCATTCATTCTTTTGCCCATGCGCCAGGTATTGGAGTTAGGTGAATATAACCGGTCCTCTTGCTCGGAGAGCTCTGCGTCTAGCGGAGAATAGACAGTCGACAGAAATAAATGCCCAAGGCAGTGTTTTAAGTGGCAAATATCATAGTCCGTGGGGCAGGGTGGGATTGCTGATGGTGGTAGTAGGTGGTAGGGGTTAGATGCTAGAGAAGTTGGAAAAGGTGTTTTATTCATTCAAGAAACATTTTCCGAATACTTGTAATTGCACGTGCTGGACGCTGGGGATATAAAGAGGAAAAAGACTTTCTGTCTTCAAGGAGCTTACTGTTTAGGCTAAGGGCTGAGCAGATGTATAAACATATAATGAAATAACGTTTGTAAGTGCAGTGATAATGCTTTGGGAAACATGAGAGCATACAAGAGGAATCGAATCCACCTGTGGAGTGGAGGATGTTGGTCTTTAAGATTGTTTCCATATGACACTTGAACAGTAACCAAAGTATGAGTAGGAGTTAGCCAGGCCAAGCAGAGAAATAATAAGTAAATTAGAATTACAATTCATTATTATTGGATTATGAAATATGTAACTGAGAGTGAGAAGAAGAGAGCAGGAGAGGTAAATAGGGGCCAGAAAATTCAAAGCCTTGAATAACACCTTGGAAACGAAGAGAAAATTTATTTAGCTGGCAAGGGAAATTTACTGAAAAGTGTTAAGCAAGGAAGTGACAATCAGATTTTTCCTTAAAAATTACTTTGGTGAGAATAATGAGGACAAATTTGAGAGGAATTTGAGTCTAGAATCAGAAACCAGTTGGCGTAGTTTTGTTAATAGATCAAGGAGGCCTGAACTCTGACAGGGGGTAAGAAGATGGGATAGACCGAGAAAATATTTAGGTGATAAAAGCATCAGGACTTGATGATTGAACATGGGGGAAATGGGCCAGTTAAGAATGACTCCTGGGGTACCTATAAGAGCATCTCTTTTTAAAATGTAGCAGCACAGGCAGATAAAAGATTTGAGTTTTGGTTATGCCAAATTTGATGTGTTTGTGTAGTATCATTAGAGATGACCGTGGGCAGTGAATATATGAGCACTCACAGAGTACAGTATACTGATAACAAATGTTTGGGAGGCTTCTGCATATGAATACTAGTAGTAAATGAATACTAGGGGAGAAAGTGAAATTATTTAGAGAAAGCACAGTGTCAAAAGAGTGATGGGCCAAATGGAGGTGCTTGGAAGCACTGATATTGAGGGAAAGTGAGGAAAGGAAGTCATGAAGAGGACAGGTAATTATCAGAATAGGAAAACTGAAGACACAGAAATCAGGAGGGTAAATTTTTAGGAATTTTGCTAAAGCTGTTGTGTAGAATTTTAGGGGGGTGAGCTAGATTGCTTGGTTTAATGGTCACTGAGAAAAAAGGGAAGATAGACTGCTCCTATAGCAGTCTAGAGCATAAGAAAGTAAGAGATTGGTTAAAGTCTTTTTTTAATTTTTTAAAATGTTTTATTTATTTCTGAGAGAGAGAGAGAGAGACAGTGTGAGCAGGGGAGAGAGAGAGAGAGGGAGACAGTGTGAGCAGGTGAGGGTCAGAGAGAACCATGAGATCATGACCTGAGCCGAAGTCGGATGCCTAACCGACTTAGCCACCCAGGCGCCCCGAGTTTGGTTAAAGTTTGAGGGAGGCCTAGGGTCAAGCAAAATTTATAGACTGAAGAGAAGGAGAAAATGGCTCTAAGAACACAATGGGGGGTGTTGGCCTTTCACTACAAGGGGAAAACAGACAAAGGAGAGTTAGTTTGGATGTGGGGTAGCTGCCAGAGGGTCTGTTTTCTAGGTAATGAATGAGTCAGGATTATTTCTTGAGAGATTAGGGACCAAGCAGTTGAGTGGAGAAATTGAGAAACATAGTTTAATTTAAAATAGTCATTGGGAGGCGTCTGGGTGGCGCAGTTGGTTAAGCGTCCGACTTCAGCTCAGGTCATGATCTCACGGTTCGTGGGTTCAAGCCGGTTCGTGGGTTCAAGCCATGCGTTGGGCTCCATGCTGACAGCTAGCTCAGAGCCTGGAGCCTGCTTCAGATTCTGTGACTCCCTCTCTCTCCCCCTGACCCTCCCCTGCTTGTGCTGTCTCTCTCTCTCTCTCTCTCTCTCAGAAATAAATAAAACATTAAAAAAAGTAAAATAATAAAATCGTCATTGAGAGCAAAAGAGGGAGCTGATCAGTTAAAAAATTGAGAACACAGGTGTTACAGCACATGCTGAAAATCTAGCTGAGGGTGAAGAGCATGTATTTGTATTGTGCCTGAGATTCTCTGATTTTCTTCAGTTTTGCTAAGTTCACTGGCCTTAGGAATTATGAAGGAAGACTGTGGCATTGATTCAGGATTATCTGTTTTTCTGGGCTGGTGCATTAGCAAGATAGAGGTGTAGGGCATAGAGCTTCATGGAAGAAGTAATATCTTAATAGACATTAATTGATAAAGAGTTGTTTTGATGGTAAAGAGGACTGGAAAGCCCACTTGAGTAAGAAACAAAGCGAGTGTAAAGGCATGGAGGGAGTTGATTATGGTGGTGGTGTGGGGTTTGTGGGGAGTGAGGATGAAGTAATGGGCAATGAGGATCCAGATTTTGGAGTATTTTGAAACTATTACAAGGAATTTGAATCTTATTTTAGATTTAATGGGGAGCCATTGATTCTTTTTTTAATCCAGGAAGTGACCTTTTTTTTTTCTTTTTAAAACCAGTAAGTGACCAACAAGCATTGGTGTTTTAGAGAATTCTGGAGTACCAAAGAGAGGATATCACTTAGAAGATACAGAAGTGGAAATAGAGTCCACGCAGGGTGCGTCCTCCCTAGTCAGGCAGTGCAGTAAGAGTCTGTGGCTAGGTTGCAGTCTTCACAGCATCCCCAGTGCTTGGACATTTTACCTCTTTCTCCCTCTTTAAATTATTCTTAGTCAATGTCTTACCCTGGTGCCAGTTTAATCTCCCAAAAATCTCAGTTCTATTTACATTCTCATTGTCCCAAGGCTGAAACTTCTTAATCTGGCGTTAACCTACCATTGCACGGTTCTTTTCTCTGTCTCCCTCCCCACCTCTCCACCTCCCCACTGCAGTGTGACCAGAAGTGAATCCTTATCATTCCCTGAATGATGCTCTCAGGTTTTGTACTTTGGCCTATGCTGCTTTTTGTCTGGTTGGCCCTTTCCTGTTTCAGCGTTCAATCTGTTGATTTTACATAGTCAATATTCATTGAGATTTACCCACATATTCTATTTCAGGTTTAGTTTTTACTTGTTTCTTTTTCAAATCTGCTATTTTCTTAATAGGTTTTCATCCTTTACCAAAATTCTTAATTATGTCTTTTATCCCTTTCAATATAGAAAGCGTAGTTATGTTAAAAAGGATAAAAGGAGTCCTGTGGGTCTGTTACCGTTGTGTATTATTTCTCTTGGTTCTTTTTCATATGGGGGCTGGCTTATTTTTAAAATATATGTTAGATGTATTTGTAAAGTTATTTAAAGAAATTACAGGACTGGGATGATGTAAATCCTCTTGAAGATAGAAACATTAACGATCTAGGATGGCTTGAGCTCATTTTCTGGTATTAAGTTTTGTTTCCGTTCTGATTCACACATGCTTCTTTAGTATGTATCTTTTGGGGATCTCAGTCCAAACTGAGCAGTTTATCAAGCCATCTTTCTTCTCCATGGATGGCCCAATATTCTTCTGTTTCTCTAGCTCCGTTAAACTGTTAAAAGAACTTTCCATCCTCACACTTGCTTTTGGAATTGATAAATGCCCCGGGAAGCAAGTGGTTGCACCTTGGGATTTTTGTCTTTTCCTGAAGTTTGGTTTGGTGATTCTTAAAATCTCTGCATGCCTTCAAGCAGATGCTAGGTTTCTCTAGTTCTTCTCAGCAGAAGGCTTAATCTGAATTACCTAGTTTGCCATCACCAGAAGTGCTTCTGTACAGATTCTCTACAAATTACAGGGCTTAAGTCGGTTTCCATGAAAACTTCTAAAACTGAAGTAATCGTTTGTCCCTTGAACTCTAACATAATATGTTTTTTTTAATGTTTTTTCTTTTACTTCTTTAAGAGCACTTACTGTTTTACACCTCACATTTCAGTTACTAGATTGAATGTTTTGTCCTACTAGACTGTAAGCTTTCTGAGGATAAATGTGTGTTTATCTTTACATAGCTTAGTGCCTTGCACATGATCATTTTTCAGTAAGTATTGAATTGAGTGAAAGGATCCTTTTGGGGAAGGAGTCAGGAGGACTGTCAACACTTTTGAGCCAGTCTACTGTTTGAGAACTGCGAAGGGGGAAAGTTGTAATGAGTAGCTGCCTTTATGATTTAAAACGAGAGATTAGGAATGTAAGTGTGGTCTGGTTTTACCTTTGTAGAGTTAATCAGGGCCAATTTTAGTTGGCGCCTGCTTTATTGTACTGAAAGTACAGTTCAGACATCTGGGTTTTATTGCTGGCTCTGAAACAAAATAAGTGGGTGAAAAAGTGAGTGGCTAAAAGAACTGAAAATCTCATATGAATAAATGCATCAAGCATGCCCAGATCAGGCTGTATTTTTATATCCAATATAAATTCTTTTGTTTCTAATGGAGAAAGATTCCCAACTAGAAAAGTGAGTTTCCATAAGGAGAGTAAAAATTTTGTGTTTTGCTTTTTCCAAGTAGATTGAGTAGTTTAATATAGGTTTTGCTCATAAATTTGAAACTTGGGTTATCATATTTACTCTCAATTTTAAGTCTTTGCTTAAGTTCTGGGTAGTGGAGCTAATGTTGTGCCCTAAACTTCAGTAATCCTTCACTTTTTTTTTCAAACTAGGAGTTTTTAAAGGTTTTTTATAAACCGTTGTGGGTTTTTGGCCTGTTACAATTTTTTTTTTTTTTTTTTTGAGAAAGCATGCACACATGCACACAAGTAAGGGAAGGGCACAGGAAGAGAGAGGGAAAGAATCTTAAGCAGGCTCTGTTGGAGAGTCCCCAGTCAGTGCTTCATCTCACAACACTTAACTGACTGAGTCACCCAGGCGCCCCAGCCTGTTACTGATTTTTAAGAAGATATCTCAGGAGCAGCAAACTTTGATGTTTTAAATGTAAAACTGATTTTGGGGTGCCTTGGTGGCTCAGTCAGTTGAGTGTCTGACTTCAGCTTAGGTCAGGATTTTGCAGTCTGAGTTCAAGCCTCACATCTGTCTGTGATGACAGCTCAGAGCCTGGAGCCTGCATCGGCAGATTGTGCCTCCCTCTCCCCCCACCCCCCACTCTTGCTTTCTCTCTCTCTTTCGCTCAAAAATAAATTTTTTTAAAAATTTTTTAAATGTTTTTTTATTTATTTCTAGGAGAGAGAGAGAGAGACAGCCTGAGCAGGGGTGGGTCAGAGAGAGAGGGAGTCACAGACTGAAACAGGCTCCAGGCTCTGAGCTGGCAGTCAGCACAGAGCCCGACGCGGGGCCCGAACCCACGAACCGCGAGATCATGACCTAAGCAAAAGTCGGACACTTAACCGACTAAGCCACCCAGGTGCCCCTCAAAAATAAATATTTTTAAAAATGTAAAGCTGATTTCACAATATGCTTTAATACAGAATGAACAATAATTGTTCTAGACCAAAGTAACTTAATCTATAACTTCATTTTTTTTCTTTTAAGAATTATAACTGTCAGTCTTGCTGGATTTCTTGAGCCACCAGACTTAGTGTTGTAGTCATCATCTTGATTCCTTTACTAACACCCTGGTTTCTGTGCTCCTGTTGCGCAGACCTCCTTACTTTATGAGGTAGCTATGATTCCCATTTTACAGGCGAGAGAACTAAGAGTTAGAAGACCAATGTCTTGTGTAAAACCACATGGTCCTTATTTGGAAGAGATGAAAATAAAATTGTGGTCCATCTGACTCCCAAGTCCAGTGATATACCTCCTATTTAAATATGTATCACCCATGTTGCAAAATGACTCTTGGGTTACTTTAAGTGATTTACTCATAGACTGTGCTAGTTCTTAGTCTTAACATATAATTCAGTTGAATTTATCTCCCCTAATACCAGGGATTAAAATAAAAAAGATTTGTTTCATAGACAAAAGGAAACACAGGGAAGGCATGAGTGCTCAAACCTTTCTTTTTGGTCTTGAAGTGGAGGTTGTAGGTGGTCTAGGTATGCTCTGTCATGGTGGCTGTGGCTCATGAGGAGCTTGGTGTTCAAGGCTCCTTGTAGTTGAGGTGAAAGGGGGTTATAGGCACCCAGCACAGGGGACACATCTCTAATTAAGTTACCTCCATAAGACATACAGAGACCAGTGGGACTCTACCTCTTTATGTTACTTGAGGAGAGACAATTTGTTAGCAGTACAAATTGTAGAATTTGTATAGTCCTCTTGTGTTTCACAATGCAAAGTGATTGCTTCATAGAATATACATACTATCTGAACAGATTTCAGCTTTGCATTCCTGATTATTTTTAAAGTAGCTATTGTTTTCTCTTTCTAGTTCTTTAACTTTATCCAGAGAGAAGAGGAAGTTAACTTGCTATTAACTTCTGTTTAATGCATCCACAGTGATGCTTCCTGGTTAATCGCTTATTTCTTGTCTAAAAATGTTAAACTCATCTGTTTAATAATGTATTTTATTGATCACTTGTCAGAGTTGCTAATCTATAGTTTTTGTTATCCAGTTTTTTCTAAAATCAGGGCATTTTCTGACCAAGTCTTTTTGGCAATCCTCTTGTCTAAAATTTCTCAGAAATTATTTATTGTGGTTGTGACTGTAAAGTTTTTTCAGAACCTAGAGTTGTAATTTGTCTGGTGTTGAAATTTAAATGCTCAGGTAGATCACCAACTCACTCTTTAAAAAGACCTAATTATACCTGTATCTGTTAATAGACTTAAAGTTTCCTGTGTTAAAATGTGTTCCTTCTATAATATTTTCAATATAGGAAATAAAGTCTTTGCTTTCACTTTTTGGAGGTCAGTTCACCAGTAATCAGGAAACTTATGGAAAGGTAAGTTGAATTTATATTTTTCATTAGACCACGTGCAGTATATTTATAAATAGAACCTTGTGTTTGAAGAGAAGAACAGCAAATCTTTTTTTTTTTTTTTTTTAATGTTTTTACTTCTGAGAGAGAGAGAGACAGACAGCATGAGCAGGGGAGGATCAGAGAGAGAGACACACAGAATCTGAATCAGGCTCCAGGCTCAGAGCTAGCTGTCAGAGCCCGACGCGGGGCTCGAACCCACAAACCATGAGATCATGTCCTGAGCCATAGTCGGACGCTTAATGGACTGAGCCACCCAGGTGTCCTGAAGAACTGCAAATCTTAAGTTTATATTTGTATGGTTACTTGTATCTGTTTCTAGGGGCAATTGAATAAAAAGGATATTTTAGGGAAAAAAATAGTTGTCGTTTTGAAAAGCCATTTATTTTCAATACTCATTTAGTTTACTAGGTTTTTTTTTTTTTTTTAACTCAATACCTGTACCATATTTGGTATCTGTCCCTTAATTGGAAAAAAAGGGCTGTCTTCCGTTGATGAGGTATGATTAGAATTTCAGACTCATATTGAGAATTATTTAAAAATTTAAAATTGTGCATTTATGAGAGTGTGAATTGATGAGGTTTGTATTTTGTATTTGACAGTTTGTCAGTGTATTAGAAGTTTGGAAAATAGAAATAAATCATTCACGAATCTTTTTCTTTCACATGACTTATAATTTAAGGGTACTGCCTTCCAATCTCTTTTCATATGCTTTTTTCCCCTTCAGTTCTAATATTATGAACTTCTGCAGTCTCTTTCACTTGATATTGTTAATAGAGGCACATATTGCTATATAGCCTTCATCACTAACAGGGTTATATAATATTTTCCATTGATTAGTTCTACCATTATTTATCTATTGATTTCATTTCATTCAGAGTGCTTTTAAAATTTTCGTGATAATAATAGTACTGAGATAACCATCTTTCTTGTGTTTGAATTATTTTGAATTTTTCTGTAGAGTAGTATAAATACTGGAAGAAGAAAGACTGGGTGTGGAAGGGAGGATTTCTTCCAAAAGATGAGAAAATTTAGTTGAAAGTTGGCTAGGGTTGGACTTTATTCCTGATTGACTTTCATATATTGAGAGAGGAGAAAAAGAGGGAGAGTGTGGATATAATTGGGTGAGGGTGATAAACTGATGTCAGGAGGCTGCTTTTTTTTTTTTCTGTGTTCTGGCAAGGTGTTATTTGGGTGGAGATGAAAAGTACCTTAATCTTGAGGGTTGAAACAGGATATAGCAAACCCTCCTGATGCACCTGGAACTTTTTTCCTTAGATAAAATAATAATAATTAGTGATAATTTAATAACATACCGTATGCTTTTCCATCATAGTTATTTCAAAGTATTCCTTTTCTACACTCTCAGATGACCACAAGTACCTAAAAAGAGGGATCATTCAAGAAATACATTACTTAGAAGTGAGAAATAAAATAGCTGCATTATAAGGAATGATAACAGTAAAAAAATTCTGAGATTATACTTTGGGGTAAAATTTGCATCCTATGCATTAATTATTTTGCTCAAAATACATAAGAGAGCAAATACAAAATTAATTTTAAGCTTAACTTTGTATTTGCTGATCTTTGCACTTATAGCCACTTATAAAAATGTTATGACATTGCACTTTAGTATCCTAACAGATAACCTGTTAAAATAATTTACTTTTTTACTATTGGAGCAATTTTTGTTTTGGTTAGAGTGAGATCATACAAGTTGCAAATAGGAATCTCCCCTTATTGACTTCTTGAATAGAAGCATATGAAACCATAAAACCAGTTACAAGTAAGTTGTATATTGTTATTTTTTTTCAGTCTCCTTTTTGGATTCTTAGCATTCCCTCTGAAGATATTGCCAGAAACTTAATGAAACGAACAGTGTGTGCCAAGTAAGAGAAACTGATAATGTTTTACTGCAGATTGTGCACCGTACTATACTACTCTGTCCTCCTTTTTTGCTCTATTGGCAGAATATAGAAGTTGTGGGGAGCTCACGGTAGCCTGCCATTATATGAATTTACCACTGGGTGGTGGTGGTAGAACAGAGTTCTCTGCTGAAACTGAGGGTGGGGGAATCTTAGTGGTGGAATGCATAAATACTTATTTTGGGATATTTTTTTTAAACTTCTGCATTAAACAGGAATATGGTATGAGTTGTAATTGCTGTTATTACATAGGATAAATGCCACATTTAATTATAACCAAAGTATACAAAGCCTAAAGATGTTTTTCTTATAGGTGGCTTTTAGTTGGGTGAGCAGATTCAACTTGAAATGACAAAAAGTGAAGACTGCCATAAGATATGTTTTGCTATTTTATCTGTTAGAGAGCGGAATCCCGACTGTTATCTCTTATGTGAAAGGAAAGGAAGATTTCGTTTTCAAAGGATAATATTCTTAATCCTAATGGCAGCATTAATTGCAGTTATAAAGCAGTTTGAATTTAGATGCACAAAACCCCTCTACTGTGTAGATAGCAGTTCCATTACAATGAGTTCTTGCTTGTAATGTTTGTAATGACATTTGCTTGTAATTGTCTAAATGTTCCTGGAAATTAATGGAAGCTTTAGGATTAAAAAAAATTCTTTTTGAACATTCATTTATTTTTGAGAGACAGAGACAAAGCACGAAGGTGTGGGGGTGGGGGGGCAGAGAGAGAGGGAGACACAGAATCCAAAGCAGGCTCCAGGCTCTGAGCTCTCAGCACAGAGCTCAATGCAGGCTTCGAACCCACAAACCATGAGATCATGACCTGAGCCGAAGTCGGACACTTAATCAACGGAGCCACCCAGGTGCCCCAGATTGTTTTTATAGTAATTTGTTTTTTGTAATCATTAGAAAAGTAACTAGTAGTTACTAAATGTTAGTAAGTAATAGCTATGTATTAATAGTAACATTTTAACTGGTCTTTTTTCTTTTTGTTTTATGGAGAAGACTGAGAAAATTGGATTTACTGTAGTTTTTCACCCTGTTTCACTAAAATAAATGATGTTACTGCATGATATGTATTCTAGTATGAGAATACAATGATGAAAACCTGGAAAAATCTTTTGACTTATGTTACATTTCCCTCCTGTGTAAAGTGACACTTCTCTGTGTAATTTGGACTAAAGCTATGTTGATTTTTAGGACACATTATTCATTTCTAGCTTAGAAAATATAGATAATAATTGTATTAGTGGAGCAAGCTTAAAGAACTAGGTAAGTAACTGTTATATATTACTGCACAAGCTTATTACTGAGGTTAGTACTGATGATTTATTTCCTAGGTCCATATTTGAACTATGGGGTCATGGAAAATCTGCGGAGGAGCTGTATAGTTCTCTTAAAAACTACCCTGTGGAGAAGATGGTGCGTAGTGAAATGTGGTTTTATATGGGTGTATCTATAGATACTGTAGAATTACTCAGTTTAAAAGAATTTATTTCCATTTTTTTAGGTTCCATTTCTACATTCAGATTCTACATATAAAATAAAGATTCACACATTTAATAAAACGTTGACACAAGAAGAAAAAGTCAAACGAATAGATGTAAGTGAATTTAGTTAAAATAAAAAAAACCTATGAGAGTATGTAGTCTGGCTGCTGTTGATATATAGCACACTATGTCTTAAGTAATTTTTATATTTTGTCTTAATCCTGATACCAAACTTACAAGACAGGTATTATTCTATAAGAACTATTTTTCCTTGAATATTCTGATGGGACATGAGAATTACTTTTATTTTTTAGGCACTTGAATTTCTGCCATTTGAAGGAAAAGTGAATTTAAAGAAGCCACAGCATATATTCTCTATATTGGAAGATTATGGTTTGGACCCAAACTGCATCCCTGAGAATCCACATAATATTTATTTTGGTAGATGGGTAAGCAAGATTTCTTTTTACTTATTTCAGATTGTTTCTTCAAAAGCTTAACTAATGTTAGACCTTTGAAGACTCAGAACTACTGTATGAAATAAAACCAGTGGAAAATATGTGGTTATGGGTTTTGTTTTTTTCAGAGATTCCTATGAAGTGCAAGAGGCTTGTTAGATAGAGGACCTATGTTGGAGGTGGCCAGGAAAAAATAATGTAAGGCTTGTCTGAAAGCCTCAATTGCTTTTTAAGCAGAGAGAAGGCAGAATGCTGTGATATGTGAAGGATCTCATTTGTGGAGCTCTAATCTAAGTTTACCTTCTGAAAAGAAATTACTGCAGAGCAGTTCTGCCCTCTTAGCCTAAGGCTGTAAGTGGGTAATGGAAGCTGGGGCTTCTATTACAGAATTTTGTTATTTAGGAGAAAAAAGAGGTGGGTAAAGTTTATTCACCACCTACCCTTGGAAGTATTGTATTCAAATTCAATTCAAATTTAGTTTGAAAAGTCAAAGTCAGTTGCAACACACTAACAAATACAAGGTATTTGTCCATAATCACTTCAATCAGAGTTTTTAAATGAACAAGTTTAGAGCAATGGTGAGTGGAAAGAACTTTTTATGATTCAGATCCTGTGGTTTTATTGTGAATAATGATCTTAAATCTGTTAAACAGTTACACTAATTTGAAGAATCTCTGATCTAGATTGCAGATGGACAGAGAGAGCTTATTGAGTCATACAGTGTTAAAAAGAGACACTTTATTGGAAATACAAGCATGGATGCTGGTTTATCATTTATCATGGCCAACCATGGAAAAGTGAAAGAAAATGATATTGTCTTTGATCCATTTGTTGGAACAGGTATTTTTATTTAACTGTTAAAATAGTGCATAGATGTTACTTGTTTATATTAGTCAAGATCATAGTAATATTTTTGCTGAAAGATTAGTACATTTGGACAATAATCTTAATTATCATTAGACAGTGGCTGAGAGACAACTGTGTATTTGTGTAATAGCCCTATATATAACACTTTTGCCACTTCAAAGATGATGCTGATACAATTTTGTGAACTTTTTCCCCAAGTAAGCCACTAGGTGGAGGAGCATACCGTCCATTGCAATATCATGCACTGTGGAAATGTTTTAAAGCTACATAGTTTATTTAAATAGGAAAACTCTTGGGTGGAAAAAAGAGTGACAAGACAGAAAAATGTGTTCATCATTTAAAATTGATAACCATATACTTACATGGAAAAAAAAATGGACAGTGTGGCTTATCTTTGATTTGGCTTGTAGAGGTCTATAAGTAAGTGTGAAAATAAGAAAAGTGACTAATTACCAATGGGTAAGAGCCTGGCTGTTGAGGCTGTAATCTAGGTTTTCTGTATACACTCGATTAGATGTCCTTATAATTAACTGTGTGTAGAAGTCCTAAAATTCCAAGTTTACTTCCTATGACTCTGTGAAGACATTTTCCTGCTGCACCCCAGTTTTTGCTGAATCTTATTCCTACCTAGGGAATACTCATTTAGGTTTGTCTGACTAAATTCACTGTGATTCAGATTTTGTAGGAACACATTATATTTGTGGTTGGAGTTTCTCTCTGTAGCTGTCTTTCCTCATCAGAAACTTGGGAAGCATTGTTGATGTAATAGCTAACATTGTTGAAGTAAAAAGAAAAAAGAAAACTTCCTGAGGAGATTATGGCACAGGGAGAGGTTATGTGACTTGGCCAAGGTTATACAGTGTATAAATTTCATGACTATACTAGAGCTGTCTCCTTCTGCGTTAGGATCTGTTGGCCAGCTGTTACACCATAAACTAACTTGAGGAATGTGTCCACATGTGATTAGGAAGAAACAGTATCAAAGTCAAGAGATTTCTAACTTGGAATGATTTTCTGTGTTCATTGTTGAATTAATCTGCTAGTGAGTCTCCCTTCTCCCACTCCACCAATGTCTCCATATATCCCACATCCAGCGTACTACCTGTTTTTCTTATCTTCATTATCCTAAGTGCCTCCCCCCCACTTTTTTTAAAGTTTATTTTATTTTGAGAGAGGAAGAGAGAGCAAGCACATGAGAGGGGGATGGAGGGAGGAGAGAGATGGGGAGTGGGGAGAATCTCAACCAGGTTCCATGTTATTAGCACAGAGCCCAATGCGGGGCTCAAACCCATGACTGAGATTATGACCTAAGCTGAAATCAAGAGTCGGACACTTAATCGACTGAGCCACTCAGGCGGCCCCTTACCCCCACTTTTTTATTAAACTCTTGTTGGAAATAATGCCAAACTTACAGTTAAGATATAAGAATAGAAATAGAACAGAGAACACTTGAATATACTTGACCCAGATTAAACTATTAACATTTGGCCTCATTTTGCTTTATTTGTTTTCTTTTTATGTTTTTTTTTTATGGAGACACGTTAAAACCACGTAAATATTTTATTCCACATCTAATTTACCCCTCATCCCTGTCAGGGTGTCAGGTTTAGCATTCGTTGATTATTCTTGCCCGAACAAGTCTTATCTTTGATGGTTACAAAATGGGATGATTTCTAATAACGGCATCACCTCTGCAATAACCCTTTGACACTCATTGTGTTATGAGCAAGAACCATTTTTTTTCTCTTCTATGTATATATTATTAAAACAAACTTGTAGATTCCCTTTTTCCCCTTAGCGGTCTATAATTCATTAATTATTTTGTTGCTCAAACTGTCCCACATTTGCCAAGTAAGAGCCCTTTTGCCCTGGATCTGTCTTTGTGACATGTTTCTATCTTATTTTATTTTTGAGCACTTTCTTACTTTCTGGCTTATCTTTTTACCTGCCCAAATCCTGGAATCAGTCAATTCTCCAAGGGACCAGTTTTTCTTTTAGTGAGAATGGGATTAGAGACCACCGAAGTCTGGGTGCTAGATGTCTTTGTTTCTCAACTCTTTCAGCAGATAAGCTAGGATGCTAATGTGTATGCAGATACCTGTTCCTACATATATACTGTGTGTGTACATGGATATACACACAAATATTGTAGAAACTGTGAATTTTCATGTACACTACAGATTCTAGTTTATGCCAACTTTCTGCCTATTCCTATTCCATTTTTACATGTGCCTCCTTTCACAGTGGGAATTTTGTTTTTTCTCATCATCTACACATGTATTCTTTTGCTCATTCCTATAATGCATCTAAAATAGTTTCAAAATTGCTTTGCATTAGCAAAACAGTTCAAAAACCCTATCAAAATGATACGTTTTTAGGATATGTATTCAGTTCTCTACCTAACAGTCAGTAAAGTCAGATATTGTGCTTTCTTCTTTTTCTCCTTCATTTACAAATCAGTTTGGAGTTCAGTTTTTCTGTTTGCCATCAGTTTTAGATTTTTACCTCCTTCCATTCTTGTTGTTTTATTTTTAAATATGTAGAAGATCAATTTGCTTCCAAAAGTCAGCTATAAAAGAGGTGTACTCATACAAATGTCACTCCACTCCTTGTCTCTTCCATCCTCCCCCCTGCCCAATCCCTTGTAGATAACCAAGTTCTTTGTTGATTGTTCATGTGTGGTTTTTTTTTCTTTTAATGATAAGCAGATATATGTACATTTTATTTCTACTTCTTTCTTATACAACTTTGCTTTTTTCACTTAAGTATTTCCTGGAAATCACTTTCTGTTAATTCATAGAGATTGTCTTCATTCTTTTTTATAGTCATATTCCATGGGTGTATGTACTATAATTTATTCAAATGGTCTCCTATACTTGGACATGGGTAGTGTCCAGTATTTTACAGTTATAAATAATGCCTGCAATGAATAATCTTTTGTATATATACTCGCATAATTTTGGAGATGTGGCTCTAGGGTAAATTCTTAAAAGTAGGATTGCTGGGTTGAAGAATGTATGCGTAAGTCGTTTTGTTAAACATTGCCAAATTCCTCTCTGTTGAACCATTTTATATTCTTGCCAACAGCGTATGAGAGTCCTGTTCCCCCACAGCCTCACCAGCACAGTTCATTGTCCAGGTTTTCAGGGGTTGCCAGTCTGTTGGATGAAAATGTTATCTCGATGTAGTGTTATTTTGTTTTTCTCTTATGAGTGAAGTTTAATAATCTTTTATATTTTAAGGGGCACTTTTATAACTTTTTTTGAATTATCTTTTATATCTTTTTAATATATATTATATTTATATATTATAATATATAATAATATATAGTATACATTAATCCAAGCAGCTCCACACCCAGTGCAGAGCCCAATGCAGGGGGTCACCATCTCCCTACCACGAGATCATGACCTGAGCCAAAATCAAGAGTCCTTCAACCAACTCAGCTTTCCAGGCACCCTCCTTTTTGTCCCCCTGTTTTTATATATGTATTGTATAGAAAATGTATAAATATGTATATTTTGTGTGTGTGTATGTGTGTGTGTACACACACACACAAAATTAAATCTTTTCTCTCCATTTGCCATTTAACTTTGCAAGTAATTGATTTTTTTGCCTTGCAAACATTTTCCCTACATCTAAGTTATGCAGAGGAATCTGGCTGTGTTTTTCTTTTAGTGCTTTTATAGTTTTAATTTTTTTCTTTTAAATCCCTGGTTTATTTGGAGTTTTTCTTGTATGCTATGAGGAATGAATCTAATTTCTTTTTCCAAGTGTTAAACCCTTTATTAATCTTTAATTTGTTCTTGGAATTTAAAAACTTTTCCTGTGAATTGAGAAGTCTTTGAGATACATACATGTACATAATACTTAATAGGTATACATACATGTAGACATCACCATAAAGTTTAAAAATAGAGTTCCTAGTACACGTAAAATTTCCTTCCCTTGATGTATACAAGATTTGGTATATTATGAAGTGCTAACTGCCTCAGCAATCAAAATGGTGATTACCTTCAATGTGGTTAAGAGGCAAGGAGCCCTGCCTCTAATTTGCTTTAGAGCAGCTCCTTAGAATGGTTAGGATATCTTGGTCATGTGACTGTTTACATAGGAAAATTAATGGAAAATTACAGAGAGGAAGATCTTTGGAAAAAATGCTGCTAAAGTATATTTTGTAATTTGTGTTTGTAGTTTAAGCATAGATTTCAAGCTTTATTTTTTGGTGGTTTAGTTTTGAATTTGGTGATAGTCCCTAACTGTGATAGACACAGTTCTAAGTATCATTTGTCCTCTTTCTTGGGCCTTTGTCTCACTGATGGGTAGTACCTTCTGAAGGACTGCAGAAATAGCCCTGTGCCCTCTTCCATGGCCATAGTTTTTCATGAAGTATTTGATGATATTTTTATCCTTATGCTTCCTTTTCTAGTATTTAAAAACAAAGTCAAATGTATACAACCCTTTCTTATTTTAAAGGCACAAAGTTAAAATGTATTACTTTCCCAGATGCTTTATCCACCAACTTCTCAGGGAACCTGTGATTTTTCTCACTGTTGTAGAGTAGAAAGCTTCTGGGAAACTGAAAGAGAGCATAATCTTTTCCTGCCTAAATGCCTTTCCTTTTAGACAGTCTGCTTTTGTTGTCTAGGATGACAGTATGAGCTGTAGAAACACATTCTTTTTCCATTTTAGTGAATACATTAGCTTCCATTTTAATAAGATTAGAATTTTTTATTTTTTATTTTTGAGAGACAGAGACAGAGCCTGAGCAGGGAATGAGCAGAGAGAGGGAGAGACACAGAATCCAAAGCAGACCCTAGTCTGTGAGCTGTCAGTGCACAGCCCGATGCAGGGCTCGAACTCACAAAACAGTGAGACCATGACCTGAGCGGAAGTCAGACACTTAACTGACTGAGCCACCCAGGTGCCCCTTAATAAGATTTTTTAAAAAGTTGTATGTCTCCGTTTTTTTTTCCCAAGGGGGAAGATACATATCATTGAAACAGCTCAATCCTCTTAGTAGTTAGGAAGTCCTGTTGTTCTAATATGAGCACAGCTATAGGATTGAAGAGCATGAATATGTTGAGTACCTGTAATGGTACCAGCCTGCCTGTGATATACAGGAGTTGTGAGTGGTATACAAGTCTTACTAACTGAGTGTGCCCCTTTACTTACTTTGTTTGATAACAAATTTTACTTTTGTTTATCTAAGTGCTAAGCTAAGTCTATATTTCATTTCAATTGGTGCTGAACCCAAAGGAAATTAAATGGTGTAGAGAAAAGAGCAAATAGAATGAGTTTAAATCTTTACTCTATCAGTTATTATGTCACATTCTTGTCTGAGCCTCAGTTCCATCATTGATAAAATGGTAATAGAAATATATTCTGAGGTTAAGTGAGATTATATATACACACACACACATATATATATAAATATATATATATATATGAAATTCTTAGGAAGTTGTCTGACACATAGTAGACATTCAGTGAACTGTAATGGTTATCATTATTATTTTTAAGTTATTATTTTGTTAAGAGCATGGATGCCTTTTTGGTGAAAGATGCTAGTTAGATATAGCCAATATTGCTTGATGATAATGAACAATTTGTCCATGAACTCATTTTCTAGTCCCTTCTTTGGCTAATTTCCAAGATACTCATAATTTGCAACTGTTGGTAAATTTTAACAACAGGCGAGGAAATTGAGGGTTAAAATCATGAACGTTTAATTCTTTGTAATGAAAATAACTGGTGCAAGTGTCTGTCAGTTGCTCTAGGTAGCTGTGGTATGATTTTAGGACAGAGCTTCATAGATACACTTCTGATTCCTTTTCTCCTCCCCCATCTCAGGTGAGTCAGCTGTTATGGTAATTGAGAATATAGCCGGGAGACTAGTAAGTACTCCTTGGCTGCTTCTACCTTCAGATGATCCATAGTGTAAGGAAAGGACTGTAGCTCCTTTTGGAATTTCATCATTGCAGAATGATAGACACAGGTCCCAGGTGTTGGGAAACTGACTGTCCTGGTCCTGGGAAGAGACCAGGGGGAAGAGACAAAGATGGAAGAGATCAGTGATCCCTGTAGTCTGTGGAATAGTCTCTGCTTCCTTCTCATTTTTGTCCACAACTCTTTGTAGTTTTCTTTTCCTTTTCTTTTCTTTGTTGGCTCCATTGTGTATCTAGTAAAATTTTTATTTTCTAGAGATATCCTTTTGCTCAGGCTGCTGGTGTGATTTGAGTTCTATTTTTTATTTTTTGTATTTATTTTTTTTCTTTCATAGTTTATTGTCAAGTTGGTTTCCACATAACACCCAGTGCTCATCCCAACAATTGCCCTCCTCCATGCCCATCACCCCCTTTCCCTCTCCCCCACCCGCATCAGCCCTCAGTTTGTTCTCAGCATTCAAGAGTCTCTCATGGTTTGCCTCCCTCCCTCTCCCCAACTATTCTTCCCCCTTTGAGTTCTCTTTTAGAAAGGATAAAGTAGACATAGTTGCAATCCATTTTTCCTCTTTTTCTCCTTTTCTTTCAGCAAAACCAAATCCCAGTTTCTCATTTCTACACGTTTGTGAGGCTTTTCACTTAAATCTCTAATGATGAAAGTCATACATTAGTTTCTATATTATAAAGAAGTTTCACTTACTGCGTCCTTTTGCCTATACGATATTGTCCTAACCTTAAAGTGGTTACAGCTTAAGTAAGGAAATACTAAAACACTGAGTTTGTGATATTTGTACACTTGAGAGCATAATAAGAAATTGGGTGAATCACATTACCTGCCCTCTCACCACTTCACGCCTCCTTTATCACCCATTCTTCCACCAGAAAGCATCAAGGAAACTCCAACTGGGATAGAACTAAATGCACAACAGTGCTTCAGTTTAATTAAGAAGACAGCTAGATGATTAACAGTGATTACCCACTGACCAGTTCAGAGAAACTAATTTATAATGATTTTATTTAAAACTTTGAAAGCTCAAAGGGCACAGAGTTAACCAGCAGATGCCGTCTAACGGATTATCCATCTCCTTTCAGCACTGTACTCTAAATTGGCTCTTCTCAAAACTCACTCTAACCAAATGGATAAGGTTCTGTTTAAGGAAGCACAGGAAAGCTTTTCTGTTTCCCTTGACAACTAGTTCTTCTAGGTGAGTATCTGCCTTAATTGGCAGAATTGAAGTAATTCCTCGTAATTTGGGTGAATTGATTTTGTGAGTATTCCAAGTCATCACAATACAGTATCTTTCCTAAATATGGACGGTTCCATTTATAGAGCAAGAGTAATGAGGTCACAGCTTACCTCTTACACAAATACTTCTTGTAGGTACTATGAGGGAACCTAGGTTTTGGTTTCTGCTGTACTTTTAGTCCTTCATTTCTCTTCTTCATGGACTTCAATAATAGCAGTTACAGTATTTTTCACAAGCAGAGCATATTTAAGTACATGTTCCCAGACTGTGTTTTAAATGGCGATGGAAGGAACACTATTCATTTATATATCTTGACCCTCTGGAGGCACTACCCATCTTCATTTTAGAGATTACCTTTGTAAAGGATGTAAGGGAAAATACGTAGTTATTTTCCCTTATCTGAGTTGGTGCATAGTTTAAGAATATATTTCTGATGTCAGTTTTACTGACAGACCTTTCTACAGTATAGCTGTTAGGACAAAGAACATTTTACTTTGGATGATTGAAAAATGTAAGGTTCAATGAGAGGTACAATTATTAAAATATTTAACTTTGTGATTTTTTTTCCTTAATTTAAAAATGTTATTACCTTTAAAGAGCTTCTTTAACTTTTAAATCTTCATTAGGATTTTCTTTGTATGTGAGCTGATCACAGCTAACAAGTTACTTAGTTCAGTCAAATTGCATTGAGACATTTGTTCTTACTTTGGTCACAGCACTAAGTAAACAGAAAAGTTGTATTATTTTTGTGTATGCCTGACATTAGTTATTCAGAAATTCATATTCATAGTTTAAAAAAAGATGATTGCTTCATTGGTTAACGGAATAACTATTTGTCTTAATATTTTAATTTTTGTAGGGATTAATGCCTTACATATTAATTATGCCCTCTTTAGTTATTTGAAACCCTGACTTCATTGGGAATTGAGTCTAATTGTCAGAATTTCTTTGTTGCCAACTCTTTATATAGCAGTCTTGTGTGCTCATTTGTAAGCAAGGATCAAGATGCTTTGTTTAGACCTCTCAAAATCATATGAAAACGTCTAAATATACATTATTTTGATCAAAAAGTAATTTTCCCTAAGCAGTGCATTTAGAGTAATGATGCCAGGACATACATTAACTCCCTATGTTGTGACCATTGTAGTGAGCACAGCTTAGGGGTTTGTTTTTTTAGGTCTGAGGACTGCTAAATATGGTCAGGACCAGTGTTACTTCCTGGTACTCTGCCTACAGCTAGTTAGTAAGAGTCTAGATCATATTAAATAAGGGAAGAAACAAGAGTCTGGGACTTTCTGGTTAAAAGACCATAATTGTGTGATTTTTTTTTTTTCAGGTGGCCTTCTGATAGCATCTGCTCATTTTGGTGCATATGTATGTGGGACAGACATAGACTACAATACAGTTCATGGCCTAGGTGAGTAGAGGTTCTAGACAGTGTTACAGTCTTTGTTCTTGTACCAAATGTGCCTTTAAAATAATTAAACAGGTTTATGTGGTATTATACATCTATCTTTAGTGTTAAGATACAGAGTTGTGGTAGAATGTAGTTTTACTTATTACAAACAGTAAGATTTCATTGGTAATCGGCTTTTTATGAAGTGATCCAGTATATACAGAGTGATCTCCTGGGTAACACAAAGATGAATAAGAAAAAGCTCTCCCCTCAGAGGTTTTCATGGTTTTAGTAAGAGAGACTTTTTTTCTCTTTATTTCATAGTAAGATTTTTAAAAAGTTGTCAAACTACAAGGCTATGAACTTTAGGGTTGGGGAAGGAGTAGGAGAGGGACTAGCCATTTTATTTATTTTTTAGGGAGAGGGCACAATGAGAGAGGGAAAGAGAGAGGGGAGAGATAGAGAAGCAGAGCTCACTCTAAGTGGGGCTCTTGCTCACCTAAAGTGGAGCTCAAGCTAATCTGATGTGGGACTTGAACTGATGAGCCATGAGATCATGACCTAAGCCGAAGTCAGATGCTTAACTGACTGAGCCACCCAGGCGCCCAAAACTAGCCATTTTCTAGTCAGCATGTCCATATTAATAAAACATACAGTGTTTATTTAAAGATTGTCACCATTTTTATTCAGTAATCATGTTATGTGAAGACTAGATTAATTGCTAGTCCTTGAGTACTATATCGTTTTTTATTTCATAACCAACCAAAATATCTTTGAAACAGTTAAGGTGACAGTAACTTAGAAGATTCTGAATTAGATTGAGGTTAACTTGAGATGAATGTTTGCTTGCTTTTGACGTAATTTTGAAAATTATTTTGAAATCTAGACACTTTGCTAATGATGGGATTGGATGGAATTGAATCAAACTGGAAAAAGTATTTCCATATACCTGAGTGGTACTAAAAATGTCAAGTTTCACTGATGATTTTGAAATTCTATTTATGTTGGTATTCCATTATTATAACTAGAATCAACCCTTGAACACCCTTTTTCTGTTTGTCACCCAGTTATTCTCAAGTTATTATATAAGTACGAGTTTATCATACTACTTTTTTATTCTGAAACAATTTGACATATTGTGCTTGATGAGCAGTTTTTTTTTTTTCCTAACTTGACTGTAAGGAATTTAGTATATTTATCATAAGGAAAATTGGTTATATTGTATCAAGTTCAACTAAATGGGCTATCCAGAAAAAGATATTCTTGGTAATATGTTAGAGTAGACAGAGTACTAAGAATTATTCCAGTTAGCTTTTAGTAGAAGCAATATGTTTGCTTTAAGGGGATTGTCCTATATAATTTATTAGAATTCTTATTTATGAAAGTTAGGTTTGAAAGTTATGTTATAGCCTTTCAGTTTGCTTGTGTAGAATACTGACTGAGGTTGACTTTTCTCAGAGCTGATCCAAGATGGCTGATAAATATGCCCTCTGTTTCTTTTGCTTATAATCTGTGCACTTTCAAATATTCTCAAATTTCTGCTATTTTCAAAATACAAGACCTTTTCTATCAGTCCTCTAGGAGCCCTCTAGCTGCCCGCTTGTTTTCCTCTTCCTTTTGCCAAATCACATCTTGAAAACTAGTGTTTATTTGCTGTCTCTTTTTCTTTACCTCTTACTGTCTTCTGCCCAGTATTTTCTAACTTCTATGCCTGCTGAAATCTCTTAGTAGGACCACAAATCTACAGCATTTAGCAGTGTTGACCTTTGTAAAGCCTCCCTTGGTTTCCTAGACAGTGATCTCCTCAGGTGATACTTGCTTGACTGTTCCGTCTCTGGCTCCTTAGGGCCCTGCAGTTTTCTCTGACCTGTGTTAACATGTTGCTTTTCTCAAGGCATCTCTCTTTGACCACTTCTCCTCTCACCATGCATGTTATTCAGAGTCATGTCATTCTTCTCCTTTTGATTTTTAAGTTTTGTTTTTATTGTGAAGTAGATCAAGATGCAGAAGAGTGTATAAAAATAGAATAACTACAGAACGGACACATAACTGCCACCCAGGTTAATAAAAAAATGTCGTTCGCTCTTACTGATTTAACTTTTAAGTGCATGTATTCTGGCCTATACCCACTAAATAGCTCTTTCTGACAAGCAAGATTGATACATCTCAAGTGACTCTCATTTTCTCCCTTAAGCTAGTTTTTCCTCTTGGTTTCTCTGATCTTAATCAATGCTGTCATCATCCACTTGTGTCTCTTAAGCCAGAACTTTGAACTTCTTCCTTCAACCCCCACTTTAACTTTTCTTCTGTAATGTCTCCATTTTGCTTCCTCTCTCCCTGGTCCTAGAGCTCCTGTATTTCCCAAGTTAACTGTCTTCATTTCTTTTTCATATATCTGATTCACCACTATTTCTACATGGCGCTATTTGCTCCTGCAGGAAAGGGATCATGTTCTATCCAGCTCTGTATCTTACTTGTACATGCTTTGAGTTTGGTAACTATTGAATGAGTGTTTTAAGGCGGTTTTGCTTGAAAGGTGACAGAACAAGATCAAGCAGACAGTACATTTTACTCTTCAAAATCTTATTTGTAGTAAGTGGAAATAAAAATAACTGTTTTTGTAAATAAAATTACAATTTTAAATGAAAGTGTGTGTTATTGTAAATATAGGTGTAAAGGAGTTAAAAGTTACATCTAGCTAGACAACAAGAAATAAGAATGCTTTATTTGATTTAGTAGTTTCTGTATTCCTTTTTCTTTCCCTTCAGGAAAGGCTAGTAGGAAAAACCAGAAATGGAGAGGACCAGATGAAAACATTAGGGCAAATCTTCGGCAATATGGTTTAGAGAAGTATTACCTTGATGTCCTGGTTTCAGATGCATCTAAACCTTCCTGGAGGAAGGGCACATATTTTGATGCAATCATCACTGATCGTAAGTTTATTTTTATACAAAAGTAGGAGTAGAATTAATTCCCTAAAGTCATTTACACTTAAAATACAAAATTTGTCAACATACATGAAAATGTCAGCCTTGTACTAATCTCCCCACCCTAACGTCTTCACATTTCATTATTTTTCCCTCTGGAACAATAATATCCAGTCTAGTGTCAGGTATTGCATTTGGTAATCTCTTTTAGGCCTCTTTTAGTTTGTCATGCTTTCACAGCCTTTCTCTTTTATGACACTGACATTTTTGAAGAACACAGTGGTTTGCTGTCCCTCCAAGTGTTTTAAGTAGAATGTTTCTCATCTTGTGCATTCTTGGCTGGAATAGTTTTAGGCAGCAGTGCATTCCTTGAATGTCTAGAGACCCATAATGTCCATCTTTGCCTCATTGGTGATTAGGTGACTTTTGACTATCCACGTTATGTGTTTTCTGTCTAGCCCCATATGGTATCAGAGAATCTACAAGAAGAACAGGCTCTCAGAAGGAAATACCAAAGGGGATAGAAAAATGGTAAGTGAAAGTTAAATGTGATTTGTTACTATTTTGAGAAGAGCATGTTTTTCTTTTTAATTAGCTTAGTTTAAGCCTTAAGTCTTTTAATTAATTTTGAAATTTTGTTTTCTTTTTCTAGTCCGGAAAGCCATGTTCCTGTTTCCCTGAGTTATCATCTGAGTGATATGTTTTTTGACCTGTTAAACTTTGCAGCGGAAACCCTTGTATTAGGTGGAAGATTAGTCTATTGGCTACCAGTGTACACACCAGAGTATGTAATGTTAAATAATTTTATATTTAATTTCACTTTTGTTATGATATGTGTATATCTAGCACATATGTTCCCCTATTTCTAATTGTATTCAGGGTAGATATCTTTGTGTTTAGTGTTTATAATAGTTTTTGTTTATCTACATATGTATATAAAACTGGCCCTTTTCACTTATTGATTGAATTGCTTTGACCTTTTTATTTTATACCAAAAGTTGGCAAGCTATATAGCCTGTGGGCCAGATGTGGTCCTCAGCCTGTTTTTGTAAGGCACGTGAGCTAAGATACGTTCTTAAAGAGTTGTTAAAAAAGAAAAAAAACAACAAAGAAAAACATGTGACAGAAACATATGTGGTCCACAAAGGCTAAAGTATTTATTGTCTGGCCCTTTAGAGGAAAAGTTTGCCAACCCCTTTTTTATACCATCCTTATTAACTCAGTGTCTGATATATTGTAGCTGTTCAGTAACTGTTTTGCCAGGCCACAAACATAGGTAATTTTTTTAAAAAATATTTTTATAGTTTATTTATTTTTGAAACAGAGAGAGACAGAGCATGAGTAGGGGAGAGGCAGAGAGAGAGGAAGGCACAGAATCCGAAATAGGCTCCAGGCTCTTAGCTGTCTGCACAGAACCTGATGCGGGGCTTGAACCCACAAACCGTGAGATCATGACCTAAGCTGAAGTCAGACACTCAACCAACTGAGCCACCCAGGTGCCCCACAAACATAGGTAATTTTTAACAGCTTAGTTCAGTGATTCATCTATACTAGCTAGCTTTAAGTATATATTGGCTATTATGATCACCTTAAATGCAATATATATATATTTTTTAATTAGCACATGCAAGCATGGGAGAGGGGCAGAGGGAGAGAGAGAGAGAAATCTTATTTTTTTAATGTTTATTTACTTATTTATTTTGAGAGAGAGTGAGTGAGGCAGAGAGAGAGGGGCAGAGAGAGAAACAGAGAATCCCAATCAGGCTCCATGCTGTCAGAGTAGAGCCTGACACAGAGCTTGATCCCACAAACTGTGAGATCATGACCTGAATTGAAATCATGAGTCAGATGCTTAACCAACTGAGCACCCAGGTGCCCCAAGACAGAATCTTAAGCAGGCTTCATGCTTAGTGAGGAGCCCAGTGCAGGGCTCAGTCCCACAACCCTGGGATCATGACCTGAGCTGAAATCAAGAGTTGGATGCTTGACCGACTGAGCTACCCAGTCTCCCTAAAATAAATCTTTTTATTTTAATGTTTTGTTTTTCACATGCACACATGGGTAGGGAGGAAAAGAGAGAGAGGGGGACAGATGATCCAAGCCCAGTAGTGAGCCCAGTATGGGGCTTAGACTCACAAACTGTGAGATCATGACCTGAGCTGAAGTCAGATGCTCAAACGAGTGAGCCACCCAGGCACAACCTCTTTTTTGAAAGCTAATACCAAAATAAAAGTTGTGGATATATTTAAAGCACTGATTATGTTCAACATTATTGGCTTGGGTTTTATTATTCAGTAATTATTAATTATACACAGCTGTGTATAACAACAATGAAACAGAAGATGTCTTGAATAAGACAGGATCTTTAGATTTGAAAGATTAGAATTAGTCTCAAAATTTGTTGGTTTCTTCAGTCTGCCATAGAATCATTTTCAAAAAATTATTTAGTTCCTCTATCTACTTTACATAATTATACAGAAAGCATTTTAGAACAATTGTTCACTTTTTGTCTTTTCAAAATGAGGATGGTCCTTCAGCTGTTGGAAACCGTGTTGGTTTTTGTTCTATAAAAGTTGTTTTGGAAGTTACCATGGCCTAACCTTAGTCATGCATTTGTGTATCAGCTGATAAGACTGCACACATTCATGCCCAGACTTCTTAACACTGGCCAGTAATAATCTCATTTAATCCTTTCATTTTAGAAATAAGGAAAATTACTTCCAAGGAATGAAGTGACTTCTCTAAAGTTAATAGCTGGCTAACTACTTGGTTTCCTTATTCCCAGGGCTGTATTCACTTAATTTAACAGTTTACCAGATCTCAGGTGCCTAATGTGTGGGATAATAGATGGGGTTTTATTAATATTTTCAGAGAAGAGAACATGTGTTTTTCTATACACAAGTGGTTCCTGCTTTAGATAAGCTGAATTCCAGCAGCAGGCTTGCTGTTTTAATTCAAGTTTTAGGGCTAGATTAAAAAAAAAAATTTATTTTGAGATAATTTCAGACTTAGATAAAAGTGTCAAATGTAGTGCAAAAAATACCCCTCATCCAGATTTCCCAGCCATTAATGTCACCTACTGTATCTTGTTTTCTCATTCATTACATAATTACATACCCATTGTCATTCACCTTTTTCAAACTAATTAAGAAGTTGCAGATAATCCCCCATCACTTGTATTTCTCAGAAGCCAGAACATTCTTCCCAAACCACAGTCAACCCTCCAGGTTTGGAAATCATTATTGATAACACTGTTGTTAAGTACATGGACCTTATTCACATTTTACCAGTTGCAGTTCCATCTGAGAAAATGTGCTCCATTAACCCATCATGTCATTCTCCTCCAGTCTGGAACATGTTCCCCTTCTTTTCTTTTGTGTCCTTGACAGTTTTATAGAGTATACAGCTTATATTCTAAAGGTGGACCCTCAACCAAGGTCCATCTAATGTTTTTTTTTAATGACCAGATTCAGGTAATACTCTTGGTAGGAATACTATAAAAATTATACTGTGTCTTTCATGAATTGTATCATGGGCCACACAGAGTTAACTGGTACTAGAAATCTTAAACTTCATCATCTAGTCCTATTCTCTGTGAGGTTTCTCCACTGTGAGCCATCATTTTCTCCTTTGATTAGTAGTTCATCGGGGGAGATAGCCCAGTATTACATCACTATCTTGTTGATCCAGTCACTATTCACATTGACAGCTCCATTGTTGACAGCCACCACAATGATGACTTTTCTGTTCCATCCTTCCTTCTGCATTTCTAAGTTGGCATTCTGTAAGGAAGAATTTCTCTTCCCCCAATTGCTTACTAATTCATTAATTTATATTTTTATGGAGTCATGAGTGCTTATATTATTCATTGGGTTATAATTTATTACTGTCATTATTTTGTTGCTCAAATTGTCTCAGATTTGATCAGTGGGAATCACTTTGAGGTGGTTCCTCTGTCCTTTTGAAATATTCCCATTAGTTTTTGGGTACTTCTTATTTTCTGGCATTTCTAACTGCCCATTATTTTGTAGTTTTGTATTTAATTATAATTGAAGTTGAATGTGCTAAAGAATATCTTTTGTAGTTCTTTTCTTTCTTTCTTTCTCTTTATACAAAATTAAATTGGAGGTACTTTTAAGTATTTTTAATATTTCTAAAGACCTTACAAAATGGACACTGGGTATTTTTTTCAGTGACTTCTCAATTTTAATAATTTTCAACAATGGGAAATTTCCAAATGCATATAACTAAAGGGATATTTTAGAATTAGAAAAGGGATACATGATTTTATCACTTTTTTTTTTTGCCTTAGATATTTATCAAGGGAAAGCTTTCATCTAGGTATGTGTCTAATGCACACATGGTAAAATTACTATGTTATTTACTTCCCTAACTTCATCTCTCAAGAAAGTTATGTCCATGTCCCCTGATGTTCATAACTAGGCTTCTGTTGTTTTAGCCTCCCTGTACTTTTTATTTGCATTTATTTTATGCAGAATTTACTCCTGGGCCATAAGTTTTTATTTCTTCAGTTTCTTTTATATTTTTTTAATGTTTATTCATTTTTGAGAGACAGAGAGAGACAGAGTGCAAGCAAGGATGGGGCAGAGAGAGAGAGAGGGAGACACAGAATCTGAAGCAGGCTCCAGCCTGTCAGCACAGAGCCTGACACAGGGCTCGAACCCACAAACCTGAGATCATGACCTGAGCCAAAGTCAGTCGTTTAACCAACTGAGCCACCCAAGCACCCCTTCTTCAGTTTCTTCTGGGATATCTTTTTCTTCTGTGCAATCTCCTCTTCTGGTTTAGGAACAGTCAGTTCTTTTTCAGTAAGAATCATCTCACTGAATTGAGATCATATCACTGAAGTGTGTCAGGGAGAGCTCATCTATGGGTTAATCCCACCAGGGGCCCCATAAGTTCTACACCGCATCTTGGGGGCTTTGTTCACTTAGATATGCTCAATGACCAGAAAATCTACATATAAACCCTTAAATTCAGCATTACTCTCTGCATTAAAAAAAAAATTATGTTTTATTTATTTCTGAGAGAGAGACAGCATGAGCAGGGGAGGGTCAGAGAGAGAGGAAGACACAGAATCTGAAACAGGCTCCAGGCTCTGAGCTGTCAGCACAGAGCCTGACGTGGGTCTTGAACCCACGAACCGTGAGATCATGACCTGAGCCAAAGTTGGACGATTAACCGACTGAGCCACCCAAGCGTCCCTACTTCCTGCATTTTTAATCATCTGCAGTAAAAATTCAGCTCTCTTTTTGGGCCATTGACTCTGTGCAGCCCACCCTCTGGCCTGGGCACACCTACCACCTCCACCGTTGTGGCAGTGCTGTGGCACACATTGCTCTTGCAAAGTGGCATCCTTCAGATACTTGGTGACTTTTCAGATATGCACACCCTTGATTGCCTGGGCAGTTTCACACGTGTTCTTAAAGTGAACATGATGATTTGAACCTCTTGATTTGCATGATTTTGTAGGGTGTTTTTGGGTCAAGTGAGTAGAAAATCATTTTCAGAAATCATCTCAGGCCTCTTCTGGGAAGAGGAAGATCTTCCCTTTAGCCTAATGTGACCTTACTAACGAAATATTAATTATTATTACTGTTAACTTATTAATGAACTTAGTTTGTCTTGTGTTAGAAAATGAATTATTTTTACTTCTGTATTATGTGTCATCCAAAATCTTTGTTCTTTTTAAATAAAACAATATTATGATGAATTTAAGACTAAAATCATCTATAAAAGTTTGAAATAATGTTCTTGGTTCCAAATTAAATAATTTAAAATTAGTTTGGTTATATTGTATTGAAATTATAGCTTTTTAAGAATTAAAGATTTCATTTAAAATACATTAGCACAGCTTAATTTTAAAATGTGTTTTTGGTCTATTGAATGCAGGCTTTTAGTCCTACTTCTTTTTTTTTTTTTTTTAATTTTATTTATTTCTAGGAGAGAGAGAGAGAGAGAGAGACAGCGTGAGCAGGGAAGGGTCAGAGAGAAAGGGAGTCACAGACTGAAACAGGCTCCAGGCTCTGAGCTGACAGTCAGCACAGAGCCCGACGCGGGGCTCGAACCCACGAACCGCGAGATCGTGACCTAAGCGAAAGTCGGACGCTTAACCGACTAAGCCACCCAGACGCCCCTAGTCCTACTTCTGAATTCAGTTACTCAGCTAAATTCTGTTACATGATTCAAGTTTAAAAATAATTATTATATATTGTAATCAAGTTCAGGTATTACTCTCTAAACCCAGGGCATTTTGAAAAGTATAAAAATAAAGACATGATAAAAATAAAGTACTACCTTTAGAAGTTAGTTATTTGTGAGGAATTGTCAGAGCTGATGATTGGAAAAGGATTTTCTGTTTGGCAATTTAAACTGCAGTGAAGAAATTGCCACTCAACAAACTTGCTGTATTTCCCTGAGTATGGATTTTCCCCACTCTATTATATCAGATATTTTGCCAGCGTTAGGATGCTCTGTACACTTTGTATCTTTTCACCTTTGTTTATTCTGTTCCCATTGCTTGATAAACCATTTCTTCTTTCCTCAACTGATAAAATTCTAGTAATCTTTAAAGGCCTGGCTTAACTGTCACCATCTCTATGATACTTTTTGAACCCTTCTTAGTAGAATTAATCTTTCATCTGTGCTCTCATAGTAGTTTATTCTTATCACTCCTAGAGACTGACCACATAAAATTACTGGAAACTGTTGGTATTTATGGGTTTATTATTCAAAGTTGCTGCTACTTGCAAGTGACCCTGAAGACTTCTGTCGTTAATATTCACCTAGATGACATAACTTCAACTCACGTGTGTTTGATGTTATAGGAATTGCTAAGCTGCAGAGTACAGGTGTTTGCTCAGGCTTTATGTATCCATATTGTGTCATTTTCTTATTGACATTACACACAGATAACTCTCTTGAGGTGATCATAAACTGCATTTCTTTGTAAAAGATGTCCTTTAATAGAAATCCCACTGCTAACACTTGTGATAAAAATGCCAATAAAGTAAAGAAGCTCAGTAAAGTATGCCCCAATGTAGGATTTGGGGATACATTTTTTTTTTTCCAGTTTTAATGAAGAAATACCTGACATATGTCACTGTATAAGTTTAAGGCATGTAGCATGATGGCTTGATTACACTGGGAATCAACAATAACTCTAGTAAAATGAGTTTTGGAGTGGCTCAGAGCAGTGAAGAAAACATATTTTTCATCTCTTAATTAGGAAACAAGAAAAAGTGATCTCTTGAACTCTTTTCAGTGAGTGCTTTAATCAGTGCAAAATCTGTTTTCAAATGGGAGGTGAAATTCTAGTGACATTTGGAAATAGCTTAAGGTGTGGAGATTCGTAAAGAGACGAGTGTCATGATTTAGGGAAAAGCTAGGGGCCTATACACAGTTTAGTTTTGCTTTTGAAAAAAATAACATAATTTGTATATCATGAAAGTCACCTTTTTACAGTTTACGACTCCATGGTTTTTAGTATCCACAGCGTTGTTTAACCATCACCACTTTCTAATTCCAGAACATTTTTATCACCCCAAGAGAAACCCCATTCACATAAATAGTCACCACTACTTCTGCCCCTGGCAACCACTTATTTATCTCTGTGGACTTGTCTCTTGTGGCTGATTTAGGTTTTAAATAGGGGTATAGTAATAGAAATTAAACAAAGATAACATACCATAAATAGTACATATTAAAGGCCTTAACACTTTGCAAACAGTTTTTTGCAGTATATTGGTATGAAATATATTAGTAAATCTATAGTAAAGAATTTGGGGGGAGGGTGCCTGGGTGGCTCAGTAAGTTAAGTGTCTGACTCTTGATTTTGGTTCAGGTCATAATCTCACGGTTCATGAGATTGAGCCCCGTGTCAGTCTCTGCACTGACAGCATGGAGCCTGTGTTGGATTCTCTCTCTCCCTCTCTGTCTCTCTGACCCTCCCCAGCTCATGTGCACTCTGTCTCCCAAAATAAGTAAATCAACATTAAAAAAAGAATTTTTTGTTAACTGATATTTTCTTAATTCTTAGCATGGTATTTTGGGAGTATACAGCTAAATTGGTTCTAGTATAATAGGGTGTGGTTCGAAACAAGCTTGTTAATGATAATGGTGACCCAAATAATGATCTTTCATTCTTAAACTTAAAGATCAAGTCAAAAAGGCAATATAAAACACATAAATATGTTTTTCTGCTCTTAAGCCAAATGCCAGTGACTTAGTTTCAACAGCTTAGCATCATTCGTGTCATCAGTATTAATTAAAATTGTACTGGTTTTGTACTTTTGATTTGTAACTTTGGCTTTATAGCTAATAAGGGATGTAAGCATATGGACTTTATATCTAACTTATGCTTATACATCTTTAAGTTATATTTTAATAAGGATACTTTAACTCTGTCAGGAAATGATTTTATTTCCTTTAAAAAAAGGTACATAACTAAGTTTGACAAATATTATTTCAGACATCTACACACCCTGCTTTTTCAAGCTTACGGTCAAGGCTATATATTTTTCCTGTTAACCATGGTGTAGGATATATTTCTTTATATCATAAATGCTTTGTATGAAGACTACAAATTTGATATCAACTAATCTTATGAGAAATACAACATTTCTGACTATATAGTGAACTTTAGAGAATTGTTAGGTCAGGCAAAATCTGAAATGGTCATTACCTACTGGAAAGCCCAAAGGAAGGATGCAGAAAATGACTTCAAGGGAATTCCTTCCACTGATAATACAGTGAAGTGCATTATGAATGTTGCTTTGTAAGTGGGTGATGATGGTTTTGAGCATGTGGTTGACGTAATGAGGGAGAGCTCACTGAAGGTCAGAGGGACTAGAGAAGTCAGTAAAAGAGTGGTAGTGAAGACCATGTTGACACATTGGAAAGGGCTAGCTGGATGGTGATCCTTTAATAGGAAGTGCTAATTGGCACCTTTCCTACTTTGGACCAGAACATGAAAATTTCCCATATAATAAATGTTTACAGAGGCTATCTAGAAAGGTATAAAGATTTGCCAAGGAAAAATAAAAACTAGGTATCACAGTGTTCTTAATGGTACCCATACCGAGTGAGTGCCTCCCCTGCTGTTCTTCACCATTCTCCCTTGGCTGTTTCCCCCTCATCTGCCACCTGTTTCTTCTGCCAAGAGTGATGCCAACAACCTGTCAGTTGTCAGGTTTAGAAATACTGCATCCTGACTGCCCTGCTTTCTAGGTGTCATCAACTCCATACACATAGTACCTGGGCTGCATAGCAGCAGTCACCATGCTCATTATCGTGGCTTTGATTGTATTCTATGGTTAAGGTGACCATGTAGTGCTTATTTTATTGCTAGTTTATTTGAATAATCCTATAAATGAATTTTCCTGTATTTACAAATTTAATAGAGATCTCAAGATGCCATTAAAATTTTGTAGGGGCACTTCATTAAATAGGGAAAATATATGCCGTGTAGACTTTATTCTTTGGGAATTCATAAAAATCTCCAGATGAATCAGTCCCTCATGAATATCAAGGAATTATTACAGAATATATTTCTGTCTTATGTGCTCTTGTGGGACCCTTTAGGGTGGAATCTTTGTCTTGTTAATGTTAAATTGTTAAATGCTTGGTGTTCTTCTGTAAAACATTCTTGCATTCTCTCTTATTCTCAGTCCACAGGTTAAAAAAAAATTAAACTACTTTTTTTCTTGGATGTGGTAATATTAAAGTACCTTTTAAAAAGTTTTGTTATGGATTATATAGTCAGTATATGTAAAATAAAATGGTCGAGCATGGAGTGGGAGGATGTCCATACCACACTAGATAAGCCCATGACGATCCTGTGTGGGGTGAGCATGTGAGTGTTCCTAAAAGTCAGCTGTTCTTTCCTCAGATACACTGAGGAGATGGTCCCCTGGCACCCTTGCCTGCAACTCATTAGCAACTGTGAGCAGAAGCTTTCCAGTCACACATCAAGGCGCTTGATAACCATGGAGAAGGTGAAGACATTTGAGGTGAATTATCTTACTGTTTTTTGGATAAATTCTGGAAGAATCCAAAGGAGATTTTTCTAGTTTTCCTGTAATGGAGTTTGAAGTTCAGGAGTTTTGCAATATTTGGTGGGATTTACAGGGAAAGGATTGGATATAGAAGTTAAATAGCAGAATAGAAATAGAAGTTAACTTTAACTCATCTTTGTCACGAATGCAGCTAAACAAAGAAAAACAGCACACTTAATTAAACAACTATTGTCTAATTGGCAATCTACTAGTTACTGTTTTTCCTACAAAGCAGACCTACTTGATTGCAGACTATTCTGCAAAGAAAATGTCACTTTATATAATAGAAAAAGTAATTTTCTCTCATCTGTTAGGACTCAATGAATGTGCTCTCTCTGACACACAAACACACACACACACAATTTTTGAGAACAAAACATCTGTTATTTCATATCCAGATCAGAACTGATATGAACAGTGCCTCATAATGAAGCTTAATTAAATCTACAGAATGCTCCTTCAGCTGTACTTATCTGGATTGACAACCACAGCTTTCCCAAATTCACTAACCTTGAGTGAGCCCCATCTTTATTTTTGATCTGTACGAAAAGCAGGAAAAAACAGTGTTAATGCCCGAAGACTTTGTCATACTCACCTCTACTCTGCATTTGAACTTTTTAATCTGATTTACAGCTTATGCACTCATTCACAGCAGTGAAAACTAATATTTGTACAGTGCTTTTTGGATATATTATGATAGACTTCTTGTTTTTGTCCTTTGTCATTTTAATTTCCATTTGCTGTCTATCTCATTTAGACTCTTATTACCGTATGCCTGGTTAGTTCTGGTCTCCTAAATTATCTTTTCCATTTAAAAAAAAAATTTTTTTTTATGTTTTTATTTTCTTTTGAGAGACAGAGACAGAGAGCGAGTGGGGGAGGGGTGCAGAGAGAGAGAGAGACAGAGAGAGACAGAGTCCGAAGCAGGCTCCAGGCTCAGAGCCACTGGCTCAGAGCCGCCAGCACAGAGCCTGACACGGGGCTCAAAACCACAGACTGTGAGATCATGACTTGAGTTTAAGTCGGACGCCCAACCAACTGAGCCACCCAGGCGCCCCATCTTTTCCATTTTTTTCACACCTCTAGCTCTTAATTGTTAAATGACTTCCTAAAACACTGCATTGATTATCTTATTTCTTTATTCAAAATTTTAGTGACTTATTTTAATTACTGAATAAGATTCAATGTGACATAAACTTTCTTCATTAATCAGACTTCAGTACTGGGGCATTTCAGAAAGTAAAGTTGTTTATGTATAGAAATAATTGATTTGTGTTCACTCAGGGATAGGGGTATATGTGGTTATTTACATACATGTATATGTAGAGGTAAGTGTGATATAGTTAATATAAGTGTCTGGTTGTCATTTTTAAAACAACAAGTTTATAATCAAATGATAGATATTCTTGGGGTGGCATCTTGTACTCCTTATATTTATATCATTCCTATTCAGCATATTCTTGAAATTTTTAGATTTACATTTAAAGAGAGACACCTGGGTGGCTCAGTTAAGCGTCCGCCTTCAGCTTAGATCATGATCTCATGGTTCGTGGGTTCGAGCCCCACGTCGGGCTCTGTGCTGACAGCCAGCTCAGAGCCTGCAGCCTGTTTCAGATTCTGTATCCCTCTCCCTCTGACCCTCTCCTGCTCACACTATCTCTCTCTCTCTTAGAAATAAATGAAACATTAAAAAATTTAAAAAAAGATTTACATTTAAAGAAATATATTAATGTTAAACAGTTATTTTGCTGTATAGTAACACTTTGTTTTTTTTCAAATTTTATCACTGGACTTTGGTGCTCACATTTTATAGCAGACCCATCACTTAATTGTTGTTTTTTGGAAATCAAATCCTGTTCCAAGACTGATGATCTACCACTGTATATTTAAAACATGAGGCAGATTCAGAAATTCTAAAAGAGGAGTTTCCATATTGTAGGGCACAGTGGCAACCTTCTGAAGTGACAGTTTTGGATGAGTAACATTTATTTGGATATACAGTAGAAGTCCTCTTAACTAACCTCCATTTCAAACTCAGTTGATTGTCTAATACTGGCCATTTTTGATCTAAAATACCAATACCTATGCTTGTAACATGTTACATAATTCCAGTTGGTGAGTTGGTTGATATCTACTGTATCCGTACACTTCTGTACCTACCAACTGAGTTATCTGCCATGAGTCAGTTGTGTTTGTTTTGTGAGTTGTTTATGCTGGTTGTTTTTTTATGGTAATTATGTGATCTAATTAAATGCTAGTTGTCCCAGTGAAATGGGAGTGTGAGAATAAAGTTGTCACTTCTATAAAGGCTGAGTGGAATACTTTAGAAAGACGGGACAAAGTGATTTGCTAAATAAGACTCTTGGACTGGGAATGAGTAAGATGAGTATAAAAGGTTAGAAAAAAGCTGTCCCAATCTAGGTTTCTGTACCCAGATTGCTTTCTAAGAGTCTTTAAGTTTTTGCATCATTTTACAGATGCCAAAACTGGAAATCTTTGTGGGTCTTGATTCTATATCAAAAGATTGATAAATCAATATAAGTTTTCCAAGTTAAGATATTAAGTATATTTACAAAGAATTATCATTTTTTCCCTGCCTTTACCCAACTTTTTTAGTGAACTATGTATTAGTTGGCTTGGGCGGATATAGCAGAAAACCACAGACTGTGTGGCTTAAATAACTGAAGTGTATTTTCTCATGGTTCTGGAGGCTGGAAGTCTGAGGTCAAGGTGCCAGAGGATTTGGTTTCTGATGATGCCTCTCTTGCTGGGCTGCAGACAGGCTTCTTCTTGCTATGTCCTCTGTGTGTGTATACTCTTGGTGTCTGTCTTTCCTTACTTGGACATCGGCACTGTTGGGTTAGGGTCCCACCCTTCCCGTTTCCTTTAACTTTAATCGTCTCCTTAATGGTCCAGTCTACAGCTACAGTCATTCTGGGTGTTAGGGCTTCACTATATGAATTTGGGGAAACAACTCTGTCCGCAACGCTACCAATTACCCACATCTATCACAGTGAATAAAATGCTTCTGTTGCATGTTAGAGTCTGCTCTTCTCATGTTGTCTCAGTTCTCATGTAGTACATGTTTGTTGAGGGAAGTAAGGCATTTGATAAATAGTAACACTGCAGCTCTTAGAAATCACAGCATCTTAATTATTTGAGCTACTAAATATAGTAATAGTAACTAACATTTATATGCCAGGCATATGAATAATACATATAAAAAATAGAAATATTATCTGTGGATTTTAGAGTTGTTAAGTCTTGATATTAGGAAGTAAAATGAATGACATCAGTATTCTTTGTGGCCGTCATAAATAGTATTTGCACCATATAATGGTTGTGCTGGCTTGAAACACTGTTTCAAATATAAAGAAAGGATTCTTCAGTCATTAATGGGGCCACATAATAAGCCAGTTATTTCTATCTTTTTTTAATGTTAATTTTATTTTTTTCCCCTTTTTTAAAGTTCATTTACTTATTTTTGAGAGAGAGAGAGAAAGCAAGCAAGCAAACAGAGGAGGGACAGAGAGAGAGAAAGGGAGAGAGAGAAAATCCTAAGCTGACAGTGCAGACCCCAGTGCAGAGCTTGAAACCACAAACTGTGAGATTATGACCTGCGCTGAAACCAAGAGTCAGGCATTTAACCGATTGAGCCACCCAGGTGCCCCACCAGTCATTTCTATCTTAATGGCAAAATTGAGACCTATTGTCAACAATTTCACATTTGCTTTCCTGTAAGTTTAATTTACTTAAAATCTTTTTTTCCAGTATTTTTTTTCAGATTTATAATGTTTCTCTAAGCAATTTATTTGTTACTTGGAAGAAGAAATAGAGAATGATCTAAGGATGTTTCTGACAGTCTTCTACGTAAAAATGATAAATTAGCACACTCACCTTAGATATTTTTAAACCTATAAAGGCAGTGTTAATTTTTGTTTGGTTGTTTTTGTTATTTTACTCTTGTCCTTTTCAAATTGATCTAAAAGAATCAGGGGAAAAGCCTAATGCTTTTTTAAATTTATTTTTTAAATGTTTATTTATTTATTTTGAGAGAGAGCATATGTCCATGTGAGTGTGAGAGGGGTAGAAGGAGTAGAGAGAGAATCCCAAGCAGGCTCCCCGCTGTCAGCGCAAAATCTGACATGGGGCTCGAACTCATGACTTGAGCAGAAATCAAGATGCCTAACCAGCTTAGCCACCCAGGCGCCACTTTATAAGATCAAATTTAATCAGTCAGTTTTAACTAGTATGCAGTGTACTATAACTGAAAATACTTTGTCATGTTAAATTAATCGTGTTTGGTTTTTAATTAATCACTTCATTTCTACCTTCTGTTTGTATGGAGAGGACTGTGTGTAATTGCAGCAAGATCCTAGTCCTTTATAATTCAAGCGATGACAACATTGTCAAACAGTTCTCATACCCGTCTAACAAATTATTCTCAGTCTTGTTCAGCGTTGTTGATTTTGGCGATAGAAGACTATTAATTGTAGATTCTTACACTCTTGTGTATGGTCTCTCTGTGCTTTTGGTTTGTCACTTGTTAGATTTAACCTCAGTATAACTTTCAGCCCACTTAATACATTTTGTTATAAAAGTGTTCTCCCTCTCCCCTTTTAGAATGTAAACAAGTTATAAATGCAAAAACTATCTAAAGAATATGGGCATTTTATAAAACTTTGTATCTTTCATTATTGACTGTAGCTTTTAGACTTGCTTATTGGGCATTAGTAGCAAAGAAGAAAATTTTTGCTGCCCAAATTAATGAAGATGCCTGATAAGAAACACCATCATTCCCTGTGGATATCCTCTGAAAGAGTACATAATATAACACTTTTATGCCGTTTATTGTTTACAAAACTTTCAGGTCCATGTAAGCACATTATTTTGCTAATTTGAGAGACTGGGAAGTGACTCAGTTGAGACCAAAACTCTTTGTACTTGAAATTCTTTGTCCTATGTTATGCATCATATTACCTCTTTACCAAAACAGATTTCTACGTTTGGAATATGCCAAGGTTAAAAGGCAAATACTCTTGAGTGGCATATTTCTAGTTTCTGTTAAAGATCATTTTTCCTCATTGTTCATGGGCCCATGGTAGAATATGATTTGTTTTACTAGAACTCATTTTTCCTGTTGATACAAGATGTAGTCGACGCTGCTATATATAGTTGTGGTCACAGTGGTTACTTCTATAAAATGTTTTTCCCATACAAAACTCATTGGGAAAAGAATGCCAATTTGCAGAGCTGTCCAGAGAGGACCCATTGTAATATGAGTGTCATGGTTGTATCTTCAGTGAAAACAACCTGTAACAGCATGCTGTCTGCCTTTTCTACCAGTATACTTGGACAGAGGAAGGAGTACCCAAGGAGCCCATTTTGAAACTTCTTGAAATCTGTTTTTTTTTTTTAAACACTCATGCAAGTTTTGAAGTCTGTTCTATAGTATGTTTAAGTGTAAAAAAAGTATCTTAAATTGCCATTGCACTAAATGGGCCATCATGTGCCCTGTTTGTTTCGTGACTTCTTTACCTGACATGCTACCTGATAGTGATTTGAGAAGTACTGAAGTATAAGTAGATTGAATTTTAGATATTATATGGACACTAATTTAGACTAAAGTTATGTATGCCAGTTGTAATTTTACAGTTAGCCAGTATAGTTCAGGTGATTTAAAATAGGGAATGTTGGGAGGTCATAGTGACAGGTGCCGAGAGTTCATGTTAATTTTTTAAATTTTGGGTTGAATGATGAGTCCACTAAGAGGAAGCTGATGAATGCTTCACTAAGCAGAATGGAGGGTGGCCAAAACTGAGGGATTTGACTTAAGTACAGAGAGAGATTTTGAAGCTCTGGAGAGAGAAAGAACCATTGACATTATAACATGTTTTAAATGAGGAAGGAAGAGAAGAGATGCCAAGGTCACTTCTTTGAGAAAATGACTTAGGGATGGCTTGAAGTAGAAGAAATTAGTCTTTGCCATAAGTAGTCTATGTATTAGAATGATCATAGTGTTGCTAGTCATAAACTGGTATCTTGCTGACATAATTGCTGTGCATATTTTGTTATGCTTTATCCGTTCTCAGAATTAATGCTGTTTGTTGTCTTGGCAGCTTTTTTAATTAAAGATGGTTCCCCCAGGCTGACCTTACTTTCTGAAATATTTTAGTTTTTTTGCCTATATCATGCCAGGACAGAGGATATTTTCCTTTTGATTAAAGCTATGAAAAATTAGAGATTAAGTGTAAAGTACTTCAATCATATAATGCTTGGTAGGAAGGAGGTACTTATCAGTGAGGTCATTTATCAGTGGGGAAAAATAAGACCAGGTGACACTGGTAATTAGAATATGGTAGGAATATAGTAATTAAACATAAACTTTAAAGTAAGTCTGTATTAATAAAATACATTATTCATTATCATCAAAATACATATGTATAAGAGGGGAGAAAGACCAAGAGTGTTTAAAAATTATTTTTTGTAGTAAGTCAGAAGGAAACTATTTTGTATTATCTATAAGTTATGTTTTGACTTAATGTTTGAAAAAGGCTTGTAAAAGTAGATAAAAGCCTGATGATGCTGCATGTCATGCTGAATTAAGTTTTAAGGACCATGTCATCTACTTATCTCCTGTTATCTTGTTCTGAATGACTTACTTTAGCTGTTAATGGTACTTTTCCATGAATTTAAATGTTAAAGGTCATCATTGCTTTTTTTTCTTTTCTACTTCTGCAACTAAAGGATTTTGCCAAACAAACTGGATATTTTGTTAATACTATCATAATGCTTTTAAATTGTTTCTGGTAAACCAAGAAAAAGAAAAAGTTTATCGCCTACTTGCCCCAGGAAGGTAATCATTTAAGATATCTGGATTCTAGTATATGTCTCTTTTATTTACAAGAAAACACAGTTCTCTGGGTAGAGAGAGCATCTGCCATTATACTCTAGCTATAATGATCATATTTTCAAGTTATGACAGTAAAACAGTTTTTAATATACTGATGTTACATTATAGAATCTTAGAGGTCAGTTGCAAAATATGATCTGGGAGTCCCAAGGTATGAATGGTTTAGGGAAATGGGAAATTTGTGTGTGGAATCTGCACGATCTTCTGGAACTCCCTTAAAATTCGTGAATGGCAAAATTTCTACTTGGTATCTTGTGTGTGTATGTTTTGCATGCGCGTGTATGCGTGTGTGTATTTTTCATTCTCTATTACATGCGTAACTTAGAATTATCTTCCTAGCGTTTTTGAAATTCAAACATGACCATACATCTTCTTCCCTCCTCATGACCCACCAAGAGTAAAACTGGGAGATTTTTAACATATATTCTTTGCCTAAAACATGAGTGTGCAGTTTAATGAATCATTATAAAGTGAACATCTGTGTACCCACCACCAAGGTTAGGATTATAGAGGAGTCAGCACCTCACAAGGGGGTGCTTCCGGTGGCTATTTCTAATCATAGATACCTCCCCCCAGTATGACAGTCTGACTAGTATGGTAATCAGTTTCTTATTTTCCATTGTACTATCATTACTATTGAATTGATCGGCAAGCCAAGTAATTTTGCTTGTTTTTGATCTTTACGTTAAATGCATGTGTATTTTTGTTAATTTTTCTTTTAATGGGTTGTGACAGTTTATAAACGTCAACTAGGAAAAGAATAGTCTCCAATTTAAAGTGGAAGAGTATGTATGTGCATGCCAATGCATGTTTTGGTCTATTAGTCATCCTTTGCCACTGACTTACTTAGTTTTAATAAAGCATTTAGATATAGTAACTAATGAGTTGTCATAGCATTTTTATCTGGTGTGTTGGTCCGGTATTCTTTTAACATTCAAAGTTAAGTTTTGAGGGGTGCCTGGGTGGCTCAGTCAGTTAAGCATCCAACTTTGGCTCAGGTCATGATCTCATGGTTTGTGGGTTCGGGCCCCGCATTGGGTTCTGTGCTGACAGCTCAGAGCCTGGAGCCTGTTTTGGATTCTGTGTCTCCCTCTCTTTCTGACCGTCCCCTGCTCATGCTGTCTCTCTCTCTCTCTCTCTGTCTCTCTCAGAAATAAATAAAACATTAAAAAAATTTAAAAAAAAACAAAAAAAAAACAAAGTTAAGTTTTGAATTTTATAAAGTTAATGTATTTTTAGTGGAAAGCATGTAAAAAATACTTAGGGACAACTGAGTTGTTCAGTCGGTTGGTGTCCAACTTTGGCTCAGGTTAATCTCGCAATTCACAAGTTCGGTTCGAGCCCCATGTAGGGGGGCTCTGTGCTAACAGCTCAGAGTCTGGAGCCTGCTTCATTCGGATCCTGTGTCTCCCACTCTCTCTGCCCCTCCCCTGCTCACACTGTGTCTCTCTCAGTCTCTTTCTTTCAGAAATAAACATTAAACAATTTTTTTTAATAAAAAGAAAAGAAAGTACTTACAGGACTGTCTCATCATAATAGCATGAATATCCATGATGGTCTCTTTACAGTTAGAAAGAAATTATGTGCTGAGTGCCTGATATCAAAGTTGAATCATTAAATGTTACTCATTTTCAGAACTCAGTGAAGATTTTAATATATATTAAAATATTTTTAATAGACTTTAGGTAACCTAATATCTTGCAAAGTAATGAAAATTTTTGCAAGTACTGATTATATATGAATACCTAATTTAGAGATGAAGATGTCCAACCTTACCTTGTTCCCATTAAGAATAATGTTAGAGGTTTTTCTTAATAGTATTGGATGCCAGACTTTTGACCCGCTTGTCCTTGGTTTGGAAATGGCCTAGTGCTGTTTATAGTTGTATAACTTTAGCACAAGTGGTTTCTATAGCTACTGTCCAGTACCAGATGTAGAACAGTGGGAAGCTTTGATAAGGGGAGTAGGATTTTTAAACAAAAGCCGGACATGGGTAATTACCCCGAAGCTGAACTGAGGCCCGTTATATTCAGCACTGTCATTTACCTTTCATTTCACTCTACTGATTACAAGAAAGAAAATCTACCGACTGTTTTTCTCTTCCATCTCTTTGCCTTCTTCCTCTCACCTTATGTAAGAATATACATCATAGCTTTAATCTGTTTCAAGAATACAGGAGTCTTTCTTGACAAAATCTGATGAGCATTGTTAGTTTGGTGGCTTTCGCTCTGATGACAGCATCGTTGGTTTTCACTTATCATAGAAGGAGTTTCATCGGCCATTTGTACTCTGTTGTTTGCAGTGAAACTGCTGTTTTGTATAAACTACTGTCACTCTGAGAATATAAATGGCTTAAGGTTAATACTAGTGAGGTAGAAGAAATCATTATCTCATTATCAGGAACTGCCAGTAAGTAAAAGGACAACTTGAACCTGACCTGTAATTATAATAGAAGCCATTTGGATTTCTTCAGAATGGCTGTAGACCTTCTGCAACTTCATCCCCAAACTGATGCTTTTCTAGGGGAAATCTCTTATTTTAAATGGTAATTTTATACATTGATGATTATCCTCAGATATTTTCATCAAAGTTTGGGGAATTCTATAAAAGTAACACTTTAGCAGTAAAAGGACATAGTGAGAACTTTGGCTTTATAGTCAGAATGTGGATGGGGGTGGTGTGAGAGGTAAAGAGGGGGATTATTTATAGTAACTCATACCTGATGACTCGTTTTTTTTTTCTCTGTAAAGAAGGTTGTAAGTTTTTGCTGTGAGTGAATAAACAGTAATCTAAGGTCTTTAGGACAGGTGAAATTTTGGAAAAGGTGCTATCAGAAGTTAGAGAAATAATGATTTTTTATATTCATGTACTTCTCATATTTTCGTATGTTTTCTTTTTGACTTGATTACATGTTCTCTAAGGGGAAACCCCTGGCTTTCATAACTCAGCATGTGTTTATGGGACCATTTGTGTAAGGTGATGAGGCTAAAGAGACTAAGTCATAGTCCTTATCCTTAGAGTACTCGCACAGTGAAAGAAATGGTCATCCAACCCATCCCAATCTCATGTTCAGTTCTGTAGTGATCTGTGCAAGGTGCTTTGTGAACACTGGAGAGCATCTACCTGAGAAAATGATGCTTATCAAGGGAGGAAGCCAATTGGGGCACCTGGATGACTCCCAACTTTGGCTCAGGTCATGATCTCAAAGTTTGCAAGTTCGAGCCCCACGTTGGGCTCTGCTGACAGCATGGAGCCCACTTCAGATCCTGTTTCCCTCTCTCTCTGCCCCTCCCCTGCTTGTTCTCTCCTCTCTCTCTCTCAGAAATAAATAACATTTAAAAAAAGAAGAGGAAGCCAACATTTTAAGCAAAGGTACAGAGCCATGAGAGAGATTGTGGAGCGTTCAGGGAACCCTAGTCATTTTTATCACAATTGAAATACTAAGTATTTGGCGGACCAAAGAATGCCTAGTGTTAAAGGTCGTTAGATGCTAAAGAACTTCAAGTCGATCCTTTTGGTGACAGCAAGCCCATGATGGATATTAGGATATTAGTTAGGAGAGGAGCAGAAGTTCATGTTTTGTGAAGATCGCCTGGGCTTTAGGATGCAGGTAGGTTTGAGTTGTGGAAAGATGCCTGTGGTAGCTGTGTAGAGGCTTCTGGCATGGTGGTGCAAAGATGATGAAGCTGTAAACAAAGAAGGTTGAAGTGAAGATTGTAGAGGAGCTAATAGAATTAAGAGTTTTGGGGGGAGGTAGACATGACAGAATTTGATTACTGATTGGATAATTGGGTTGAGGGCAACAGGAGTTAAGATAACTTCCAGAAATATGGCTTGAGATGAGTGGATGATAGTTTTCTTTCATTTTTTTCCCCCTTTCACATGGGGCAGTGCTGCTTTCCTGGGCTCTTGCAATAGTCTCCCAACTGGTTGCCCTCCTTCTGCAGTTTCTTCTGCTGTTATATTTCCTATACAGTAGCTAGAGGATCATAGGTAAGCTCTTACCTCTGATCTCATGGCACGTTGGTATGTCAGTAGCATGTCTGACTCCAGAATGTAAATAGATAATGCAGCTCCCCCTGCTTAAAAGTCATTAGTGACTTTCTGTGGAATTTAGAATAAAATTCAGAATCTTTCACATAACCTTCAAGGCCAGCCTGATCTATTTCTGGCTTGTGTCGGCCATTTCATTGTGTGTCACCTTCGCTTTTGTGTATCAAGCCTTAGCCATGCTGGCCTGTTTTTAGTTCCCAGAATGTATTTATCTCTTTTTAGTCTCAGAGTCCTCTCATATTGTGTTTCCTCTCTCATCCCCTCTCATCCTAGATACTTACGTCTCAGATAAATGTTGCTTCCTTAGGGAAGCCTTTTTTGTCCATACTCTTCACACCATCTTCACCCCATCTAGGTGGCTGTCTTATATTATAGCATCTCTTTCTTCCCAGTGTTTAATCACAGTTTGTAAGAATATGTTTGGGTATGTAGTCTTTAGTATCTGTCTTCTACTAGCATATAAGCCCTGTTTGATCTTGACTGTTTTGCTCAACTCAACAGATACTTAGTGAATAGTAGCTGTTCAGGGATTATTTGGGGCCCTTATAGAATAAAAACAATCCAATTCAGCAATATTTAAATCATCCATTTGAAGGAAGAGAAGGAACAGATAGTTATGGCTAGCTAAAAGTTTTCTCTTTGAAAGTACATGGGATTTTGTCATTACCCTGACATCACTCTTCAGAAATCAGTGTTACAAAAACATTTGAATCCCATGGTACCTAGACTTTATTTCTCATGAGAAGCAAACCAAAAAAGCAGCTAAATCACCATATTGTAGAATATCCTAACACCTTCCGTCTGTTAAAGGAGGAGAGGCTAACAAAGAATGGCAGGTTTCAGGGAGAAAGCAGTAACTACAGGATAGTTTTACCTAAGTGGACTTCTCAGTGAAGAGTCTTTAGTTCCTTTAAAGTCTGAGCAGTTAGTGATGCTCCGTTTGAGAAACACACTTACATATGTGTATTCTCAGTATAATTCAGGGTGTCATTAGTTTCATTTAAAGTGTCCATTTCAAATGTTATTGCAAAACATACAGTTTTGTTTTCTTGAGAATTTGTTCCCATTTAGATTAAAATAAATTGTAAGTGGCTGAAGTACTTTCCTTTCAACGTCTTTTTGTTATTTTACTCCTTTTGATGTAGAGTTGTAAAAATATTGAATAAGCATTAACTTGAACAATGTCTAGTTTATGTACTTTTTCTTTCTTTTAGTAGAGAATAATTTGCAGTTCTAAGTTAGGCGTAGATGACCATGATATACTTTAGAATCACCAAAGTGGATATGTATTTGTATATTTCCAAATCATTCTTTAAAAAAATGAAATGGTATGAATAAATGCTGACATTTCCTGAAGTCAAATGGCCATCCTGATCATGTTGGTGCTCTGTGACTCGAGGTATTCACAGCAAGCAGGACTCACAGACAGTGAGGGACTGACTGTCAGCTGGGCTTTAAGCAAGCTATCTTTACCCGCATTAGGAAATACTCTAGAGAAGGATTTATCTACTTCAGCCAGCAGAGGGCAGTGTACACATAAAAGTACACTACCAGTTGGTTTCTTTGGCAAGTGTGTTAAAATTCTTCGAGTGGTTTATGTTTAGAATTAGCAGTACTGATAGGACAGGAAATTGGCTGGGTGGGACAGTGGTTAACAGGGTTCTGTCTAAAAGTTTAGATCAGAAATATGTGCTACCATAATGTTACTGTTCTGTGAAGAATGTCCTCTAAATGTCAAATTCCATTTTGAATGACCCACTGATCTACCATGTGGGAAGTTAACTCTTTAGCCATTGTTTTGATATAATTTCTACTAAAAAAAGAAGTGTAATGGAAAAAGCATGGGCTTTGAAGTCTGATCGAGGCTACAGTTCTACAAATGCTACTTACTGGCTGATCCATGGCAGATTATTTAAACTCTTTCAGTCTCCATTTCCTTATCTGCAAAATTTAGATAACAATCTGCTAGGAAAAGATGCAGAAAATAATTCACTTTTGTAAAACAGTTGTAAATATAAGCTCTTTCTTGAATCAGAATTTATGTATTTCTTGTCATAGTTATGCTGTTTGTCTTACATGGTAAGGGGTAGACCTAAAAGCAGTGTATTTCCATTATGTGGCCATCTGAGACTAGTACAAATTTTCCTGCAGATACTCTCATAGAAAACAACATGTTCAATAAGGGGTTAATGTTCCAAAGTATATAAAGAACTTCTATAGCTCAAGACCAAAACAAACAAACAAACAAACAAAAAACAAAGCATGAAAGCACAAACAATCTGATTAAAAATGGGCAGAGGACCTGAATATACATTTTCCAAACAAGACATCCAAGTGGGCAACAGACACATGAAAAGATGCTCAATATCACTAATTTTCAGGGAAATGCAAATCAAAACCGCAATGAGATATCACCTTACACCATTCAGAATGGCTAGTATCCAAAAGACAGGAAATAACAAGTGTTGACGAGGATGTGGAGAAACGAGGCTCTTCACTCACTGTTGGTGGGAATGTAAGTTGGTGCAACCACTGTGGAAAACAGTATGGAGATTCCTCACAAAATTAAAAATAGGAATACTGTATGATCCAGTAATCCCACCAGTGGGTATTTACCTGAAGAAAACGAAAACACAAGTTTGAAAGTATATGCAGCCCCTGTGTTTATTGTAGCATTATTTACAATACCCAAGACAGGGAAGCAGTCCAAGAGTCCATCAATAGATGAGTGAATAAAGAAGATATGGTATATACGCACAATGGATAGCTATAAGAAAGGATGAGATCTTGCCATTGTGACAACCTAGGTGGAACTAGAGGTATCATGCTAAGTGAAATAGGTCAGAGACAAGCACTGTATGATTTCACTTATATGTGGAATCTAAAAAACAAATATACAAAGTGGTGGTTACGAGAGGAGAAGTGGGTAGAGGGATAAGCAAAACAGGTAAGAGGGATTAAGAGTATAAACTTTCAGTTATAAAATAGGAGATGGCAATGAAGATGTGTACAGTGTAAAGACTATACTCAATAATATTGTTAATATTGTGTGGTGACTATACTTATTATGGTGAACATTGAGTAATGTATGTTGAATCACTGTGTTGTACACCTGAAACTCGTGCAGCACTGTATATACACTATGATTCAATAATAACAGTTTTTAAATGGTGTCAAAAAATAATGTAATCAATAATCTTAATCATTTATTCATATTCCCTGTAACTACTAACCTCCAAAATTTAACTAGTGGTTAAATTTGGGAAGGGTAATCTGTAATCGTTCACTGCCATAATTTTCTCTCTGGGCATTTCCTAATTTGTGTGTTTTTATTTTCAATGAAGCATTTCTTGCTTACTGAAAATAAGCAGAACCGATTTTATGCTACATAGGTGATATAATGACTGATAGCAATGGGCAGGTTTAGAAGTGTTAGAGAAACCAGAAGTCAGACACTGGGGCAAGCTTGAGTTATGAGGGACGTCAAGGGTTGTGTTGCTTGAGGATACTCTTCTCCTTTTAAGTAAATACTTTGGCCTTTAGAGATATGGAGTTGAAAAAAAATCTGCAGATATTCTTGGTTTAGATGGGCAGGGAATGTGAATAGAGAAGAGTCATGAAAAGGTGATGAAAAATATGTAGAGTTGAGTATCATCATCTCAAGTGTGAGCCCTGGTAAACTAAAGATAGGATGAAAGAGAGAAAAAAGAAAAAAACGTACTGAGTTTGCCATTTTCTTCAGCATCTAGGTAACTTAAATTCTGAGCAGTTGCACATGGTGTATTTTTTATGGAAGGGATATATTTTAAATGTGTATTATTCATAAGTATATGATATTTACATGTGTATGTGGTAGACTAAAAATATACTAAATGTTTCACATGAAACATTTATGAACCATGACTTTTCCACTTAGATGAAAACGGTAGCCAAAGCCCTGGAGTGTCTTGCTTACCCTGAAGCAGGACTTAGGCCACTCGGTACTGGAATGTCTCTTGCCAGATCTCTGATTGCACAAGGGATTTGGAGCTTTTGGGTTTCTCCACAAGTTTTTGTTATGATTGTCTTATTTCACAATCAGCCTTGTAGAAGGAGGCGTTCCAGCACAGGGCCCATACACATACCCTATACTGATTATTCCCTAGTCCCTGAGAGATAAAAATAGTGATTTCTTTCTTCCCCTCCAGAGGTTGCATTTCTAAGGTTAAAGCCTTTCCTAACTTTTCTAGTAGCATGTATTTCTCTGTCACTCGGTCTCTGTACCACTGAACACATGGTCTATTAGGGGCTTTTTTTACTTTTACTCTATTCTGAGGATATCTTGTGATCTAAACTACCCAGATAAATATGCTATAGGTAGTACATGTTTTCTAGATAGCCATTACTTAGCACAGGTTTTAATTACCACTAGTGAGTCTTCTGGGCTCCTGTTGTTCATTTCCAGTTTCTTACTCTGATCATCATATTCTTTGCTCTTTATCACCAGTTTGTCCTATTTATATGCTTTAGGTCAAAGGCCAGCTGTTTTGTTAAGATGTCTCTTTGGTCTGTGAGAAAGCCTGTCTCCCCTTGTGTTTCAGCTTTTGTGTCCTGTGCACCCTGCTTCCTCAGGTGAGCTGCGTCATTGGCAGCAGAGTGGTGTAGGCCCACTACTAGCTGAGCCTGTGTCAGTCCCCAGCCCGTCCTCAGCTGTCTTACCATGCTCTGTCTGCTGAGCCTGCATGCTGGAATCTATCTATCTCATCCTCCTCACCACCGTGGCTGCAGAGCATTCTCCAAAATAGTCTGCCATGCATTTCAACATAGAGGTGGTCATGCATGGGCTGGAGGAGTCACAGGGAGAAGAGAAGACAGAAGGCAGAGCTGGGAGGGACCTCATTGCCAGCTGGTGTCGTGATTCCTCCTGTGTGGGAGAGGAAACTGAGGGGACGTTCAGCAAACTGATGTGTAGTTGAGTCTAACTCCCAGACATTAAGGGGAAAGCGTCAGAATTGAGAAACGTTTGAACCCATGTGGGTTTTAGCCAGGAATGCTGGCACATTAGGTTTGCATTTTAACAAGTTGAGTTTAGTCTCAATATGGAAAATAGACTGGAGAGGGAGCTGCTGGAGGGAGGGCAACTGGCCATTGAGGGGGAAAGAAAGCAAGGAGAGATGAGGGAGTTTAGACTCCAGTACTGGAGTTGTGGGTGAAGAGAAGTGGATTTGAGACATTTAGGATGGAGAATCAAAGATTTTCAGACTGGCCGAATGTGACAGGAAAAGGGAGAGGCATTTGACTCAGGCTTCTGATTTCCATGTCTAGGTAGAGAATGATGCAGGGAGCTGTTGGGAGGAGTACAGCTGCTTGAGATGTCGGCATCTGGACAGAGCTTTAAATAGACGAGCAACAACATTTCTGCCAGGAGTAAGCTTGTGTGGCTCAGGAAGTGGACAGGTTTTCTAGCCGTCTTTCTTGATAGAAGGACAGAAGTTGGAGGGGTAGATAATGGCATGTCCCTTCCTTTCAGATGACTCTTCAGTCAGACTTTTGATGAAAGTTGAAATGTACAAGCCAAGGTTAAATGCTGGAACGTTGTTCTGTATTGCCGCTGTCCGCGTACAGTTCTGAGATGCAGACCAGACCGGAGTCCTCCTCTGAAGTCCACTTTGCCCCTGGGGGTGTGGTATCCCTCAGATATCTTCATGGCTCCTTATTTGTCTTCCAGCTATAAAGATTTTGTGTCACTGAAATAATCCTCTTAGTGGCCAGAACGAAGTTAAATAGCACTTCTGATCTAGTTCTGTTGCTTTATGGGTAGGCAGCTTAGTGATCAGAGCCTTAGTTTATCACTTATTTATTTCCAGAGATACCCCTTCTTGAGTTGAGGAAAAAGTTAGCTCTTGGAGAAAACCTCATTATGTTTTAGTTACAAGCATGGTATCGGGTCAAATAGACCTGTGTTTAAAACCTAGCTCTGCCACTTACCAGCTCTGTGATCTTGGGCCTATACTCTAATTCCTCGGCTGTAAGGGATGCTAATTATGTACTTATCTCTTAGAGCTGATGAGTTTATATTAGGTAGTTCATATGAAAGGTGTATAGCTTTGGGCCCATAATAAATACCTAGTAAATGCCACATTTCATTTGGTGTTCTTTAATTGTATACCTGCAGGTTGATCTGATAATCTTTATCTTTATCTTTTGCAAGTTACATAGCATGGATTAGTAACCATTGGCATGTTTTCATATGCTTACAGAAATATGTAATGTACTTAGTGTCATAAAATTTAAGTAGCTACCTATTTTCTAAATTTGGTACTCCACCTGTATTCTTATGGTTATTTTTTTAATGGCATGATTATAAGAAGCAAGATAAAATAAAGGTTTAGAGCTCAAAATTTGAAATCTTGTTTTTTTTTACTTGAGTCATGTGACCTTGGGCAAGTTAGTTAACCTTTCGGTGCCGCAGTTTCCTTACCTGTACAATGGAACCAGTTGCAGTATTGTTCCTACATGGTTATTATAAGGATTGAATGAGCCAGTGGACATAAAGTACATGACACATAAGTAGCGCTATACCTGTTCTTTTTGGGCTATACAGTTAAAGCGCCTCAGGCATGGTATTTTTTTCCTCTTGTGCCAAGAAAAAGAAGTTGTAACTTTTTACAGTCGATTGGATAGTATTATCTGTACAATAATCCCTTTCAGAGCTTGCTGAAGTACTCAGAGAATGGGGAGCTGGCACACCCAGTGGGAGTACGGGAGAGGGATTCAGGACAAGGTGATGGGCCGACAGCACAGGTCGTCTTCTTCCTGAGACCATGAAAAGAGGATAATAAAGAAACTCGCCAGAGAATGAAGCCTTCACGGCAAAGAGAGCAAGAGAAGAACCAACAAAATTCCTAGGAACAGTGTGTGCAGAATCCAGTGGAACAGTGCAGTGGAACCCAGCAGGCTGCAGCACAGGATGGCGGCAGAGGGGACCACAGTTAACACCTTTTGTCTTTTTCTAAAGTGAATCAGGGAATCTGGGCATGTTTAATAATTCGGATTTTGTATAATTTAAAAAAAATTCTCTGACAAAATAGTTTCTGAATAAACAAATCAGCCAACATAATTTTATTTTGGCTACATCTAGGATTTTATTAAGTATTAGGTATGAGGAAAAGGATGAAGATACTCATTTCATACAGGAATAAGGAAAAATACGAAAAATATTTGAAGATTGTTATGTTTCAGATATATTCGTAGATACCATTCTGATACTGAAACCAGGATAAAAGATTAGGCTTTGTATTTTCTAATTGTATCTTTACATCTGTTCTCAAGATCATATCAATTTACTTGCAATGGAATCTGATTTTATAGTACATAGGAAGAGAGATTTTATTTCTAATTAGATTTTTTTTTCATAGTTTGAGATGGCAAGTGAAATTGGATCAGAAGATTAATTAGCCCGCAGTTTTCTAGGCTGAAATACAACATTCTGACCCAGATTTGTATTTCCAGTGTCCATACATCAGTCTGAGCACTAGGCCTTACCTGCCTCTGACATCTGAAAGCGTGGAAATCACTTGTTTAGCCTATATCTTCATCTACTGTGGTGAAGTTGCCAGAAATAGTTTATTTCATGAACTGACTACGGTTTTACTTCCAAATAGCTCTCTCTGTATGACATCATATAAATCACTTGGTGTTAAATATCATTGGAGTAGAAGCTTCCTTGTGTGAGGATTCTTACTGTCACAGGTGATTTCACTTTGGCTCAACTGTGGATCAGAAGCTGCACGTAGTTGTCTGGAGTTGTGTTGCTTGGGGTAGTTCTCTGTGCCCTCCCTGGATCTCTGTTTTCCCAGTGAAAGTATTTGTTCTCTCCGTGCAGAGGATTGTTGTGCAGATCACACGAAGTGAAGCAGTTGGGAACACTTTTGAATACCCAAGCAGGATACAGATATAGAATGGTGGTGTATTTCTAATTCAGATAACAAAGAAAAACAAACATGCGCCAGAGAGCAGGATTTTGCTTAAAGTAAATGGCTGCTTTGGTTTCAAGCTAACTAAAGAAATAATTCAAACATCTTTGTGTTTTATGTTTTCCTACCAACCAGAACCGGGACCAGTATTCACATCTGTTAAGTGATCACTTTCTCCCATACCAAGGTCATAATTCCTTCCGTGAGAAATATTTCAGTGGCGTAACAAAAAGAATTGCCAAGGAAGAGAAATGTAGCCAAGAGTGAAAATGAAGATTTTGACAATGGAAAAAGAGTAAGGATTTAACAGAAAAGACATCTGGATGTGAACTTCCATGTATGATACAGAAAACATACATTGTTTTAAATACTTTTATATTATGAAATAAATGCTACAAAGTAAATTGAATAATTCTTTTACAATTAGCTTTGTTTTATAGACTGTTTTGTTGTATGTGGTCTTTGGAACTGTATTTAATTTATATTTGTACTTTCAAGTATTATGGAAATTGAAAACAGTTATATTTTTGGTAATTAATTTGCAAGGGGAACTGATATTGTTGACTTTTTAAACCGATTCCTGCCAGATATGTTATAAGCAGTTAACCATGGTCGATAATTTATTTGTTTAGTAGGTTTGTTTAATTTGGTTTCTGATTGTGATTGAGTTATGGTGCCACTAATAAAGTTTACTGAGGATCCCTAAAGTGGTGTTGTATTTGGTGCTTTTGGGGAGGGGGGATGTGATGAAGGAAATGAATTTTTATTTATAAGTTCCAGACTAGTATGTAATGATAGTGTAATGGGGATGAGGAGAAAGGCTAAGACCTGGCAACCTGAAAGCTCCCCAACTCCTTGAGGCCTGTCCACATCTGAAGCTTGTCTGTACCTTGGACTTGCTCCTGCATTCCTAGAACTTGACTGTCGGTCAAGTTAACTACCCACAATTTCTGGTTTAGAAAGTAACTGATAGTTAAAAGCAGTAACAACAACACAAGTCCTTGATGGTTCCCTAATGGTATTAGGCCTAATCAGAGCTCTTTGAAATAGAAGCTATATTTTTCTTGAAGGGGAAACTTTGCTGAGTCTACATTGTGTCCATCATGAAAATATCTTGTTTGAAAACCACTCTACCCATTAATTCAGGATGCTAATAGCTTTCCTGCTTTCGGTGGTCAAATGTACCTCAGCAGGGCGGCAGTAAACGGATCCTCTCCCTCTAACCATAGCCTATTTTTATTTATGCTATTATTATTATTATTTTAATATTACTGCAGGCTTTTATGGACTTCCCATTTGAATTTGCATGGCTTAGGACCTCCAAAAGACCAGTGCTGCCCAAGCAGACAGAGAGAGAGGGCCATTCTCTTAGTTCTCTTTCCTTTTCTTGTCCTGCAACCCTGAATCTCAGCAGCAGATCTCAAACATTTCAGGGATTATTTTGTTTGGGTTTCTGGATGTGATTTGTGGTACACTGGGGAAAATCTAAAAGTATTCAAGGATAATTTATTTTCAGTATTTCTGTTATAAACCATCTTATTTAAAATTTTTTGAGGTTATATGTAGGGTGAGTTTGCAACTTTGTAGCTGACTAAATTTGGAACATGAGATTTTAGCCTTGCCCCAATTTTTGCTTATCACAAAAATTAGCCCAAATAGTTCTGGAAAAATTACAGCATTAATTTTAGGCACTTTGTCCTTAAAATTATCCAACGTTAAAAAAAAAGTCTTCAAATTATTTCTTATTACTACTAACTGAGGTCTTCTAATCTTTAATTCTTCATCATGTTTATCATAAGTTCAGTGTTCTATTCTTGAAATGTCAGTTGGCTTAAGGTGGAAATGTGTGTAGTTATTTTATAGTTGGTGCCCAGAAGTGAAAATTTCAACCAATTTTGATTTTAGAGCAGAGGTCTCCACTCCTTATTCCACACACAAAAAAGAGACTTTAGTTTCGGGCATCAGGATCTTCTTACGTTTTGCATAAGTTCTAGCAGATCATCTCCAGGAGTGCTTTGGTTTCTGTGTTTTCCTTATACACTTACCAGCAGGAATGTCACCTAGCAAATACCTGCATGTTGGATAGTCCTGTAGTATGAATTTGCAGTATAATCTGTGTATGAACGTTAGGTGGTATCTTGGCTGGCCTATTTAATGTTTACAGTATGGCACAATCTATATTTTTTCTGGTATATATTAAATATCCATAAAATCCAGATGGGTACCTTGGTGGTGTTTCATCAGAAGTAACCTCTTTCCTCCCTATTCTCGTGGGGATTTTTTTTCCCCTACTCTGATGATGTTTGTACTTTACTAAAACATTGAGATCTTCTCTAAAACAGAGTGGTTTGAGAACATAAGGTCTAGAGTGTAAAGTACTAGTGGAGTAGATGGTCTTTGGTGTGTCTAGCCAGAGTGGTCAGTGGATTAAAAAAAATTAAAATCGGCTACAGATTTCTTAGCCACTTCCTGCCCATTGTGACCCAGGTTTTGGCCAGCTTGCCTCTAACTTCTGAATGACTAATTCTTTAAATACAAAGATTGAGCAATAAAATATTTCAGACTCTATGAAATTCTGGGAGGTAAGTCAGTGTTACCACTGTTTTCTTATGGAGAAAACTGTTAAAATTTGAGATTCTCTTCATATTTATGAATGGTGATTACAATGAAAAAGAACCTTATTTCAAGTTTGGTAGGGAAAGTTGAGGACAAGTTAACATTACCAGATGCATTGTAGTGAAATGTGTTTGTATTACTGGATGAAAAATTCGCTTAAAAGTTTGAGACTTAGAAACAGCTTTTGAGGTAATATGTCTTATACTCTTATTATAATTAAATTAAAGAAGCAGGGGTTAGACATTTTTAACATCAGGAAATTAGATATTAAGGTTATATTATCTAGGTGCCAATATAAGCAAATCTGGCTCTTGAATCAAAGACCTCAGTTGTTTTGAGTTAGAAGAACTGCTGACATCCTATGCAGGAAGTATTATCAGGTATAGCTAATCCAAAAATATATGGAATTGAACATGATGTTTATGTGTTGAAAATTGAATGTGGCATTTTTGGGGGGGAAATGATCTTTCTACACCAGTTTAGTCTCCATAAAAAAGTACATTGGAACTAAGCTGATGTTAATGGTTCTACTAGGAAAAAATTCTTTGAAGATAAAGCAAGGCATAAAGAAATAAATTCATTAATGGAGTATAGGGGTGGAAATGGAGATGGGTGTTGCTGAGAAAATTGATGACCTCATTGTTGATTTTCCTGTTTGACCCAAAGGGAATAAATTACACCAGAATAAGGACCTTGGCTCTTTTTACAAGAGCATGGTTTTGCTCCATTATAAAGTTATTTAGAAAACTTAAACACTTTTAAGAATCTTTTTTCTTAGAAGGATTGTATTCCTAGAATAAGTTAAGTCGTACTTTCATTTCCAACTCACCCACTCCCGTTTTTCTCAGATATTTATCAAGTAATGTGGTTTGTAATCCAAACAAACAAAAAGAAAATACCTTAATCCAGAACATACACATGGACACAATAACACTACACTGATGATGTTTGTACATTACTAAAACATTGAGATCTTCTCTAAAACAGAGTGGTTTGAGAACATAAGGTCTAGAGTGTAAAGAATTGTAATGGAATGCTAAACATATCTGTGATTCTATCTAGCCATAGAATCATAGAGACAGCACATTCCTGTCTATCCTTTGGGGTGAAAAAGCTTACCAGGGAACCTGACCCTATTCCCTTAACAGAGGTCTGCCTCAGGATGTTCATATGTTTCATTGTGTGGGATAAGCCAATTGACATTCAGACATAACTAAGACCAACCTGGAATTTGGCTCTTATCCCTTCCTTCATGAGCCATTGAAGACAGGCTCTTAGGGGAATGGAAGCTAAATTGTCATGGCAGTTTCTTAAGAAGCCTGGTTCATGGAACAAAATGGAGCTTAATAGATGAATGTTAAGATAAGCCAGCTTCACTTTCTGTAACTGCTAGCCTTATTTCTTGGGATATTAGGACATACTTAGTATATTTTTGTCCCAGAAGTTGAATGTTCTCACTAAGATAATATTGCAGTGATGTCAAACTGCATTGCCTAAAAAAAGGAATCTGCTTTGAGCTCTATTACTTTAAGATCTTTCCTTGAATCAAGCCTTCCTGGAAGAACTCTTTTTTTTTTTCCAAATATCCATCAGTGAAGATTAGCTGGGCTTATGTATGAAGTTGGTCAAATTAAAACAAACAAACAAAAGATGTTGCGGAGAAAATTAGAATTGAAAATGGTAAATGGTACTTGAGTTGGGTTTTGTTGGACTATGCAAATATTTAATGTGTTGTAAGATTGTGAAGTGGGTCAAGATGGTCAAAATCAGTATTGGTGAGCTTTAGAAATCTGAAAGCTCCTTACGTATGTATTCATTTATAAATCAGCGACTGGAGGATCTCACACAAGTCTGAGTTCTACTGGCACAAACATCAGAACTTTCTCTCTTTTTGGGGGGGGGAATTATTTCATTTTTCTATAACTTCTATTTATGGGGAGATAATTCTCCATAGATATCTTGCATCTCAGTATATCTAAGGAGGTACTGACTATCTTTGGAGATGTAGGAGCACTGTTAAAAAAAAGAGATAGTGTCTCCACCTCCTCTGCCTCTCCCCCTCTGTAAAACTATTAGCAAGCGACTATATTTTTGTCTAAACTGAACACCTTGACCATCGACCTCTTATTTCCATTGTGGAGGAGATGAAAGAGACTCATAACTACCAAGGTGAGAAGAGCCCAAGCCTCACTTGTCAGATGGAATTGATATATTCAGAAATGCAACTGGCTTAGCTCCATTGGCATCTTCGATTTACATGAAAAAGTGGCAGCTATACATTCAGGGAAAACTATCTGTCCTACCACTGTCTGAGACAAAGGTGCTGGCTCAATGTTATCTTTGATTCATAATTTAGGTTGCATTTAGGAGATTCCTTCAAATGCCTGCTACCCCTTTCACTATTGGATTGGCTCAGCTGTAGCCAAGTGGTCTTCGGCGAGTTACTGTGGCAGCTTAAACTCAGTGCCAGGTATACAGAAATAGAAATGGACGGGGTTGCCCTGGTCAGTGGGCGGAATGCAAAGCTGCTCTCATAGCTCTGGTTACTACCCTCCTTGCTGAGCCTTGTTGTATTTTTATTGACTCTTAGGCTTCTACTAATGACCTATGGTTTGGTCTGTCAGTTGGAAAACTAAAGCTTGGTAGGTTAAAGACATCTTCCTTAGAGGCTACAAATAGTGGAAACAGATTGTGGCTGCTGACAGAACTGTCTGGGTCATTTTCTGATGAGACCTAACTAGAATAAAACTATTGGCTGAGCTGGCACCAACCAAATTGCTATCACTGTTGTCTGGATCTGGCATTATCTCAAACACATCCACCATTGTAGATGGGACATAAAATGAAGGACTGTATTTCTGATGCAGACCTACCGTTTGGTGCCAGGCTTGTGACTCCTGCCAGAAGTTGACCTGGTTGCCTTGCGGTTTAGGAGACCACATTGCATGGGTGTTGTCCAGCATGCTCCTGGCAGACTGATTACTTCAGATCTTTGCTCCACTCTGAGAGAGCTGTTGGTCGTGCGTCACTGCTGTTGACAGTTTCTCAGGTTACAGTGTTGCTGTTCCAGTCCAATCAGTTGACTCCAGCCACACCACTTTAGCCCTTGAAAGTAATCTGTGTCAAGTGTTTGGCTTTTTGGACCATCTGGTATGACAATGGTATTATACCTTTTATTGCAAAAGCCACTCAACCATGGGCTGATAGTCAAGGTATTTGATAGACTTTCTATGCTCCCTATCCAGAGACATGTCCCTATCCAGAGACATCTGGAATTTTTGAGATTTGGAAATTTTCTCTATATTTGTTCTATGTTTTCTCTGGCAGTCCTTGACCAAGCCTTCTCAGAAAGTCTCAGTACATTGCTCCAAAGTTAGCTCGAATAGTGCAGTGTTTTGTCCTTTGTCAGACACCAAAATCTTAACCAGTTGTCTCTGCTGATTATTAGCTTGAGTTTCAGGTAGGGAAAGTTTTTCACAACCAGTATCAAAGAGGGAGCTGTGATAATCTAGTCCAAAAGGACTCCTCATCCCGGTTAAAGCAAGGAAATAAGAATTCCAGATGACAAATTACCTTTAATTTTCTTCTTTACATTTTCTTCTAGATCCCAGAAAATGTTTTAAAAAAAAACCCAAAATTTTTGTTTTAGTAGAAACTGCTGTTCCCTGTACAAGTTGCATGTACTACTCTACTTTTCTGTTATATATGTTTTAAGGCTTGCCTGCTGGTGATTGGCTGATGCCAAGGCATGGGAAGAGTGTGGTGTGTGAGGGAATCACATGTAGTTCAGAGCCACTGAAGTGGGAACTGGGAACTGGGAAGCAAACAAAGTAGGGCTGGAAAGTGTGGCAGGAGGATTTCAGTATTCTCTCTGCTCTCTTGCCACACTGAGGGAAGATGGGGAATTACCTCAGAATTTTCAGTGAGAAGGTTATATTATCGGGCTTGGTCTATCACTTAAGTGATAGTGGTTTCGAGTGGAGAGAGAGGGTCTTAGGAGTTGGAATGCTAGTCAGGAGGTTGATGTAGTCACCCAGGTTAGAGATGTAAAGATCACAGAACAGCAGCAGAAGGATTGATTGGAGAATATTTCGAAGGTGAAATGGGCAGGTCCTGGTAATTGATTGGGGTACAGGGATGAGGAATAAGAGATGATGTCCCGGGTTCCAGTGGGGGACTCAGTGGATGGCATGATACATACTGGAATAGAAAATGGTGGAAACAGGATACTTTTAGGTTTAGATATCCTGAATGTGAGAACCTGATTGAACAGGTCTGGAGAAGTGCACAGCAGGCTGTGAGGTATGAAAGACCAAAGTTGGACAGTGATGGCATATGTGGGGAGCAGAAGACCCCTGTATGGGACAAATAACCACTTGAGTTAAGATATACTGCACAGCTCTCAAGTTCATTCTGTCACATTTCTTCTCTCTGCATGCATGATATGTGTGTTTAGCAAGAAGAATTGGCACAACCCAGTGCTCGTGAGACTGGATCAGGCAATTCCAAGTTTATTACAGGAAATTTCTACTCAAATTACTAATGAGATGAAGTTACTCTGTTGTGTTACTTGAAGCTCTAGAGAACAGTACCAGCTTTGCGGTTATGAGCTTCTGCCCAAATTGGGTGGATGTACACCATTTGTTGTAGAAGTTAGTGTATTATGTCTAAACTTAGGCCTTAAAGAAACTGACAAGCTGTTGTTAGTTGCCTCTATGAAAAACCCTGCTAAAGAAATACCCAAGCTAACTACCATGGAAAAAGACAAACTCAGAGCTTTTTCTCTCTTCTCCTTATCCTTTAAAATTAAAAATACTTCCCCTTCCTTTCTCTTATTTAAGTAACTACATAATAGCTTTTGGGCAGCAACATAAAAATTACAGGGTAGGCAAGAATATGGGGGAAATTTTAATTAAATTGGGAGTTTTGTTTGTTTTTTCATTTATTAAAAAATGTTGAGCCAAAAATCCCAATTTCCCCCTGCCCCTTCTTATATATTCTTATGGATTTGGCAACGTTCATGACAAAACCTCTTTCCAGCTGTGGTGGACCCACCGAAAGCCTTTTCTGAAGTTCCTACTAATTTGGAATAAACTGACTGGTTGAAAGCCTCACACAGAAATTCTGCCAGGAAATGTCATAAAATCCCTTGACATTTAATTCTACAAACAGTCTTATCTTTTGGAGCAAAATAAATAAAAATGAATAAAAATTTATTTTTTTAATTTTGTCTTTGTAAACTTCTTTTCATGTAGTTTTGGAGAAACAGATCAGAACATAACAGATCTGAAAATAACAGAACTTTATTTTGCCTTCAGTCTGGCTTTTTTGAACCCAAAGAGGAGACCTTTCATGATGCTGAGTGGGTTCCTAATTAAAGTTGAAGGGCAAGTAATGTGTAATGAATAAGGCTTCTGGGGGAAGACCTGATGTTTCCACCAGTGGTAAGTGGTCCAAGAGTCTCAACCCTGTAGTAGGGGATCTCACCTACTGTGTCAGAGCCAAGGGCTAGAACTTGAAGACTGTCAAACTGATCTCTGTGTCTTCATTGTCTTTCTCAACAATGAAAAGGGCACTGCCCCTGTCCTCAGTGACCTTATTGTCCAGGGGTGGGGGGTGGGGGTGGTTAACAATGAGGTAGTAAGTAGTTAATTAAAATAGTGGCCAGGCCTTTCATAGGCTAAGCCCAGGGTGAGTATAAAAGGAACCTAACCACTTCTAACAGTGGTAGACGTGTGTTTCTGATATTTTGATTTGGGACCTTGATGACCCTGGAGAGGTTGCTCCCTAGGGCCAACCAACTAAGCAGTCCAAAGGCTACCACCTCCTTTCTATTCTTCTACTCTGGGCCACTCTTCCTCTGTCCTAATAACTCCAAGCACAGGTACCAGGCAACTAGGGACAGACCCTACAACCCAGAGCCCACTGTAACTATTCAAACTAGCCAATCCCAAACCTGCTTCTCCAGCTTTGCCATCCTTTCCCATGGGAACTCCAATAAAAACTCTTGGCCACATTTTCTCTTTGTCCCCCTCTGTCTCCCAACTAACCCTTGTGGTCATGCATCATAAGGCATGCCCTCTACTATTGCGAACTTAAAGGAACAATCTGTCTTTTCAGTGACAACTGTCTTCTGTTCTTTTGGTCTTACCATACCTGAATAATAATAAAAACTACATTTAAAACCTAGGGTTGGGAGAGGATTGGGTCAAGGAAGACTTATGAGAGAGGATGACATCTAAATAGACTCCTGAGGAAGGAATAGAAGTTGCCAGATGATGTCCAGGGAAGAGGGAGAGAGAGGAGTTCTGGGCAGAGGGGTTAGCATCTGAAAAAGCACAATTTAGGTACAGTTCAAGTGGTTCATATGCCTGCAGTTAAATATATTGGATGAAGAGAAGAAATGAACCTGGAGAGGAAATGAGGGCCAGATCATATAGGACTTCTGTGCCTTGCTACAGAGTCTGTATTTGATCATAGGAGGATCTCCCTTCCCATGATATTTGATCCCTTATGATAATGACATCAAGGACTCTTCAGGAACTTTTAGCTTCTTACAAAATGGTGCCCTGTGGCTGAGGTGCTTGACTTCTTGAGAAAAGGGCCCTGGGATTTTTAGCTTTGCCACTATTCTAGGGTCTGTTTTTTCTCTTGGTTCTGGGTCTCAGTTAATGACTGAGTTCAGTGAGCCACATGCTTAATGCTGCCTAAGTATTACTACCTTGGAGTCTTAGATTCCTCATCTCAAAGTTTTCTTGGGTTCCCAGTTACACTATATAAGAGATTTCCCGGATAAATGCAACAGAAACCTTTCTGACCCTGACTGACAGATACTTGCTCCAGAGCCAAGAAACAGTCTCCAGTTGGCCTCCTGCAGTGAGGGAGACAATTTTTATTAATTTCACTCCTCACATAGTGCTGACGGTATAGGCCTGCAGAAGAGCAAGCTGACAAAAATAAAGATGGTGGGCTGCCAACTCATGTTTGTCCTTAATTCCAAGGACAAACGCAAGCTCTGTCTCCAGGAGCTGCTTCTCTACTACAAGACAAATGAGCTGTTGAAGTGTCATGATTTTGAAATCCCTAGCAATATACATAAAAGATATTTTACTGATCAACCTCAAAGAATCTGTCATAAATTTAAAAAAATGATTCATGATTCAAACACTGTTGCTTATTTCAGAATTTTGCAGCAAAGTCCATTGTTCTGTCTTGTGAGACACAGAATATTCCCTGAAGGAAAGTGGCTCAGAAGCCCTGCACTTCCCTTTCAACATGTCCTTGGAGTTACAAGAGCACCCAGCATTTTTTTTTAAGTCACCATCTTCTGATGACCTTGAAAAGAACTCATCAGTAATGAGGAGGAGAGGGAAGGAAGGATGGAATGCCTGTAGCTCTTGTTTGTCATTCTTTCCTCTCTGATCCTCTCCTATTATTCTCTGCTTGCCTCTCCTTCAACGTTTACTGCATACCTGATGTATACCCACTACCTTGGACATGATGATACAGGTGTGTTCTTGGGCTGAAAATCTACAGTCTTTGGCTAAGCTAATTTTTGTTAAATTATGAAACAAAATCATACTTATTCTGAGTCCCCGTCTCTAATAAAAAAAAGAATACCACAAACAAACAAACCCACAAGACTGCACACTTTCAATATACTGTTCTCTGGGTGATGTACTAACAAGGTTGGAAATGGTGGGGAGGCAGGGTGAGGGGATGTAATCAATCTTAAAGGAATTGAAAAATTTTCTCCTTTAGTACGTATTATTTCTTCTCATGTTTTAACCATTTTCTTTAAATGTTCGTGTTTCCGCCTATAAAGTTCTACAGCCATCTTTTTCATGCTTCCTCTATAAAGTTCTGCAGCCCTTTTTAAATTTTTTAATTTAAATTTTGTGAATAGGCAATAAATTTATATGGTTTAAAATTCAAAGTAGTTCAAAAGGGTATATCCAGTGAAAAGTTTCCTTGCTTCTCCTCTTTCCCTCCCAGTTGGTCCCTCAGCTGCTCAGCTCCCTCCGCAAAGACAACCACTGTCACAGATGGTTTAGCTCAATGTCAGACAATGTAGGGTAGTCCAGATGTGAAGCCATAATTGCAACACCCATGTGGAATAATGACAAGAACAAAGGACCAGAAGTCAGAGGGTCTATCCCAGCCCTATCAGGACACCTCTTAATTCATTTGTGTCTATTTCTCACTGTTAACATAAAAATAATAATAGTAATGTTTCCTTAGCTATCTCCCTTAGAATAAGAATCCATTGAGATGATGTGTATAATGCATTTGCAAAACTTGTGTCCTAAGGGAAGGGAAAGCCCAGAACCTAAAGCTAAGCCCATCAGGCATGTTTGTCAGTGGAAGGACTTGAATCCTACAGGATATTGTCTGAGAAACTCTTTCTTTTGATTTCAAAGCTTCCAATGAAGAGATGTATGTGAACAGGCTACTGAGCCCAATAGGGGAGGATAAAAGGTGGATTATTTATTGTCAGTTTTCAAATCCTCTCTTGAGTTCTCTGATCACCTCCAGAGGGGTGGTCTCTCTTAGATGCATAACTAAGCAAAGAATGTAGCTCTTTTTGTAGCTGCTGATCTGCCACCTTTAGAGTCATCTGAGGCTTATTTCGGGGGATGCTTGATTCCTTTTTGGTTCTTAAAGTGGTTTCCAATCAAGAAAAGCTATGGTCAAGGCCACTTTGAAAAATCTGTGAGTTGGGAGAAAATACAAGCCTGCTGTAGGACAGTTACTTCAGGATTAATGTCCACATCCTCTCAGAGGCAGAGTTTGCTATTTACTTCAGAGGAAGTTGTACTTTGGGAAGGAATGCAGACTCCATGTGCAACTAAATTGCATGTGTGAAGGGGAACTGGCCTGATAGCCTGAGGCTGGAGCCCTTGTTTATCCACAGAAGATAGGAAGCAAGGAGTAGAGATAAGGCAGGCTTTCACTTGTGTGTGCCCGCACCTAGCCTCAGAAAGGCTCTGTCTAGTGCAGATAGGAATTTTGGGTTGGCCCACTGTTTCTTGTGTGGTGCCAAATAGAGAGGTCTGTGGTAATGTGGAAGGGATGAATGTCTTCTAGTCAGTGAACTCTGGTACAATTTAGCAAAGGAATCCTACGCTTATGCCCTTTGTAGCCCCTTCCATTTTAAAGAGACAACTCTTAATTTGCAGAGACTCAATAAATGATAAGCTTGTGAGCACTGTTTCTCCTTTATAAAGTAGCTTGAGCAAAGCCCCAGGATGGCAGGGAGAGTATCCAAATTGGCAAGCTTTTGCTGCCTCCTCTTTCCATTTTCACTCTTCTTCATTCTTCTGGGGCAAGAAATAAAGGCTACTCCACAGGTAACTATCTAATAATGGTGTCTATGGTCATCTTGACTTTTGGATGCTGGGAATTGAAGTCTTATGTCTTAGATTATATTTGAAGTTATCTTCCATGTATCAGGGAAAGATCAGGTACTTTTCAGAGTGTGTTTTAGTGAATTATATTGAGATGTCTGGGTAGAGACTGATTCTGTTAGTTGCTCTGTCAGAGGAGACGTTTGTAGTACTGCACTGACAAGAAGGGATGGGTGGCTTTTTGGTCAGTTTCTAAGAGGAATCACAGTGATTGATGAATGAAGCAGGCATGGTTAAACAAGTTGTTTAAAATGCACAGACACCAGGAGTTTTGTAATAGGTTTGGTAATGATTAAAATAGTTAAAATCTTCTGTCCAGATAGCAATTAGTCTCCAGGAAAAACACAGAAAAATATGTCATTTACACCATTGCCTTCAGTCAGTCAAACCCACCATCTGTATGTGAAATGGTTTTAGCTTTTTGACAGAAGTGGGAACTCAAGGAACATAGGTCAAGACCTAGTGGCCTAAGAGATTACCAACTTATTATTGCCTTGGTTGTCTTCAAAAGTGTTTCTACAAGAGCATCTTTGCTACAGGGCAGGTAAGGATTGAGTGGCTTAGTTAGGCAGCTCCATCTCCCCAGTGGTATTTCAAAAAGGTAGGGTTAATGCAGAGGACTAAGCTGGCTGAATTTTGTGACTCTAGGGGCCTGCCTTGTGTCTTGAAGTTATTCCTTTATACTTTACTGGATGTGTCAGCTCTTTGCACCTGCACCTCTGCTCTCTATTGGTACTAGTCTGTCACCCTGTCAATAGCCAAAGATGGAGCAGATAATAGATCTACTCCCAATTAGGTTAGTCACTAGATTTCTTTTTTTTTTTTTTTAATGTTTGTTTATTTTTGGGAGAGAGAGACACAGAGCATGAGCAGGGGAGGGGCAGAGAGGGAAACATAGAATCTGAAGCAGGCTCCAGGCTCTGAACTGTCAGTACAAAGCCCAACAAGGAGCTCAAACTCATGAACAGTGAGATCATGACCTGAACTGAAGTCGGATGCTTAACAGCCACACAGGTGTCCCTACTTACTAGATTTCTAGGTTTCTGTTCACTTCTAAGACAAGACCCAGAATGATCCAGAGGTGGTGTAAGCCTAGAGTGTATCATACCGTTCAGTGTACTTATCTTTATTTCCTCAATATATTTTGCACCAGGCATCATGTAGCCATGACAGCTCTTGTAAATAGTAGGAAAAGCAGTTGGTGAATAGAAGTCAGAGGCTGGGAGTCCAGAGACTCAATGAGCTATACTACTGATGATAATAATTACAATATATACTAAATATTTAAGAGGTTGACATTTTGATAAATGCTTTTCATGTATTACCCAATCTTCATAACCATTCTATGCCTTAGGAATTATATTCACTTTACAGATAAAGACATGGAAATTCATAGAGATAAGCAAGTTGAACAGTTTAGTGGTGAGTAATGGTAAAGGTAGGATTTGAATCTACATCTGACTGGTGAGATCTGCATTTCTGACCATCACTCTAGTGCCAGTAGCCAGTAGCTCTTGCATCTTGTAGGTGTCTCAAGGATAAGGCCTCTGGCCCATTCCTCTTGGTGTTCTCAGTGTCTAATCATAGTGACTGGTTGTGTGGCATTAAATACCCCTCTCACAAAACTACAAGGCCTCCATTGATGTGGAACTGTACATTGCCATGTCCAAAGATAGCTCTTAAAAGCGTTCAGAAAGTTTATCTGGAGGAAAGGAAGGGAAAAAGAAATTATGGCCAATGGAAATGTACATGAGAATGGTTTGTGCTGACAGTAACTTTTTCATGAACCCTCCACTCATGAGCACTCTAGTAAAAATGATCGTAAAATGACAATCAAGAACCAGAGAAAGGTTATGTAAACCCTATGGAATTATTTCAAATGCACTGTAACTCTTACTCTTTCTGAACAGGTTTTGTCTTCTTATGCCTTCCTGAATGCTATAGACCCAATCTAGACCTGGTTGCAGGATGTTTATTGAATTTCTTGGGTCAAGAACTCAAATTTATAAATTTGAGGAATTATTTTCCCCTAAAGGTTAGCTATGCTATTACCTACAGGCTCTAAAAATAAGGCTTTGCCACAGGACCTGACATCTGCTGTTTCTGTTTTACTTTTATCTTATCACTAGCTCTCCAGCTCAAGCTGTCCACCAAGGGAAGTGAAATGCCAGAGGGGGTGTATGCGGTGACCCCCACCTCTTTGAGACAAGAAAGGCCAAGGACTCTAGGAAACAGGTTGACTCTGTGTCTCTAAAGAGAGAATAGGCTATTCACTTCATGCTCCATCACTCAGTGCATCTATGACAAGGTTCAGATAACAGCACCTCAGGGCACCCAGAGGTTTTAGGTTGGCCCTGCTTACAGGATGTGGCCACTCACTGCTGGGGATGAGGACAAGGCCTGGGCTCTGTCCAGAAGGCATACAATGGATTCGTTTCAAAGCTTTCCCTTTTGTTTTTGACTGGAAAATAAATCCCCCAACTCTGATGACAGACAATGACCCATTTTAAGGGCTGAGGCTAAGTTAGCATATTAGATTTCTGAGCATAGCAGCATTTTGAGAATGCAACACAGACTGCTTGTCTACTTTCATTCAGATCAGAGGACTAATGTATTATTTGTGTAGTTTCTGTGCTCAGGGAAATGGGATCACTTGGTATCTTAGTCTGTTTGGGCTCCTATAATAGAATACCATAGACTGGGTAGCTTATAAACAACAGGCATTTATTTTTTTATAGTTCTGGAGGGTGAGAAGTTCAAGATCAAGATGCTGGGAGACTTGGTGTCTGGTGAGAGCCTGCTTCATGATTCATAGATGGTTGTCCTCACATGGCAGAAGGGGCAAGGGAACTCTCTGGGACTCTTTATAAAGGCAGTAATGCTACAAATGAGGCTCCACCTTCATAACGTAATTACCTCCCACAGGCTCCACCTCCTAATCAACATCGGGGTTTAGGATTTCAGCATATGAATTCTAGGGGGACACAAACATTCAGTCCACTGGCAGCTGTATAAATGAAATCTACAAGACTCATTTTGGTGAGCAGATTTATTTATTTTTAATGTCTTATTTATTTCTGAGAGAGAGAGAGAGAGACAGTATGATCAGAGGAGGGCCAGAGAGAGAGAGACACAGAATCTGAAACAGGCTCCGGCGGGCTCTTAAGCTGGCTGTCAGCACGGAGCCCAACATGGGGCTCGAACCCACAAACTGTGAGATCATGACCTGAGCAAAAGTCAGACGCTTAACCGACTGAGCCACCCAGGTACCCCTTGGTGAGCAGTTTTAATCTTCTTCCTCACTAAATCTTTCTAAATTTTCCCAGAGAGTGGCCTCTTGTTACTGGAAGTGCTGGAGAGAAGTGGATGGCTGAAGGAGAGACTGAGTGATAAGAGGAGAATCTTGGCCATGGGTGATCTGCAAGGGAGGTGGAGCTAGTTTGTTATTCATCAGCATTGCCCCAGCACCAGTTAGAACTGCCCAATCTCAGGCCCCACACCAGGCCTGCCGAATCAGAATCAGAATCTGCATCTTAACAAGGTCTCCAAGTGATTAATATGGACATTAAAATTTGATAAGCCCAGCTCCAATCTCAAAACACACTTCCATTAATATCACACATGTTACAACTATTGTTGGCTGGCAGGGAAGAAAGATGACCAAAGTCATTAACATAGTTCTTAAACTTTTGTTATCAAGGTTAATCATTTGTTTATATAAACTAAAATGGTCTGCTTTCTCTGAATCCATTTATTGTGCATCAGTAAATCATAGGCTATGATTTTTTCTTCTTCTACTTTGTAGTTCTCAGAATAAACTAAAGGTCAGTTAATTCTTTCAGCTGCTGATGCCTGTTACCTGTTCAGTCTGACACTTGAGTATGTTGGCGTCCTTCTTTATACCAATAACCAGTGTTGGAAGGCAGTGGCTGTTGTGAGCAGCTGTTGGTTTTACCTGCCCAGACATCTACTTCCTCCTTACTTCGTAACAGCATCTTCCTTGTCAGAGGTTCACAGGTTGGTGGGACTGTCAATCAAGATGCTCTCCCTTCCAATGACTAGGGGTTGGCATGTGACCACAGCAATGGGAGGCTCTCAGACTGTGAGGCCAGAGCTCATTTACTCTGTCATACTAGTTGTAAGGACCACTGCTGCGTAGATCACAGAGCTTCTGGACTGCTGTCCTGCCTGAGGCCTGACTCTTTAGCTTTTTTTTCTATCGCAATTCCATATTCTTATAATAGAACCTATTTTTGTTTGCCCAAGGTAGCCAGAGTTCCTTTATGTTGATTCAAACCAAAGAACCCCAGCTGAGCAAAGGAATCTAAATATGGTTCATGTTGCGGAAAACCAATTTTGTTCTTAATGAGGAGGGAAGGCACTTATGAATCACCACAACCTTCCACTCTGTTTCATTAGCTGAATGGTGTCTGTAGCCAGGTTTGAAACATTTTAAGGTTTTCAAATATTTATAATTTTTCTTCCTTTCCTTGTTATACTTCTTATATATGTGTGTATCTGTGAAAAGGCTAATATTGATCAATAATTACCAGGATACAGGTAGTCTTTTGCCACTTCTGTGACAACTTGAACATTAACCTCAGTGTTTTTTTAGTTTTTAAACTTATAACTTAGGACTTTAGGTACTCTTAGTACATCCTAAGTGAGTTAAAATATTAGCCCCAGGACAGGAAAGAACATATGTATAACTTAGCAATCTATCGTATGGAAAACAGTAGTGTTAATACAGAACGATCGACTTTGTGACCATCAGAAGATGTTACTTAGTTGGCAGCTTTTAGCTTTATCTAATTAGAGAACTATATTCCCACAAATGAATTTCTTAATTTTGTCAGTGAACACAAAGGACTGAAGATAACAGAGATTGACCAAATGAGTAAAGAATACTGCCTTATAAAAAATCAATTGAATCAAGCCTAGGGCATAATTAATAATATAGTTCTATTTTATAAATGACATTGAAAAAAAGTAGAAATGGCTTCTGGCACAACACTGATTGATTTAATATCCTAAATAAATAAACAGTACCTTTAGCCACTAAAAAGTATTATAGATTGATATTTAATGGGCACGTATCATGATAGAGAAACAAAGAGTATGTACTGTGTGATTACATTTTATGTTGTTTATAGTAATGTTACTTACACATGCAGGTATTCTAATGTCTTACAATTGTCATCTCTGCGTAGTTTTATTTTTCTTACTTTATTGATTTGTTATTATTTATTTATTTATGTATCTATTTATTTTTGAGAGAGAGACAGAGAGGAAGAGGGGCAAAAGGAGAGAGAGAGGGAGAGAGAGAGAATCCAAGCAATCTCCATGCTCAGTGTGGAGTCTGATGCGGGGCTCAATCCCATGAACCTGGGATCCATGACCTGAGCTAAAATCAAGAGTTGGATGCTCAACTGACTAGTTGAGTTAGAGAGTCTGTGGACTTTGTGTGTAAATTAACATGGGAATATATGTCAAGGATTAGATATCTAGACTAACCCTTGTTATACTATGCAGAAATACTAAATTTCCCTGAGAATTCAGGAAAAGTCTTGTTAGCTCTTATTTTTCATTGCCCAAACTCAGTGGAATTAAATTGAGAAAAGATTCCTGTAAGAGTTCTGTTTAATTTTGTAAAAATATTCTGCAGTTGGGGATTTAAAAAAAAAAAAAAAAAAAAGAATCAATTGAGCTTGTGTTGTAACAGACTTTTCTGTTTTCTAGACCAGAGCTTTTCAAATTCTAATATGCAGATGAGTCCCCTGGGGATCTTGTGAACTTGTAGATGGATCCAGGATGAGGCCTGAGATTCTGCATTCCCATCCTGCTTCCCAGGTGGAGCTGGATGCTGGTGGCCCCTGGGCCCTGCTGTGAGGGGCAAGGGTCTCTACACAGAAGTTGTCATTCTTAATGACGTCGGACGGAAATCACCCAGAGCCAAGGCAAAGTAAATATTCACTGAGCAAAGGCTTTTACAGCCCAGGGCAGAAAGTGGGGAGGATTGGAGCCTTCTGGGTTTGGGACTTGAATGGTTGCATCAGAGTATGACAGAGGTTAGAGATGTAGGAGTGGGAGTGAGTGCTGAGATGTCGGCTCAGAACATATGGAGGTGGGCTGACATGGAATCATGGGAGGCGGGAGGTCTGCCCACTGACCTGGCTGTTCCTTCCCATCTTGTTTGCCATAATCTTCCTGAAGATGCCACTGCTGTTCTCCTTCACCCAGTGGATTATAAACAGAGAAATGTCGGCAACCTCTGGAGAGGATACTTTGAAAGTTGTGGCCTGCGAGCATGAAGGGAAGAGAAGACAGGGTGAGGTCTGAATGCTGGTGCTGGTTCCTGAGCAAAAGCGGGCAAGTGGTGGAGAGAGAAAGAGCCCCTGCAACACCTTGGGATCCTTGACTTCTGGTGTATCTGAAAATCCGATTGTGTGACAGCTGATACCTGGATTAAACCAGAGCTCGCTGGACCCCTTTTAAGAACATGTGAACAGTTCCAGGAGGATTAGTTCTTCCTCTTCTCAAAATAGAAATTAGAATACCTTCAGTGCAGTGCTGCTGTAGTAGCCCAAAGCTGTGGGCTTCCAGATTGATGTTGTGTGGGGGAAACTGAGGCAGAACCTATTAGATCTTATTTCCCAATTGACTTGCTTTCTGCAGGTGGAAAGACAGTCTCATAAGAATTAATTTGCTCCCAAGATACGATAAAAGTTGCAATTAACGATTAGAAACAAAGTTTTGAAACTGTATTCTAGGGGCACCTGGGTGGCTCAGTTGGTTAAGTGTCTGGACTTCGGCTCAGGTCATGATCTCACTGTTTGTGAGTTCAAGCCCCACATCAGGCTCTGTGATGACAGCTCAGAGCCAGGAGCCTGCTTCAGACTCTGTGTTTCCCTCTCTCTCTGCCCCTCCACCACTCACACTGTGTGTCTCTCTCTCTTTCTCAAAAATGAATAAACATTAAAAAAAATTTTTCAAAAAGGAAACTGTGTATTCTATAAACTGTGACAATCTCTGACAAGATAATAATACGCAATAAACCATAAAGTGCAAATTCTGTTTTGAGAGCAAACATGAGGTCAGAAACGTGGTTTCTGCAGGCCAAAAAAATCCTGTATGTTAGGAGGTCTGGTGGCTTAGTTTCTGTCTCTTAATCATTTGTTTAACAGCCTTGTTTTATGTTTGTTTAGTACCTTTGGAGCAGAGCAGGGATAGTTAAAAAGGATAATTAGCTGTGATTACTTAATACCAGAACAGAACCTGCTTTCACTTTTGAAGTGGAGGCTGATCCCACCTGACAGCCATGGGCCCCGGCTTTGAGTCTAGGAGCGTCTAGATTCATGCTGACTTTCTCATCAGCAGGATGTGCAGAGTCATCACTTAGATTAGAGGAGGAATACGATACCAAAGGAGAAAGCAAAAGGCTAGGGAGGGTACTTTGCAAAGCCAGAAACCACTGGCAACATCTCATGCATAAAAACATGAACAATTTGCCTATGAAAGGAGCTCTAAAAAGCAGAGTAACTGAATCAGGACCTTCTTTTTTTAATTGTTAAATAAATAGCTCAAGAAGACCTATTATAAAGGCAATCTGTTAGCTAGACTAGTGTGAGGGACCTGGCAAAGCTACACGGCTGTTCTGAGGTGGAGGCAGAGTGGGAGCAGAGCTGAGTCTCACTGGCCTGAGATGCTCACGGGGAGCCCAGCCATCAGAGGGTGTGAAGCACTTCCGGTTAGTGCTTCTTCATTCACCAGTAGCATCCTTCTCTTGATACATTTGAAGATTCCAAAAGTGAACACTTCGTAGCTCACCCTTTAATTCTGGGCACCTGCCAGCTAAACTGTGGCTAGGGCAAATTTGGTTTAATTTCTGACACCTCCATTTCACTAATCATAAAATCTCAAGCAAATTACTTGGTCCTCTCTGTGTCTTGATGTTCTTAAAATAAAAGTACCAATCTTATAGAGTTGTTATGAGGATTATAACATTAATAAAGTGATTAGAACGGTGCCTGACACACTGTACGTATCCAACAGATAATTGATTGGAATTCCTTTTCTTCTTCAGCTATGCACTTGTGGGCAAGTTGCATTGTTTATCTGATATTGTTCCTTTATTTACAATGAGGATAATAGTGCCTATTTCATGAGCTTCTCAGGGATACATAGAGATAGACGCTGAGATAGGTGTTTGAATTGTGGATGGCTGGTGCTTGCCTGCTGCTGGGCAGAGTTGGGGAGATCCTTGTGCCTGTACAGCCATTTACATTGACATGAGGGTGGGGACTTGAGGGAAGTGGACTATAATTTGAACCCCTTCATTGTTTGATGGCTCCAGGGAGCCAGATTGTGAGAGCAGATAAGCAAGGAAGACCTCTGGAAGAAGTGTACTTTGCAGGCCAGGATCATGGCTGGCCTCTGTCCTGGGCTGGGGTGAGGAAGGGGTGCTCTGGGGCCAGAACTCACCCACCCTGGCCTCACTCTATGAGAGAATCACAGGTACAGGCTTGAGCCTTTGTGAATGGAGTATGATCCTGCTGTCTTGGTACTAGTTTCTCTTGCCTAGAGATACTGGAAGCCCTAGATGAATTGCCAGGCATGCCCCAAGGGTGGGCAGAGGGCAAGGTGCAGCAAGGGTGAGGCTTGGTGGGGTGCTCTCTCCCTGGACAGCCAGGATGTTGGCTACACCAGCACGACAAAAACAAGGGTGTACTGTCTAATGGTGGGAATGTTTGGGTGCTTGGGCAAATCCCTTCACAACTTCACTTTTTTTTTTTTTTAACAAATAGTTTATTGTCAAATTATTTTCCACATAACACTCAGTGCTCATCCCCACAAGTGCCCTCCTCTATGCCCATCCCTCCTCCCCCCCACATCCATCAGTCCTCAGTTTTTGTCAGCATTCAAGAGTCTCTCATGGTTTGCCTCTCTCCCTTTCCCCCACCGTTTCCCCCCTTCTTCTCCCCCTTGTTCCTCCGTCAAGTTCCTCCTAATCCTCCTATGCTGTTGGTGGGAATGTAAACTGGTACAGCCCCTCTGGAAAACAGTGTGGAGGTTCCTAAGGAAACTAACAATAGAACTCCCCTATGACCCAGCAATAGCACTGCTAGGAATTTACCCAAGGGATACAGAAATGCTGATGCATAGGAGCACATGTACCCCAATGTTCATAGCAGCACTCTCCACAATAGCTAAAACATGGAAAGAGCCTAAGTGTCCATCAACTGATGAATGGATCAAGAAGATGTGGTTTATCTATACTATGGAATACTACATGGCAATGAGAAATAATGAAATCTGGCCATGTGTAGCAACATGGATGGACCTTGAGGGTGTTATGCTGAGCGAAATAAGTCAGGCAGAGAAGGACAACTTCACTTTTTAAATTAAAGAAAAGATTGTTCTGTAAAATATATACAGCAAAATGCACAAAACATAAATATATCGGTCAGTAAAGTATCACAAAGTAAACATGTAACCGCCACTTGAAGCAAGAAATAGAAACTTGCACAAATAGGAAGCTCTCCATGTACCACCTTCTCAACAAGATGGGTGCCTGTGATATGCAGTTAATATCCTGGCTTCCAGGAACCACTTAATTCTCTCCTTATAGTTTGACCTCCTAAGAGTTCATCTTTAAACATGAATGTTTAGTAGCTTCCTTTGCTCAACGTTTTGGTAAGATTCATCTACATTGTTGCACCTAGCTAAAGTTTGTTTATGTACTTGGAAGTATGCATAATACTATAGTTTACAGTGTTTATCAATCCTACTGAAGATGGACATTTGGGATATTTACAGTTTTTGGCATTTGTGAATAATGCTGCTGCGAACATTCCTTTTTAAGTCTCTTGGTGATCATTTACATGCATTTGGTTAGGTTTATACCTTGGAGTTGACCTACTAGATCATAGGCAAGCATATTTTTAACTTTAATAGATTATGCCTGAGTATTTTCCAAAATGGTGGTACTAATTTATATTCCCCACCAGGCATGATTAAGAATTTTCATTGTTCCACATTCTCACCAATCTTTAAATTTTAGGCATTTTGGTAGGTGTGTACTAATTTTGTTGAGTTGAAAATTTTTTAGTAACAGTTTTATTGGTATGTAATTCACATACCATATAAGTCACTCATTTAGAATGTATAATTCAGTGGTTTTAGTGTGTCCAGACTTGTGTAGCCATCACATATTGTTTGTAATTTTTATTTTCCTGATTCCTAATAGATGACCACCCCTTCGCATGATTGTGGATCATTTGTATTCTTTTGACATATCTTTTTAAGTCTCAGCCTCATTTTTCTTATTGGGCTATCCATCTTTCTTTTATTGCTTCATAAGAGTCTTTAAAAATAGTCTGATTTTGAGTATTTCTTCAATTGGGGGCTCTTGACTTGTTTAATATTACTGTCTGATAAATACATGTTTTCATTTCTGTTGTAAATTAAACAATTTTTTTTCCTTATGGTGAGAACTTTATGCATCTGGTTTAAGGAATGCTGTATTTTTCTGTCTCAGGTCATGAAGTTATTGTCCTATATTATTTTCTAGAAAGTCTGTTATTTTGCCTTTGACATTTAGATCTCTGATTCACTTGGAAGTGATTTTAATGTATGGTATGAGTTAGGGAGGTCAAATTTCATGTTTATTCCATTAGTATATCCAGTTTTCCTAACACCATTTATTAAAACATCATCGATTCCCTCACCACTGCTCTGCAGTGGGTCTGCATGGATCTGTTTTAGGGCTTTCTTTTCTATTCTGTTCATATAATTGTGTATGTTTTTGCCAATATCATACTGTCTTAATCATTGTAACTTTTAGAATGTGATTTGATATTTTAAATCTAGAAATGCAGATCATCCCATTTCCTTTTTCTTTTTCCTTCTGTTCAAGGCATCTTGGCTCTTCTTAACTCTTTGCATTTCCCTATATATATATATATTTTTTTTCTTTTTGCGGGGAGGGCAGGCAGAGGGAGAGGAAGAGAGAGAATCTTAAATAGACTCCACACCCAGTGTGGAGCTCCCTTCTCTGAGAGGTCATGATCTGACCCAAAATCAAAAGTCAGTTGTTTAACCACCTGGGCCACCCAGGCATCCCTCCCTATCAACTTTTAAATCACCTTGTCAGGGTCCACAAAAAGGTCTGCTAGAATTTTGACTGGAAGACTTTCTTCATTCTCTCTTTTTCCCCCATTTTTATGAAATGAATCCCAGAAGAATGATTTCTTCTCACTTTGTGAGAGACAGTACTCCAGTTCTGTGTCTGTCTACCCAGTTCAAGTGCATGCCAGCTTTGATGGCCGAGAGAGCAGTCTGGTCTGGCTTCTGTAGGATCCAGTCTCTGGAACAGCAGTTGTAGAGTTGTCCAGAGTTGCCATCAGAGTTCCTAACCTAAAGGAAGGACCAGGACTGCTTGGCGGATTTCTGGAGATTTTTGGAAAAGATGAGTCTGCTAATTTGGGGAGGGAGCAACTGGAGTCATTGCCATTTAAGAAGTCAAAGTGTATTCCTAGAAGCTGGAGAAATCTAGTCATTCTGGTTCCATGGGGACTGAAAAAGTGAAGGGTTTCTATTACCCCCAACAATGCCAAGTCACAGAAGATACACAAGAGTTACCTTTCTCCCTTCCCTTGCTTTGCCCTAACCACCTGTAAGGTGAGCACAGCGAGACTAGACTGTAACACGAGGCAGTATGCTAAAGTAGCATAAAGGCTTGGTAGTTTGTGATCAGAGAGAGGGAATTTCTTCTGAGCAGACATGTCTGTGACGCCATAGAGGCCAAGCTGTTAGCAGCCACTGAAATGCCAAATGTGTACTGAGTGTGCCTTGTTTTAGCTTTACAATTTCTGTGAGAATTATGAAAATATCCCCAAAGCAATAATCACTTGGGTTTCTCTGATTCTATTTATTTTCCTAAATGAAGCAAACTTCTGAAATAAAACAACAAAACTCCAACATTGAATTTTTCCTAGGTGTTCTTTCTGGATTAGTTGCTTTGGACCCTTGTCCAAGAACTGCAACTGGAGTCGGCCATCAAACTGCAGAGCTGTGTTATCCTAACACCCCTTTAACAGCTTAGCGATGGGAACTATCCATGGGCTGTTGCCAGCAGGGTGTCTCTGTTCCAGAACCTGTCATCCAGGACCTGCTGGCATTCAGATGCATCATCTTCTCTGGTTATTGGAGATTTCTAAGGAATAATTTTTCTTTTGTTTTATCAAGGCCATCATTGTGTACATGAGAGGAGGGACTGACAATAGTGATACCTTTGCTTTCTGTAGATGAAGGAAGGTTCTTTCTGGTTTCATTGAAGCAAAAAGATTTGTCAAAATGCCCTGTTAGAATTATCTTTACCTTTTTTTAATTTAAAAATTTTTTCTTTATTTTTGAGGGAGAAAGAGTGCACAAGCAGGGTAGGGGCAGAGAGAGAAGGGGACACAGAATCTGAAAACAGGCTCCAGGCTCTGAACTCTTAACACAGAGCCTACCATGAGGCTCGAGCTCACGAACTATGAAATTATGACCTGGGACAAAGTCAGACAATTGACTGACTGAGCCACCCAGGTACACCAAATTACCTTTAGTTTTAAAGAATCAAATAGAGGCGTTAAGATATAGCTACTTCCCAATTGGTCTCTCTGGGGGTATTTGGAGCATTGGAGGGTCCTACAAAGCAGCATTACGTGAATCAAAACAAAACCAAACACACAGATGACATATTAAGTAGCCATGGACTCCCTTTCCGTTTCTGAATTCTCTGGATGGAAACCTAATCAAGAAAGAGACTTATTTCAGGAGACAGTGATGGAGATATGCTTCCCATCAGAGAATGAATGAGCTTTTACTTCTTTTGCTTTCTGTCTAGAATTCCCATCTCAGAATTAGAGAATGTTGATTTCCAGTTTACTGCCAGTGGTTGGAGTCCAGAGAACACTGGAAACATGCCAGGCTTGTCCTTGTTGCCCAGACACCTTCTTCTCATATATTTTATTTCATATTATTTCATGTCATGTCATGTCATGTCATGTCATGTCATGTCATTTCATTTCATTTCATTTCATTTCATTTCATTTCATTTCATTTCAATTCATTTTGTGTTTTTTGTCCCCTTTCATATACCTGGCACTCTCACATGTTCTATTTATCCAAAATTTGAATAAAAAATGACTTTCAGATCTTGCATTTGTCCTACAGGAGAAATGTTTGCAAAATCAGATGGATTCATGAGGTCAGAAACCTAAAATAAAGGAATGAAGCTCTAGAGGTAGGATTCTAAGAATCGGTCAATGGGTGGGAGAGTTGGTATGGTTTTCTCTTCTGCCCTTTCCCCTTCCTCTCTTCTTTGCTAGAGGTGTAGTGCTTGTCTTCTAGGAATTTATATTCTGGTTGGTGACATCATCACACATAAACGAAATTTGAACAATAATGACAAGATAACACCGCAACTTATTCAGCATTTACTTAAACAACCTGCTGAGCATCTTATATGTTTTGTCACATTTAATCCTTAAAACAGTTCTGTGATAGTAGTAGTATTATTCACCACATTTTTCAGATAGGGAGGCTGAGGCTTAGATTAAGATCTTGCCTAATGCCACCCATCTTAGTGGCAAGGCCAAGCTGGTCTGATTTCCACCACTTTGGTAATTCAGCCCTACACTGTACCTCACAGGCCACACTAATTTGGACTGTAAGAGAAAGAAATAAAATGCCAGTGAAGGAAGCTTGGTGGGGTTGCTAGGACTTGAAATGGTGAAACGTACATGGAAGAAATGGGTAGATGACTATCATTTATGGCCTTAGTATGTCCTCAGCTCTGATCAGGTCTTGGCCTTCAGCAGCTACAGTCATTCTCATTGCCATACATGAATGTTTGGAGTGTAGTAGTTTTCCATCCTAAGTAGGAACTGGTTATCATTAATCACAGTGTGTAGTGCTGTTTCCTCTGGCTTCTTTTGGTTGCTGATAAATCTTTCTAATTAGCTATAAAAATAATGAAAGTACACGTCATGTTTTAATCATAAGCCACTTGGGCCATTGGCATTCGTGTGATAGCTTGAATTTTTATTTTCCTGTACCAAATTGCTCTGAGTTTATGACATTTTTAGTAGATCTCTTGTAAGTCTACAGAGCTCAGGATTGCAAAAGCTATGAGTTGTTTTCAGTTACTCAATCACAGAAAAGCAAAGCAAAGCAAAAAAAAAAAAAAAAAAAAGGATTGACACATTGTCAGTGGTTTCTTTTCCCATGTGTTGGTAGGATATTAAAGATCTTTGAAATCTTTGCGAATAATTCAATGCAGGCCTGGTTCTAAGAATAAAAGCTGGCATACTGATCAGTGAAGGAGATTTTTTTTTTTCTCAGAAGCTAAAGTGAGCTTTTCTAAGAGTCAGAGGAAAATATATGGGCTTAGAAGTCACACTATAATTGGCCTTCAGTATTCAGCTACAGCATCATGACAGGTTCAGTACATAATGGGTACAGCTGGGAAAGTCACATCTTAGCTAAAGTTCTCCATGTCATGGCATATCAGAGCTCCTCAAACCTCAGCATATATCAGCTCAGATTGCTGGGTCCCAGGCCAGACTTTCTGACTTAGTAGATCTTGGATGGGGCCTGAGATTTGAACTGCTGACAAGTTCTCAGGTGATGCTGCTATTGCTGCTGGGGCACGTACCAAATTTCTTGAGAGTCTGATTTCCAGTCCCAGCTCAGTGCTAACCAGCTGTGTGACCTGAGCACTTTTTAGTGTCTTTTTTCCTTGAATCTCCTGCATCTAGTTCAGTGAAGGTTTAGGAACCACTTTAGGAACCACTGTGATATATCTAATAGTGTCTGCTAGGACCTCAGCTAATAAAAATAATTATTTCCTTGTTCCTTCCAGTTTGAGTGGGATCTGCTTTGCTTGGAGCATTGGTGGGTATTTTCTTTTTCTGGAGAGCTCTGAAGAACTAATGCTATTCTTCAGGATGCAATGCATGCTCTGAGTCTGACTCTCATATAGATGTGGAAGCCATAATATAGAACAGGGAAGGCTGATAATTACATTCAGCACTTATTTTGAAAAGAAAATACTTTTGTTTCTGATAGTCACACACTTGTGTTTTTGCCTGTATATTCCACAGTGCCCAACAGAATGTCTTGAACTTAGTAGATGTTCAATATCTATTGAACTCTTGTTGAGTTCAAACATTTATTATTATTTTATTATTATTAAACATTTTATTTACAAAATATTAAATATTTAATATGTAAATTTAAACAACACACTACTGCACAATGGGCCAAATAAGACTTAATTAACATTTTTCAAATGTTTATTTATTTTTGAGAGAGAGAGAGCATAAGAGAGGGAGGGATAGAGAGGGAGGGAAAAGAATCCAAAGGAGGCTCCAGGCTCTGAACTGTCAGCACAGAGCTGGACATGGGACTAGAACCCGTGAACCATGAGATCATGACCTGAGCTGAAGTCAGACACTTAAATGACTGACCCACCCAGGCACCCCTGAAACATTTAATTTTAAATTTACAATTGGTGCCAAGAGCTCATCAATAAAACAGTGTCCTTTGAATAAATAGAAATAATCATAATTTTATACATTGTATATATGCTTTAGAATTTATACAGAATTAGAGGACAAATTATTTGTCCTTCTCAATCTTTATAAAATGTTGAATCTGTTGATAGAGCATTTGGTGCTCAGATCATAGGAAATCCTATTTGAAGAGTATTAGTGTTCCTTTGATAGGATTTTTAGGAGTAACTTCGGACCCCAAGTCATTTTGGAAGGATTTTCCCTGTAGCCATTGATGGCTGGGTCTGAATATAGTTGAAAAAGCAGTTTTGTATCATATCAAAGACATTGTGACCCCAACTGAGTACTAATTCAGAGGGAGTTTTACTTACTCTGAGCACAGGAGAATGAGTGCTCTCCCTAAGCCCTCATGTTCCATTCTCCTGATGAAGATTCCAATGATAGATTGAAGCTATTCTTTCTTAAAATACAATTTGAATCACTAGATTCAACACACCAAATACATACTGATAATTTCTCTCTCTCTCTTTTTTTTAAAGTTGATTTTGAGAGCAAGAGAGCGCAAGTTTGGGAGGGGCAGAGAGGGCAAGACAGAATCCCAACCAGGCTCTGTGATGTAAGTGAAGAGCTTGATGTAGGGCTCAAACTCACAAACTGTGAAAGCATGACCAGAGCCAAAGTCAGATGCTTAACCAACTGAGACACCCAGGTGTCCCCTGACAATTTCACTTTTTATTTTTAAGTGTCAGGGAAAATTAGTTTATTTCTTTAATTAACAAATGAACTCTTCTAATAGAACATTATGAGTCACCCACTCTTGTTATCCATTTCTAATGGGTACATGAATCATAAAGTCACAACATAAACCACTTTGGAAATATAACTTGCCTGGTACTCATTTCATGGAGCTGAGCCATCTTTTCCTCCTTCTCTAGGCTCCTGCTGCAGGTGCCTCTGTGCTTATGCCTTACATTGCACTTAGTCCTTATTACACCATAAATGTCCTTTAGTATGTGCTCCATTGGGCCACATGCTCCTTAAATACAGGGCATGAGTTTCATTCTTTATTATAGGATATAATATTTGTTGAATGAATAAATGGTATCTAGATTTTCCTCATCAAAGTAGACTCTGAGTTAGGGATGGGAATATATTAAGCTAAAGTTTATGAATACTATGTAGAGCTCAAAGAAATAATCAGAAGTGGAGAAAAAAGACACTATGGCCTAGGAGTTATCACTTAATTTTTTTGCTATCAGGCCCCTGGGACACTGTTTGGTTTTGTACAGTTAGTGTAAAATGTCTTTCGTTGATTTTTTTTAAGAATTATTTTTTTTACATATTCTTTCCTTAATCATAGAGAAGGTTCATCCAAAATGACAACTTCTCAATTTCATATTACAATGAAACATAGATAAGTAGGAATAACATTTTTAAAATGTACAATTTTAGAAAAATTCAAAGAAATTTTCAAAAAATCATTTAATGTAAACAGAACATTCCTATTTAGGGAATCAAGGTTCTTAAAGTAAGTCTGAAATGCCAATCATGTGCTCTGTATAAATAAGCAATGACTGTCAACAAATTAGTCATGGAGACAAAGGCAGGACAACTTGAAACAACGCTTCTCAGTCTCTAATTAAAGGAAACTTTCAAATTTCCATGTTAAAGAAGTCAGAGAGCAAATGACTGTGTGAGATCCATACGATTTCATTTAACTGGTACGTCTCATGTCTCCACAGAGAGATGCTGAGCAATAGTAATGTATTTGTAGGGTAATTACCTCCAGCAGCTCCAACAGGTAACTCTCCAAGTCTCAGTGACTTAATGTAATAAAGTTTGTTTTTTGCTCACTTGGAGTCCAGTTTGGGCTGGAGAGTTCTCTTCCATCTGGTAGCCAGTCATCCCACGTGAACTACAGAGTCATCAAGGTCACTGTTGCAAAGGAGGAGGAAGATGGAAAAAGCACATGGCCCTTAGTTGTCTTGGTCTAGAATTGACGCATGTCACTGTGGTTGAGTCTGTTGGCCAAATCTAAACACAGGGTCCAAGATAACTGCAGGGGAGGCTGAGACATGATTATGAACATGTGAATGGTTGGCAAGCATTAACTGCTTCTGTCATGGTCTCCTGGGAGATGACATTTCATCCACCTTTCTGCCTGCTTAGTGTGCTCCCAAAGTTGATGGGGTGGGGAGAAACTGAGGACAAGATGACATATGTAGGGGATATGTACTATCTCGTCTGGTAGCAGAACCCACATTTCCTCGTGAGAATCATTTGTCTCCCAATTTCAGTTCATATATTTCTGGTTTGACCTTTCCTTTTCCTCCAGAGTTGGGCGTATGGCCAAGCCTGGCCAAGCAGAGATACCTGTGACACAGGAGAGCCCTTCTTTCAGATCTCCCTAGCTTTAAGGGCTATGCATGTCTATAATGTCAATAGCTGTGCCAGTATAGTACTACCAGTGGATGTGTCTGCTTGAAAACAAAGCCAAAAAAAGAGACTTCAGAGCCAAGAGGAAACAGACAGAATTTGGATGCCCTTGACTGAACTCCTGGAACAAATAGTGCCAGTTCATGCCCTTACTTCCCTAGTCATGTAAGCTGTGTATTCCTTTAGTCTGAGCTAGGATGAGTTGTGCCTCTGTAACTTTTGCAACTAAGAGAGAAGAGCTAGCATCTTTATACCCCTTTGTCTTTAAACCTAAATAACAACAAAACCTCAAAACAGCATCCTTAGACCCTTTTGACTTTTAACCTGAAATGACTAGCAGTTACCTAAGAACGTACTAATAATTGTAACCTTTACATTTACATTGCATAATTGTTACTTTTGTTAGATATCATATAAAGAAGTGACTGTCCTATATGCATTTCTTCTAATCCTAGTTCAACTATTAGTAGTTTTTATAATTACCAGTTGGCTGATTACTATCTGTATAACAATGGATTTAATTTTTCCAGTTTATCATTTCCAATTGTAACAAGTTAAATATTTAAATCTGCTTCAAGAATAGTAAAGGAGAAACACATCTTCATTCCTTATCATCTCAACAAAAATCTGATTTGTCAATAGAATGTTTTGTGAATATCTAAAATAAATCTGAGCAATGTTTTCAGTGGCCATGGCACCTCAAGGGTATAGATCCCTTTGCAAAGGTGTGTGTAGAGCTTTGGCCCAGTTGCCCTATTTGACCAACACTTTTGAAAAAAAGAAACCCAGTAACTTTCTGGTGATCCCAACTGTTGTAACTTCAGTATCTAAAGCACATATTGCTTACTTTCTTTCCAATAAGCTGATTAATTATTTGCCTTTATTTAGTGCTCTGTATCAGGAGCCAAAAGAAATTGAGCAGCTGGGGCCAAATTTTAAATTTAAAACCAATAGAGCATTTGGCTATCTGACGTGGAACTGAAGAGTGACTTCGTTAACATTGTCACCACCACAGTGTCCACCCTGCTCTGTAACAGATGTGCAACATCTGGGCTTTGAAGAGTGTGATTAGGAAATCAAACGGGATATGTGGACATCCAAAATGAGATAAGGACTCCAACAGATCACTTTCCTTTTCATCTGATTCTGTCAAAGTTTGCTAGAAAAAGCAGAGTTCCTCCTCTTTTATAAGGAAGGCAGCAAATGTAAAGAAAGTTTTATTGTCCATGATATTTAAATGAACTGAATCAGGATCCACATGAAAAAATCCCCTAAATCCCTCACCATAAAATATCCTCAGGTAATCAGGTGTATTAAACCCAATCCTCATACTGATTAGAAAGAAAATGTTACTGGTACTAGAGGAGTGGATGAGAGCAATCAAGTTTCTTCTTAGAAGATATTTCCTCTTTCCAGATTGGGGCTAATTTTCCTTAAACATATAGAAACATTATTTTCTTTCCTACATTGGACCCAAGATATAACAACACAGTTGACAACTGCAAATGACAGTAATTGGTAACTAGCAACTTTGGCTGGAAAAGCTAATGTTAAGCTTTAAGTAGGATTCTCTAGGGTTGAAAGGAGGTTGATCATTTGACTTATTAGTCTGTCCTTCATTAAGATCCTCCTTGTGTGGTTAACACAATCACCTTATGTCTAAAAAATCCTGAAGTTAACATAAACCAAGTCTGGGTTGAAGTTAGTTGTTTCAGTTGAATATCAGTGTAATCCTGGGGCACCTGGGTGGCTCAGTCAGTGAAGCCACTGATTTTGGCTCAGGTCATGATCTCACAGTTTGTGAGTTTGAGCCCTGCATCAGGCTCTGCACTGACAGTGTAGAGCCTGCTTGGGATTCTTTCTCTCTCTCTCTCCCCCCCCCGCCCCTCCTTTGCTCATGCTCTCTCTTTCTCTCTCAAAATAAATAAAAGTTAAAAATGAAAAAATAAGAATATCAGTGTAATCCTAATAATGGCATAAATATCCTTTGTCAAGTGATTACATACTATCTGTTGAGGACACTCTTCATGTTTACATGGTATTAAATGAATGGCAGCAGCAGATCAAGTCCCTACCTTGTTCACACTGTAGTTGATAATACTAGCACAGATTAAATAGTGGTTGCTAGTAAAAAGCAGTATCCCATTAATACTATGTTATGTGGTATAGACTAAAACTCTCTAGGAGCTCAGAAAATAGGCTGCAGTCATGATAAATGACAGTGAGAGTGGGGGATTGTTCTGGGATTTAAGAAAGTTTAATCGTCGATTATGTACCTCACCCCTTACATGTGCTTGAAAAACACATCCTTAGTCCCAAGATAGACTGTTTTGGGAATATGGGTAGCTCTGTGCTAATGCGTTGTCCCCACTGAGGAAACAACGTTTTTATTCTACTTTGTGGCCTTATTGCATAAATGCAATTCTTTGGAAAGAATGTCTATCCATAATGTATCCCATCCTTTCTTATTCTTACAAAAGAGATCTCCAAAAAGTAAGATAGTCACTTTCCTGAGGGAAGTACAGGATTCAGTGATGGAGAGAGCACTTTTGGATTGTGAGAATTGCCTGTGAAATCAAATTTAGGTAAAAAGATAGCCCAGCAGCCATATGTAAATTGTTCCCTCATGTAGAAACAATAGTGTGCACTGGATAATTCAATAGAAAACATTAGTCATTTATCATCCTTAATTATCAGTCATCTCTAACTGCATCTGGTTTGCATTTTTTATTAGAAAGGTTTTTTTGGGTTTTTTTTTTTTTTCAGTTGGACCAGGGCATTTTTTTCTTCTGTTCCTGATTTCATTTTGTTATTCTTTTTAAAATTCCATCACTAATTCCCATGATGTGAGGAGGTTTATATTTCATCAGGCACAATAAATCAAGCGTCTCCTCTGCTGTAATGTTGTCTGTACTGTGCATTTGTCATAGGCCCTGGATCGCCGAGTTTACTTAAGGTTAGAGAGTCAAGCTGCTTTGAAGACAAGCTCAGCCAGCATTGAGGGTGTGCACGTAGCTCCGCTGGAGGAGCCAAAGGTGCATGACTTAAGTCGACTTGAGGGAGAACAGCTGCTTCAGAGAAGTCAAGTGGCAGAAACTGACCTTGGGACATTTTGAAGTTTGTGTGCTCTTGACCTGCTACTCTGGACAGTGTGTGGTGGCTGAGGTGCACATTAGTGTGTAGAAATGATGTGTAATAGTCTTCTCTCCTAAAATACTAGTGACAGCTGATACGTGCTCTGCATTATGTGATGTCCTTTTACACATTGTCAAATAACCTTTTGAAGGAGATTATTTTGTGTATCTTCAGGTGAGCAAACTAGGACCTTAGAAAGGTATAGTTGCTTGTTAATGTCTCAACTGGGGAGTCCCTGGACCATAAAAGTAGAATAAATCAGAACCCCAAACCTGAATGAGGTAGGCTTATACTATAGTTTCTCCTGAATCATTTTTACCATGAAAATCCCAGGACAAGATAGATAAATTCCTTGTTTTCTTACCCATGATATGTGTGTATGTGTGTGTGTGTGTGTGTGTGTGTGTGTGTGTGTGTTTATATATTGTTTTTCCTGAGGTTCTAAGTTTCTGTAGAGAGTAGCACGGGGACATAGTAATCTTCAGAGTGCATTGAGCTGTGGAGATCTCTGGTAGTGACTATTGATCATGAATAGTGTCCCTAGGGATAAAATAGATGGGCAGTCTATTAGAGTATTGCTTGATATATAACATAGAAAAACTCTAGTTCTGATGGCCAGAAACCTGACTTGAATTGCCACAATGGAGAGTAAGGGACATTTACTGAGTCTCCTGACCCAGCCAATTCACAGAGGTAGAGCCTATGGACTGAAGGAAAGGCCAGATCCCCTTGAGGAAAAAAAAAACACTATTGCCTCAAGTAAATACCATAAATCTTCCTGCTAGGCATGGAGGAGAGCACTTGTGGGGATGAGCACAGGGTGTTATATGGAAACCAACTTGACAATAAACTATTTGTAAAAAAAAAAAATTAAATTAAAAAAATTAAAAAACAAACAAAAATAAATAAAAACGTAAAAAAATTTAAAGAAAAAAAATAAAATGAAAGGAACTAGCAGCCATTTGATAGAATGTGCACTGAGGAAAAGGAAATATCTAGATCATTTGGGAATTACTAGACACTGGTTCTTTATGTTAATTCCAGTGACCTAACCTATTCATTGTAGCCTACCAGTTAAAATGGGAGTTTTCAGTGGCCAGGAGACTGATGAAGTCTGAGCCCAAGTTTAGTTCACGGTGAGCCCATTTGGTCAATTGAACTATGATGTGGTTATTTCCCTAGTTACTGAATCTATAATAGCCAGTAGTCAGAAACTCCATACTGGCTCTCTAACCCATGGAGTAAAGGACATTATGGGAGAAGGAGCAAAGTGGAAACTCCTTGAGCTTTCCATTCCTACACATATGGGAAACCAAAAGCAATATCACATCCTTGGGAGATATTACAGAGGTTAGTGCCACTGTCACAGACTCGACAGATGCAGAATGATATCTATCACATGCCCACTGAACTCACATGTTTTGTCTGAGCAGACATTGACTGGATCTGTGAATCATAAGCAGGTGGTAACTGCAATTGCAGCTGCTCTCCCAAATGTGTTATCTTTACTGGACCAAATAAACAAAAGCCCTGGAACTTGAAATCCAGCTATTGATCTGAATAATACCTTTTACTCAAGACCAATATGCAAGGACCACCAGAAGCAGTTTGCTTTTGTCTGGCAAAGCCAACAGTTATTCACACATAGACAACAAGACCTTCACACTCTCGAGTCAGGCTATGCCAGTTCTGTTCTCTGCTCTAATGTAGTTTGAAGAGAAATTGATTGTTGTGAAATTGTACAAAACATCACACTGGTTCTCTACATAATATTATGTTGATTGGATCTGATGAGCAGAAGGTAGCAAATCATATACCTTACTAAGAAATAGTAAACAAGAGAGCCGAACATAAGTCCCACAGAAATTCAGAGGCCCACCATATCAGTGAAGTTTCTAGGAGTTCAATGGTCCAGAGTAAGGTGAAAGATGAGGTCCTGCACCTTGCATCATCTCCCATGGAAAAAGACATGCAGTGATTGGTGTGAAGATTTAAATTTTTTTCCCAATTTCACGTATACCACATTTGAACATGCTGCTTCTAGCCACATACAGAATTAACCCCATAAGGCTGCCAGTTTTGAATGTTAACCAGAGGAAAAGAAGACTCCGTAGCAATTCCAGCTGTAGTGCATGCTGCTCTACCACCCATATGCTCCAGCAGATTTGGGGACACCATGTGCATAGCAAATAGGGAAGCTGCATGGAGCTTCTGGCAAGTAGATCTCTAGGTCGCAAACTAAACCTTCCTCTGCAAGTAATTCTTCTGAAAACAGCTTCTGGCTTGCTACTGCACCATGGAGAGATGGAATGCTATGATACACCAAGTGGCTATGTGGCTTGAACTTCCCATCATGAATTGGATGTTGTCTGATCCACTTAGCCACAAGGTTGGGTGTGAACAGCACAATCTATCATCAAGTGGAGATGATATATAAGAGACTTGGGCAGGTCTGGAAGGTATTAGTAAGTTGCTCTAGCAGGTGGTTCAGACTCTTCCAAAATTGACTCCTGTTGCATTGCCTCCTTACCCTTGGTTCAGTTTTATGACCTCCAGTGGAGTTCTTTACAACCGAAAGAATAAGGAAGAAAAATCTCAAGCCTGGTTTACAGAAAGTACTGCATGCTATGCCAATACCACCGAAAACAGACAGCTTCCTGCATCATTACAGTCCTACTTAGAGGTGACTCTGAATATATATATCCTACTGCCTCTGTTTCTCTGAACCCTGGATAATGTTATTGTGATGTCTTATATTGTAATATATAATCAATATGTTGTTATGTAGTTTATGGCAATTTCAATATTATATATTATAATTTAATATCAATTGTGTATGTAATATACAGGTGATAATGTGATATCTATTAACCATTCAATATGTGTTCTCTTTTTTGAAGACTTGGTTGCCACCCTGTAGAATCTTGCTCCAAATCATTATCATGTTTACTTTTAATAATTTGCTTTTCATTTGGAAAGTAAGTCTTTAAACATGTTATCTATTCTCCAAAATTCTTTAACTATTTTTGGTTTTGATCTACTTTATATCTGGTTTCTCACTGTTCTAGAAATGCACCATGAGATGTTTGTTTCATTTTAGTTTTCATCATTTTAGAATTTCATATCCTCTTATTTAAATCATTTTCCAGTTTTTAATTTAAAGATGGCTGCTTTCAACAGATAATGCAGAAGCGGGTACAAAGATTCATCCTAATCTTTTGATCTCAATTTTCCTTTAATGACTTCTTGTTTTCTTTTTTAAGTTTATTTATTTATTTTAAGGGAGAGAGAGAGAGCATATGTGCAGTCATGAGCAAGAGAGAGACAAACAGAGGGGGAGAGAGAATCCCAAGTACTCTCTGCACTGTCAACCCAGAGCCTGAGGCATGACATCATGATCTGAGCCCATATCAAGAGCTGGACATTTAACTGACTGAGGGATTCACATGCCCCTAGCCACTTCTTCCTTTTTTTGTTTTAATTTTTTAATATTTTATTTATTTCTGAGAGAGAGAGAGTGTGTGTGAGCAGGGGAGGGGCAGAGAGAGAGGGAGACACAGAATCAGAATCAGGCTCCAGGCTCTGAGCTAGCTGTCAGCACAGAGCCCAACACGGGGCTCGAATCCATGAACCGTGATATCATGACCTGAACCGAAGTTGGACTCTTAACCAACTGAGCCACCCAGGCGCCCCTCACTTCTTGTTTTTTTACCATGATTTTTGCCAAACATTCCTTTTGGAAGCCTCAGCTTCTTTAGGAGCTTCGCTTTTTTGATGTGCTTTAAGTCCTTGCCAAACTGATATCCCATTCATCATTACTCTTGATTAGACAATCCAAGGCACCATTACTGAGTTTATCAACAGTAGTTTCTAACCCTTTCTTCTCCCAGGAGCACTCTCCCTTTTCCCTGACCCAGGTTGACCTAGGTCTAAATATAAACATCTTTTGCTCTGGGATATTTCTATGACCCTTTGCACTAGATTTGATCCCTTAAGTGAAGTCCTCTGCTGTTTACTCCCATAGTACTCTGTACCTGCCTCTTCTGAATTTTCAGCAACCTTTCATCATTGGTTAAATGTCTTTTTCACTAGCTTACACATTCCTGTTACACATTATACCAGTTAACATATGGTTAGGAAATTCTCTAGACCTCTTAGTTATTCATGGAATGGATAGTTACCCATTCTTCTTTCTTTTTTTTTTTTTTAATGTTTTATTTATTTCTAGGAGAGAGAGAGAGAGAGACAGCATGAGCAGGGGAGGGTCAGAGAGAGAGGGAGATACAGACTCTTTAATAGGCTCCAGGCTCTGAGCTGGCAGTCAGCACAGAGCCCGACGCGGGGCTCGAACCCACAAACGGCGAGATCATGACCTAAGCGTAAGTCGGACGCTTAACCGACTAAGCCACCCAGGCGCCCCACCCATTCTTATTTCATAGGACAACTAGGACTTTTACCATTTTTCTTTGGTCTCTTGCCATTTCAAATTCCTTTACCTTCTTTCTAAATGTTTACATATCAAACATTTTTCTAATATTTGATATGTGAAGTAGCATAACATATTTAATATGAGAAAAGCAGCTCCCTGTGACCCTTAATATGTCTCAGTGTATCATGTACTCATGAAGGCCTACAGCATCAGTATGTTACAATAGGCCAGTCCTTGACACTGTAGAATTCTTCAGTGAGTTAACATCATGGCTATGTTCAAGGTGATGTCTACCTGTTGTCTGCCTGTTGACTCAGAGGTTGAACAAATGGATGAGAAGTGATATCAAAAGTCTATGGTTTTAATAATTGTAGGAAAATATCCTTAGATGACCCACTTCAAAATGGTATATTTTCCTTTTCTTTCAAATTTTTGTTTAAATTCTAGTTAGTTAACATACAGCGCAATATTGGTTTCAGGAGTAGAATTCAGTGATTCATCATTTACATACAACACCCAGTGCTTATCATAACAGGTACTCTCCTTAATACCCTTCATAAAAGGGTACATTTTTAATTTCGGTGCTGATTGACTTAAAAGTGATAGATTTAAATTAAGAAGTGCTCAATTCAGACATACAAATAAAACCACAAATGAAATTTTGCCACTTTATTCATGAATTGTGAATGAATTAGTTAAATTTCCCATTATTACTTAAGCATATTTATTTAACTTAGTTCTGGGGGAAAATGACTTGAGCCACAAATGAGTGTAGGAGAGGAATGTTTGGTTAGTGACATCACATCCATGTAGTTGCTAAAGCTAGAAACCTAGATGTCATCCTTGACTGTCTTTTCTCCATTCTCATCTCCATCCTCATCAAAGCATTCCATGTGTCTGTCAGTTCTACTTCCAACTGACTCTCAAGTTCATCCCTTTGTTAACATACAAATTTCTACTACTGTGGGCTGTAGTCATTGTTTCTTACTCAGATTACTGCATCTGCTTCATCTGTTCTCCCTGTCCTCACTGTTTTTCAAATCACAACCATGTTAAGTCAGATCATGCATCTCTTACTTAAAGTGCCCAGTGATTCAACATTGTTTCTATGGGTAAGTTCATACTTTTTGGGACCACATTCTAGATCTTCCAGACTTAGTTCTTGTTTATCTCTTCAGTCCTATCTTGAGTTACTTCTTCTATACACTATCTTTATGATATCTCTTGGCTTTAGGCCTTCGTATAAACTACTTCTTTTGCCTTCAGTGACCTTTTCACTCTTATTTGTGTGATTAAACCTTTTGTTTTTACCATAGTAGAGGCACCACTTGGGATTGAGATTACTCTCCCTCTGGGATTACTATAGCTCCCTGTGTTACCTTTGTCATGACATTATTCACATTGTGTTTTATCTCTTTTATTTTTCTATCTCCTCCCCACTCTCCAAAAAGTTATAAATTACTTGGAGGCAGGAGCTGAGACTTTTTGTGCCTAGCCCGGTGCCTGACACAGAGAGCATGTTTCCATAAACATTTGTTGAATGAAAAAAATTAATGAATAAAAGGAACAGAGTAAACTTCTAAAAGTTTCCTACTCTTTATTAGTTCACAAACCTAGTCAAGTTAGTAGTTTACCAATTATAAACTGTCACAAGTTCTATGCAGGAACTCACTTTTGTTCTAACTGAATACACTGTTCTTCAAAGACACAAATGACATTAAATGTTTTGTAAATGAACCCACTGGGATACAAGAAGGAATATTATATTGGAAAACATTAAACAACCTGAAACAAAGAGCAGATCATTTCCCAACCACAAATTAAAGAAGAAAAATCCTCAACCAATATTAAAGTCTACTTTAAAGTAAATACTGCCAACATGTTAAAGAGAGGGCACAACCAAATCCAGGGACCAAGACCGTAGAATGAAGACAAATGATAAACTAAAGAACATTAGCCAAGAAAAGAAAATATCAGGAAATCCATTTGAGCAATGACTGAAAATGAAATAAATTTAGGAGTTTAAAAATGTCTCATTTTTACAGGATTGCTTCATTGTTTTTGGTTTTGTTTTCCCTGTAGGCTGATTTCAGAGATTTTCCTTTGTAGAAAGAGGCTGTGGCTGTCATTTTATCATAGTGTGTGTTCATATTCTATACAAGCACAAAATTATAAAAAAAGGAGAGTCTCCTAGGAGGTCGAGGGCAGGCTGGGCATGCTTTTAAACAAGGTAATGATAAATAGACCCAGCTAGAAAGATGAATCAAAAACTGGATTCTTTCCAGCATACATCCCCAAAAAGAAATGCTTAAATTCCTTTTCCTTTCCTGTTTTTACAAATCTTACCACTTTAAGACCTGTCTCAGTTTTTTTTTCCAGCTTTTCTGAAGCACTCCCTAGAGATTTGACCACTGTGCCCATTTTTCCTGACCTCCCCAACACCTTTAGATTCAGACTATTTGGTTTTTGATATTATTGTATTATAGTTATCACTAATTAGGGTTTTGTGTGTAAATATTGTCTCCTTAATCAGATCATTCCCTCTGCCAAGAATTTGTTGTTGACTTTTAAAAAATATTCCTGACAGTTATTAGCACAATGTACAGTGTACATAGCAAGCACTTAGTAAACATTATAGTTACCTTGAATTAAACAAAAGGTATTTAATGACAGAGATCATTTTCTGCTTGCAAAATTATTAACAGAAACAAATATCAGAATGTGACCATCTTAAGTGTCCCTGCATATAACAAGTATTTTCTTCTCTCTCTTGTTTTCCAAATTATAAGTGGGAGTTACAGCACACCAGTGATTTTCAATCCTTTATGCACATTTGAGTCACATGAGGAATTTTAAAAATACAGATGCCAAGGCTGCTACTAATACCAATTTAACCAGAAAAAGAAGTGTAAAAGCATCTCCAGGTGATTTTAATATGCAGCCAGGGTTGAAAAACACTGTGCTCTCCTATCAGCTCTTGAGTCTGTCAATCCACAATGCTAATCTATCAAGATATCCATGAAAACTGCTTATGCGGGCTTCTAAGTACCAAGTATATCATGCTGTTCATGAGCTTATTAGCTTTTCAGATATCCCAATATGCCTTTCTTTGGTGTATAGATACTTTTAGTTCACTCATCTATTTATAATAAACAATATAAGCAACTTGTAACTATAGACTAAAATGCAATAACCTAAGTCTGAGAGGTTTAGGGAGCTTAGTGAGAACGGAAGTTTAGGTTGCTTCTATACACTTACAGGATGAGAATTGGCTTACTTTGCTAGAAAAATTAAACATCAAATCATTTTTATCTGAAACCCACATTATTATTTCATATCTAAAATAACTAGTTATTTCTCAAGAATTAGAATGACTGATTATTTGAACAATTACACAAACTCCTAGTTTTGCCAGCACTTATAGACCAATATTGTATTTTTTGTTCTTATTTTTAAATTATTTATTTAGCTCCTATGGCATGCCATACTCTCTGCAAAGCTCTATACATATAATCTCATTTATTTAATCAGATTATCCATTTGAGGCATATGCTTGTATGACACCTGTTTTATACACAAATTCAGACTCAAGAAGATAAGTAACTTAACCAAGTTACTGAGAAACAAAGGTAGGATTCAAACCCAGGTCTGTGCAGGTCAAAGTTCTTACACTCCACACTGTGCTCCAGGAATAGCTTCTACCCACCTGCTGCTGCTGAGTAAAACACTAAGTGAATGCTTAACCTGAAATACAAGAATGATGGAAAAGATATAAATTGCAGGGTGTTTCCTCTTCATTTAAGTTCAACTGTAAGTCATTTATGAATTATGTCTACTGTCTACTGTAATTGTGTTTGTAACTTTCCACTAGAATGTGTTTCAGATCATCCTGTGAAATTTTAAAGAAAATTCATGGGATTTTTTTTTCATATTACAGGATGGGGAAGAGCAGCAGTGTGGCTTTAATGTATTATTTATTTATTATCAGGAAATTAGAGAATATATTAACACAACTCTTCTTTGTTTAAATCTAGTGACAGTTCAACTACCGGTTCTTGAACATGAACATGCTGTTTTAGCCTCTGAATATGCACATTCTGTCGGCTCTACCCACATGTCCCTCCATCTCCTCTTGGTCATGTCTACTTGTCAGATTCCAGCCAGTCCCTCAAGATGGTCAAACATTTTTCCTCTTGATGAGCGGTTTTCATGACCCCTATCTCCCACCCTGGGGCCTAAATAACTTTTTTCCATACCTTATGGCCAACACTGTTCTAGTTTCTATTGTTCTTATGGCAGTCCTGTCTCACTTGTCCCTCCTGTGTGGTGAGAAGCTTCTTTGGGTCAGGACTCTTTCTTGATCCTGTATCCTCAGCGTCTGAATATAGCAAGTGCTCAATAGATGGCTGATTGAATTTTTTAATGAATCATTAAACAAACTAGAACTTACCTGAGAGACTATGCTATGAAAGTTGAGCAAAACTTTGATCCTGATCTGTTGTTAGGTCTCTATTCCATTTGAAAACCTGTCACCCTCACCCCACCCCTGCCAGAGTCCCTGGGTAGCTCAATCAGTTAAGTGTCCGACTTTAGCTCAGGTTTCAGTCATCATTCATGAGTTCAAGCCTTGTGTCAGGCTCTCTGCTGTCAGCTCAGAGCCCACTTTGGATCCTCTGTCTCCCTCTCTGTCTGCCCCTACCCCACTCTCTTGTGTGTGCTTTCTCTCTCAAAAATAAACAAAAAAAGAAAACCTGCACCCCCAAAAATTTTTAAGGGAAGTATAAATATGCAAATAAGCACATTTACTGTTGAACAAAGATAAAGGCTTCTGTGAAAGCAGTTAGTTCATCTGCAGTGCCATTGGTAGCAATGTTTATGTATGTGAGTGCATGTGAATGTTACTCTCCTGTAGACAGTTTATCTCTTTCTAAAGGGTGATATCCTATGTCATGTTAAAATTTGATATACCAAGAAATCCTGATATCACTATTTAGTATATGACATTGGTTCATCCTTACATTAATCTGTGGGATGTCTGTGACTAAAATAACCACTTTGGGAAAGAATTAATCCATACATGTTGGGTACAGGTGTTAGTTTGTTAAAGTGGGAAACAGTATCTGAACCCAGCCTCATTCCTTAAAGCTTTTCTTGGGAACAGATTTCTTCTCTCATACCGAAGAGAGATAATTTGGGGCTACTCTGCTGGGTGCAGGGGATCAGGTCCCATTTGCCTTTGTATTGCGAATGCTGACCTAGAGTGGCGACTTGGTGGTTTGCACAAAAGCCTGAGGAACACTAGTTACCTTTTTTTGTGATGAAATGGTAAAATTCGAACAGTTATCTCTCAGTCTAAAGAATGCTGTGCATCTTGATGACACATGGATTGCTTTCCTTCAGTGTTTTCTGGTCTTAAAATAACCAGATGGAAATTCATGCAATTTCTTGAGATTTTTCAATTTGCTCAAATTCTGACTTCTTAATTTGTTAACACATTTCCCATGTGTTTAAATTACTCAGAATAGAGGAGTTAAAAAATATCTTATTACCTACATTCATGAGTCTTAAAAACATTTGTCTGGAATAATAAGATTTCAAAATTTAAGAAGCTGTGCAAGAAATATGAAATGGCCAGTTAAAGTAGTTATTCAGGTGATTCAGGTTTAGTCTACTGAAAATTTTATTTGATCTGGTGATTCCTAATTACTTGCTCATAGTTGTTTAATTCTCTGTGTAGATTTAGTTTTAGTTTGAATTTTAACTCAAGTACCACACCTGGTTTTCTAACTTTGTTAGAAGGGGGAACTGGAGAGCACAGTGAAAATGCTGGAGCTTTTTGCTCTTCTCAGTGGTTGGTCCATATGTCTGTTTACCTCTTTATTTTTGTTATGATATTTGGAGTCATGGCAACTGTGAACTCTTGCATTTGTCTTAGTGATTTCTAGAAATTTCTAAATCATTGACCAATCCAGTGCTCTTACTTCCAAAGATTTATTTGCTAGCTGATCAACTGGATACAGGAATTCTCACAAATAAGTAAAAATGACATACTCTTAAGTGATGACTCAGAAAGCGTATGAACTCTGCCAATCTTGTCAGAGCCAAATGATACAGTTCTAGAAACCATGCAGAATTTCTAAGTTTATCTCAATGTACCCTGGACCCTTCACTGAAATCTCTTACGTGTTAGAGTTTGTATGAAAAGGAATCTTATATTTTAACCCTGACCCATGAACTGTTTCTTACTTATGAAAATTTTCCACATTTCTTGTTTAATGGAGACAGAAAGAGGGAGACATTTTCCTAGGAAGGTATTAAATTATTGCCTTATAAGTCCAAGTATAGTTTTGAGAGTTTAATAAGTTATCTTCACATTTGTTCAGTTGTAAATGTGAGCTATGTTGGTAAAATAAAAACACAGCAAATTAGCAATTTCTCCTAACTTGTCGACTCTATCACATTGCTTAGTTTGAACTTGAGACACCTTAAAGGCAGAAAAATACACTTGAATCTTCTTGATTTCTACATCAGAAAATTTTTTACCTTATTGCACACTCTCTGAATGCTATGTATTTGGAATGTTAAGATTAATTGATTATAGAGATTACTAATTCCAACAAAAGTATGAGAAGTTTGCAGACCTTTAGAAGGGGCTTGTCATTGCTTCTTCTTGTAATAGGGTTCCAGACAAACTAGAGGTGCTCCTGCTTCAGTACACTGGCCATGATTGTTTCATTTGGTACCCTAGTATGGATAATAGGACACATTTTTGCCCTAGTATTGGCTGATCAGTTGGGTGCTGGAACTTACTCAAGAACTTAGAAACAGGGGCTCCTGGTTGACTCAGTTGGTTGAACCTCCAACTGTTGATTTCAGCTCAGGTCATGGTCTCATGATCTGTGGGATGGAGCTCCATGTTGAGCTCTGCACTGACAGCATGAAGCCTGCTTGGGATTCTGTCTCTCCTTCTGTCTCTATGCCCCTCTCCCATTCGTATGCATGTTCTCTCTCAAAATGAATAAGTAAACTTTTAAGAAAAAGATCTTGGAAACAAAATATGATTAACTCTCTTAGAGAATTAAATTATATAATTAACACGTTACTGGGAGAGTACATTCAATCAGGCACTTGAATAGCTTGAGACCTATATGACATATATATCTACTGAAACTAATAAGTTAATTTAGCAGGTTTGTAGGACATAAAGTTGATATATAAAAATAAATTACATTTCTAAACACTAGCACTGAATAATTGCAAATTTTCTGAGTCAGTAGACTAATTTAGGATGCTTCACTCGGCTTTAGAGTTTTTCCAGAGTATCATGTGAACAGCAGAGGGACTTAATGCTTTCTGAAACTCTATTCTTGAGCTGACTTTGGTGTTATGCTCTTGAGTTGTTAGCTCTTGATTCATGGTTAATAAGCCAAGTAGTGGAATGAAAAAAGTGATTGTTATACCTGGGACATCAGCAAACAAAATAGTAGAGCTGTCTTATTAAACTTGGCCCCAACAACTTTTTTTTGGTAAAATATGCCTAAGGGTAAGTATTCTTATAGTCATTTAATTTTATTTGTGCTTCTCAAAGGAATAAAATATCTTGTGTCATTTGAGCATGGTAGGGTCCTTAAATCCTGTGTGGATATAGAAATGTTGTCAAAGAACTTAAATCCAGTAGGATGGAGAGGGATGTTCCTTTATTTTTTATTAAAATTTTAAAAATTATTGATTTATTTATTTTGAGAGAGAGAGAGAGAGAGAGAGCAGGAGAAGTCCCAAGAGAGTGGAAGAGAGAGAGAATCCCAAGCATGCTCAGAGCTGTTAGCGTGAAACATGTGAGATCATGGCCTGAGCCAAAATCAAGAGTTGGATGCTAAACCAACTGAGCCACCCAGGCACCCTGAGGAATGTTCCTTTAGAGGGGAAATTTTCTCACTTAAAATTGTTGCATTGTTATATGGGGCTGTTTTATATATGGCAAGCTTACACATTGGTGTTCACATAGTCTCAAGGAGCTTTAAAACTAACATTTTGGTCACCTAGATTTGATACTTGTAATTTGGCCATTGTGAAAGAGAAAACCTCTGGAAAACCAAATAAAATCAAAGCCTTTCTTCCCAAACCTGGAGAAATGATAGGCATGTCAGAAGAAAGGTTATTCCCTGGTTGGTGGGCATGGAGAATGCCAGGGATCTCATCTAAGCCTGGCCTGGGTTTGAATGTAGAAAGAAATGAGACAATGGTCCCTTTTTGTAGTTTTTAATTAGTAGGTGTGAGCTGAATGTTCAAGAACATTCTTGGGGTGAACACTGCAGGTCACATTAATTGTTGTCTATTTTCTACTTAATTAATAACAAGTATATTATATAGAACCTTTTCAAAGGACTCTCACATGTGTTTACTCTGCCAGCACATTCTGCCTTATTTTATCCTCAGTGATTTCTGCTTTTTGACATTGTGAAGAAGCCAGGATTAAGAATCAGATATAGATTCTAATAACTACTTTTTTGGCCTCAATTTTCTCACATTTAATATAAGATGATTCTAAAACTCATTATTTCCACTCTATATAAAGCCATAGAGAGGTTAAGTTATTCAAGATCACACTTTTCCCAGGTATTTAGGGCTGCCTCTAAGCTAGCATTCACCTCTAGAATTTAGGGACAGTGTGCATAGAATGTCATATACTAATAATATTTGGAAATAGATACTAGTAATAATCAACATGTGTTGGAATAGACTGGCCTTCCTATGTGACCATTTAAGCAGCAAGCCTTTGCTGAGGAGTACAGACCTGGAAACTAATCTCTTCATTATATTTTCTCCTGAAGATTGATGAAGAGTTTAATTATTTGCAGGAACTTGTCAAGGTTGCAAACATGGTCTAAGGGAGAGGAAGCTCTGGCCACCCTAGTCCTTGTGGGAAATATTGTCTTAGAGTGGAACTGACTGCATAATACTAGAATTGCTGGATGACTTTGTTCATTAGGAATATATGATTCCCTTACATTTTCCCCTTTGTTTGCTTGTAACCTTGTGATACCAACTTGGCTTTCAATGTAGACTCACTTTATTCAGTCAGCAAACATTTGTTAAAGATACCAAGTGTTAGGTCTATACATTGGGAGTGGAAAAATGTGGTCTCTATTCTTGTCCTTATGGGGTTCATGGTCTATTGGAGGTTGAGGAAGAGGAAAGAAACTGAACATCAAAAATTATTTGAGTGGATTACCTGCTATAACAGAGATATGAACATATTGTAATGGGAACAACTAAGTCTTCTGGGCCCAGGTTTAAGTGGGCAAGAGGAAGGAATCAGAACATTTTTCACATGGGAAAAGATACCTAATCCAACTCTTACAGTATGAGGAGATAAGGAATCAGCCCTTTATTAAGGCATGAAGACATGAGAAAGCATGGCTTATTGAGGAAGGAATCACAGATTTTGTGTGACTGGAAATTATTTTGGGGGGGTGGTGGTGGTAATGGGCAGGCACATAAGAAGAAAGAGATAAAACTGGAGTCAGGCTGACATAAGACATTGAGTTACTTTGATGATCAGGCCAAGGTTTTTCTGCACAAAATGATGAGCCAGCAGAGAGATGAGTTTGCTCTGTCTAACCAGTAAAAGAATTCTGGTTCTATTAGAAGTTACCTCTTGATGGCAGAGTAGAGTATGTTGGGTTTTGGTGTAGTCTTTCTTTGGGGCCACTAGACCTATAGAATTGTAGGTGCATTGGCAACTAACCTGATTTGTTAGTGCAGATTGGTAAAGTGGTATTTTAGTTTGTCATTCAGTCTATCTTTTTTTTTTTTTTTTTTTACAAATAGTTTATTGTCAAATTAGTTTCCACATAACACCCAGTGCTCATCCCCACAAGTGCCCTCCTCCATGACCATCCCCCCTCCCCCCCACATCCATCAGTCCTCAGTTTTTGTCAGCATTCAAGAGTCTCTCATGGTTTGCCTCTCTCCCTTTCCCCCACCATTTCCGCCCTTCTTCTCCCCCTTGTTCCTCCGTCAAGTTCCTCCTAATCCTCCTATACGTGCAAACATATGATATTTGTCCTTCTCTGCCTGACTTATTTCGCTCAGCATAACACCCTCAAGGTCCATCCATGTTGCTACACATGGCCAGATTTCATTGTTTCTCATTGCCATGTAGTATTCCATGGTATAGATAAACCACATCTTCTTGATCCATTCATCTGTTGATGGACACTTAGGCTCTTTCCATGTTTTAGCTATTGTGGAGAGTGCTGCTATGAACATTGGGGTACATGTGCTCCTATGCCTCAGCACTCCTGTATCCCTTGGGTAAATTCCTAGCAGTGCTATTGCTGGGTCATAGGGGAGTTCTATTGTTAGTTTCCTGAGGAACCTCCACACTGTTTTCCAGAGGGGCTGTACCAGTTTACATTCCCACCAACAGTGTAGGAGGGTGCCCGTTTCTCCACATCCTCGCCAGCATCTAGAGTCCTCTGATTTGCTCATTTTAGCCACTCTGACTGGCGTGAGGTGGTATCTCAGTGTGGTTTTGATTTGTATTTCCCTGATGAGGAGGGATACTGAGCATCGTTTCATGTGTCTGTTGGCCATCTGGATGTCCTCTTTGGAGAAGTGTCTGTTCATATCTTCTGCCCATTTCTTCACTGGGTTGTTTGTTTTTCGGGTGTGGAGTTTGGTGAGTTCCTTATAGATTTTGGATATTAACCTTTTATCTGATATGTCATTTGCAACTATCTTTTCCCATTCTGTTGGTTGCCTATTAGTTTTGTGGGTTGTTTCCTTTGCTGTGCAGGCATTCAGTCTATCTTAACTCATACTAGGTTCAGTCTTCTCTGGGGCCTGCACTGTTCTGTGTAATTCCAGAAAACTGTATTTTCTGGACCTACACAATGGAATACCCTTTATGATGTTACCTACATCTGTAATCAGCTTTTCTCCAACTCTCAGTTGGCAGAAGATTGATGTTGGACTCCAGATCCTCTCAGTCCCAGCCAATTACTTACGTCATTGGATCATGCTCTTCTGATTTCAAAAGCCTGTATAAATTAGATTTTAATTTCTTTCTCATGAGAATCAAATACTTTAGGTAGTACGGTGATAATAGGCATTGGGGCATTGTTGCTGTTTGTGGCTTTGTTTTTAAACCTCTGTAAATCAGAATGGGTTTTCTTCATCTTTGTATTCCCCCATCATGCATAGAATGGTCTTATGCATAGGGTAGGAGCTTATAGTACCTGTGAACTGAACAATGACTTCACAATCATATTTATCCTATAAATAATTCTTGTGTTGTATCTGGAATCTGTCTCTTGTTAGTTTGCATTAGCCATTAATATAAAATTGATTTAAGTTGATCCAACTGTCTTGGAGAATTTCCTTAACAAGAGGCTTGTTATATCAGAGCTATGAAAGGCTAAAATTTGGAGAACAGAATTCAAGGCAGTGAGTCACTGCTGCAGATATAAGTTTGGGGTTTACAACCACAGTCAATGGCTGGAATCATTTGTAATTACAGGGAATGTTACTAGTTTCATGAGACTTTTCCAACTTGTAGACTGTTTTCCCCTCTCAGTATAAAACTTTTATTTGATGTTAATGTATCAAAACTAAAGATGACTAGATACAGAAATGAATGGGTTTATGTTTTCCCCAAAATGTGTGATTTGATGGTGATGACTATGAAGTAAGGGAATGTTTTGACGGTATTGTTAGGGGAAAAGCTATTAACTTCTGGGTTCTAATAGAATATCTGGGTTGAAAAATGACTTTTTTCTTGAGAAGGTAAACTCCCTGCTTCAGCCTCTGTCTTTGTTAACACTATTGGTATTCCATTAGCTGCTAAAAAGCAACAATAGGAGCACCTAGGTGACTCAGTCACTTGAGTGTCAGGCTTTGGCTCAAGTCATGATCTCCTGGTTCATGAGTTCGAACCCAGCGTCAGACTCTGTGCTGACAGCTCAGAGCCTGAATCCTGCTTCGGATTCAGCATCTCCCTCTCTCTGTGCCCCTCCCCCACTCATGCTCTGTCTGTCTCTGTCAAAAATAAATAACGTTAAAAAAATTAAAAAATAAAAAGCAGCAATAAATAATGCTTACATCACAGGACCTACATTGTATATCAAGAAGGCCATATAGTATAAATGCTAATTATTTTAAGTAATACTCAAGGAAAAGCAAACTCCCAGAGAATATGTTTTCAATGTGCCACGCCAATGAATAAAAGAGGCATTTTATATCATAGCTTTATCTTTTTATATATAAACATACCTTTTATATTTAGCTTTTGTTACCTTAGGGCAATAATTTATTATGGTGTTTCTCTGAGAAATAGGACATAGTCTTTATTTTATTGCATGCATATTGAGTGTGAAACTTTATTTTTAATGGTTTCTGAAGCATGATTCAGGAGTCTTCCTCCCTTCCTTCCTTCCTTCCTTCCTTCCTTCCTTCCTTCCTTCGTTCCTTCCTTCCTTCCAATATCCTGGGTATTCTCAAACATTTTAATCAATTGAAATTAAATAAAATCTGAACTTGAATAATGATTTCTTCATTTCATCTTCATTTCTTTCCCTCTAGAGATTTAGTTGGTTTATGAAGACTAAAATTTGCTTAACCTCCTTATTTCTGAACTCTTTCGTTTGCATTTCAGTATGTGTGTGTTCTTGGGGCAAAGGCTGAGGGGTGTGGGCAGTAAGGAGAGGAAGTGGAGAAAAGCACTTAAAAATGCCTCTTACCCTCTTAATGAAACATCTCCAAACTCTGTGTTTATTCTTATGGTAAGTGGTTTTACAAAGTGCTGGGTAGGATAATTTCCCTGAAATTTTCCCTGGATTTTAATGACCTGAAGAATTATTCAAAATTTCTTCCAGAACAGTAAATGGAAGGACATGTGGTCTAGTCTGGTGTTTCCTCATTGCTTTCCTTGGTGGGTCATGCCTCTAGACTCAGCTGGCCACCCCAGAGGAGATGGCCTTCTTTCCTCTTATTGATGAGCCAGATAAATCTCTCTTTTCTTCCCATTGCCTTCCCTGCCCTCTAACGTATAATTTAAGGCAATTGTCTTTTGAATTATTTGGTGTCCACTCTCCATCTCTGTTCCCCTCCATGTCTTTGTTGCTACTTTATTTCTTCAGTCAGGTGCAGCACAGCCCTTGGACAAGTATTCCTTTGTAAGGAATACTTGTGGCAAGCTCTCCCTTCAAAGCCTCCTGCTAATCCCACCCATGCCAAACTTCCCCACCTTCATTGCAATTTGTTTCCTTGTCTCAGGTGCTACTTAAATTCTGAATTATTATTCATTGTGGATCATGTATATTTCTCTTAGCTATATATGCCTTTAAATTAAGGGTATGCTTCAGATGCATGATTGTAATGCAAAGAAATGAGTAGTGGTTACCTTGTGTTCTATAAAGGTCTGAGCTTCTTAAGAATGTGGCTTGTATCACTCCATGTAGGCCACAGGTGCTGTACAACTCGTTTACAGTCCTTCTCCAACCTACTTCTCTCCCCAGCAGCAATTCTATGTCTTTTCTCCCAGATATGCTCACAGTGACCTCCTTTCTTTGTCCTTTCTAGAAATCTTCAATATGAGGTTGGAAGAGAAGGGTTAGGGCATGACAGATTGGAAAGTGGTGCAGTTAACAGAACCCTGCTAAAGAATATTAATATATATCTGTCAGTCCTTCACTCTAGCCATCACTTGAAGATCAGTTTCCCTATTTGTCTCATGGGCCTACATAAACAGAAACCTATAGCATTTTGCTCTTTCATGTATCAGTAGTTTAAGATTTTTCAAAGAGTGGATTTTTTTTTTAAAGAATGTATAAGAAATCATGGATTTAAACTACCAATTGACTTAGAAAATGCAGGCATCCAATAATCATTAATTGTACAAATATGTATTATGTACCAACTACATGCCAGACACAGTTGGTATATAAATAAGTTAGGCAGGGGCGCCTGAGTGGCTCGGTTGGTTAAGCGTCCGACTTCGGCTCAGGTCATGATCTCACGGTTTGTGGGTTCGGGCCCCACGTCGGGCTCTGTGCTGACAGCTTGCTCAGAGCCTGTTTCAGATTCTGTGTCTCCCTCTCTCTCTGACCCTCCCCTTCTCATGCTGTCTCTCTCTCAGAAATAAATAAAACATTTAAAAATAAATAAATAAATAAATAAATAAATAAATAAAAAGTTAGGCAGCTGCTCAGCAAAGGATTAAATCTACCAAAGAGTTGCTTTTCAACCTCCCTCATTTGGGAGTTACCTCTCATTTCTAGAAACTTGGTGGTGTCCTTAATTTGTTGATACTTAGCTTCTACCATTTGCTTGCCCTTCAGGAATACATTGGTTTTGTGTATACTGCTTCAAATGTGTTGTGTTTTAAATTCAGGAGGGAAAAGCTCCCCAGATTTTTATAAAGCCATACTCTTTAGTGCAGTGTTACTACTATACTTCTCAGCTTACACTTGTACATTTTCCATTTCTGATCACATCACCTGTTCAGCAAAACTATGTCTTGATGTCCTGCTCTGCATGTCCCATGTTAAGATGAAAACAAATTTTATGCAGAACTCAAAATTTTTCCACATGCTTCTGTATTGATATGAGAACTAACAGATATAGATAATAGGCTTTTCTGTGTACTGACTTAATGCTGAGATCTTCCAGATAATTCTGATTAACTTCTTGAGTGGCAAGTTGGATCCCTGTAGTTTCCTGACAAGAATAGCAGTTAGAATTTATTGAAGTCAACTGGGCAGGTTTTATACGAAGCATCTCATTTAATCCTACGCCAACCCTATGAGGATTGTTCCACTTATTTTTCATAGTTTGCATTTGAGGAAATAGAAACTTAGATTAAAAAATAATGATAAGTTAAACTTAGAAGACATATTTCAGAATGTTAGAAAAATCAGATTCTTCTTTGGCATCTGAGACATAATATGGGTACAATAACAAATTTTGGGAGAGGATATATTTTGAGAAGAGAAAAAAAACCAAAATGCTATAAGGATCATGAAATCCTCTCCACATCTTTGCAATACTGAGTTTAAAAAGGACAGGAACAGGGATTAGACCTTAGTAACACTACAGTAGATATTATTAAATCTTTCTTCATTTTGATATATTGTGTTTGTCTGAATATAAAGCAACCGCCAGTAAGGCCATTTTCCATTTCTCCAATGAGAAGATAATAAAAACAGTTTTGTGGTCAATTTGGACACATAAACCCTTTTATGGATAGATAAAATAGATAATATGTGCCTGTAACATAATGTGATTCATTGGTTATCCATACGTATTTGAAATAAAATCATACATTGATTTTAGAATCAGTATATTTATAGAAAATAATACATAGAATGGTATATTGATTTAGAAGTACTTTTTTTCCACCTCTACATTTCATGAAACAATTGTACTTAAAGACATCACATAAATCTTCAACTTTAGTGTCTTTTTTATCACTAGAAGAGCTTTTTAATCACCTATCAAATTTTCCTAAACAATAGCATCTTTACCTCTGCCTAACTACTTGAGTTATAACCTTATTTGATTTTGTATATGATGCTTACACTGGAATTTTTATTTTATTAGTAATTTTTGTATTATAACCACTTACACTAAACTTGTTTTCAAAAGGCTTGCTTATAATGCTAAATCTGTATTAAGTTACTTTGCATCCTATCTCATTTTTTTAAATCAGTTCTTTCAGGTGAATACATCATCTGATAATTTCAGTCACTATTTCTTTGCTGTCCAAACTAAAACAATTGATAAAGTATTAGAAGAGGCTTTGTAAAGACTTCAGTATACAGTGATTCTTTAATTTTGAAGAGTGGTTTTAGGGGAAAAATAAAAGCTTTATTTATATTTATGTGTATATTAAGGTTTCCAGAATTTTCACTTCTGTAGTATAACCATAGTGACCTACAGATGTAAAATTATGTAGAACATTTATATCAGGTCCAAAGGATGTTATAATATCTGTATGATGCAATATTTTATCTTAAGCTCTTTGCTTACAGTGAAGACACAAAGGCCAACGATAAGATAATGAAGTTTCTTGGGAAAGGGTAGTGGATTAAACAGGTACATGGAGCATCAAGCCTGAATGCAAAATATGTTGTCAAAAAGGAGGTAGAAATTGTCCTTTTTAATTCTCCTTGAAAATCCTGAAATGAATAGACATTGCTCTTCACGCGAGTCACCCAAACACCCTCTGTTTCATGCTTCTTTGTTTTCACATGATGCCAGAAACAAAAATGCAATGAGATGTAGCATAATTTACCCCTCCGAGGTCAACAAGAGGCCTGACCCCCTGCCCATGAAGAGTGAGCCCCACTGTGGCATGACTTAAGAGGTAGCTGGAGAAACGTCAGAGCCAAATGGGTTCTCTTCTCTGGTAAAGATTTTGCAGGTTTGACACTTTGAAGAGCTAAGTGTGTGCCTGACACTTTACTAGGGTTAGATGGTGGTGGTGGTGGGTATGATTTGTCATATAAAACATAAAAATACTCTTCCAGTTTTCCAGGAGCTTATGGTCTAGAAGGGGAGCAGATCTCAAGATCTGAGCTATGAGGGCAGTTTCCAATTCCTGTTCTCCAGGAAGAGTGGAGGGAGGATAAGTATGCATAAAGCTTAGAGTGGAGGCACTTCAAGGAGGGAAGACAGACCAGGTAGCTACTATGGGAAAGAGGTAGGGTGAGGGCCAGTGGTGCATCGGCAGCTCCAGAATGAAGAAAAGAAGTGGAATAGCACTTTTTTTTAATTAAAAAAATTTTTTAATGTTTTATTTATTTCTGAGAGAGAGAGAGACAGAGACAGTGTGAGCAGGGAAGGGTCAGAGAGAGAGTGAGATACAGAATCTGAAACAGGCTCCAGGCTGTGAGCTAGCTGTCAGCACAGAGCCCGACATGGGGCGTGAATCCACGAACTGTGAGATCACGAACTGAGCTGAAGCCAGGCATTTAACCAACCGAGCCACCCAGGTGTCCCACTTTTTTTTTTTTTTTTAATCCCAGAGATTGAAAAGAAAAGCAGTCAGACTTCTGTTCTTTGGGATTGGAAAGAGAGATGTGGTTGTGGGGCCTGAAAGGGCGGGGCATCTATACCAGTCTGGGCCTGGAGCCTGTGGGGCACTAGGGATTGGAAAGGGCTGCCTGAGTACGTGCCTGGCAGGTCTGGGCAGCCTGGGTGGAATGCAGTCCTAAGGGAGTAGTGCTGCTGGCAGTAGTCCCCACTTTCCAGGGTTCAAGCCAACCTACAATACTTTTTACATTTGTTGGATTCAAGTTAGGTGACCTCCTCTTTGGTTTATTTAAGCCTCTTGGGTGTTCTCAGATGATACAGGGGAAAGGAAAGTGGAAGACCAAGCTGGTACAAGATTCTTGAGTTAATGTCAATTAATTTTTGGTGAAATAAGAGACAGGATCACATTTGTACTCCAAGTGGATGAGCATTTCAAACCAATTCTATTTAATGGATTAGGGTTAAGATTGTGATTTGTTCAATGTCACATGACTAGTAAGTCACAATGTTGTGATTTCCATAGCTATAACTGGATATCATAGGTAGTCTCCTTTCTTATCCATTACTTTTCCTCTTTTTGATAATATTCTTCTCCCCATTTTTTTTTTTTTTTTTTACCCTATAGGACTCATTATTGTCTCCAATTTGGTTTTAGAAAATTTTCTTGTGGTAGGTGACAGAAACCCAATTTGAATAAACTTGAGCAAAAAAAAAAAATACTACATGGAATTTGCTATATGGGGGTAGTGCCATATGGGGAGGGTAGTACTTCACATATTCTGAGGCAAGAATGTGGCTAACCCTCAGGAACACTGTCCAAATCATCTATGACCAGGCTGAACTAGTACTTTGCTAACATGGAGGCTACTGCACTACCAATGAAGTCCGGGCTGGGGGAATAGGTAAGGGGAACTGAGGTGACAGTTCCCTGAAGAAGACATGCTCTTTGGCAGACAAAAACAATCTTTACCCCAGGTAATAATGATTTTGAAATTAACTCTAATGTGTACTACACTTACTTGCAAAATGGTTCAATAAAGCTAATAATACTAAAAGGATATATGTTACATGATCTTATTTTATTTTATTTATTTATTTATTTTTAAATGTTTTATTTATTTTTGAGAGAGAGAGAGAGACTGCATGAGCAGAGGAGGATGGGAGAGAGTGAGACACAGAATCCGAAGCAGACCCCAGGCTCTGAGCTAGCTGTCAGTACAGAGCCCAATGCGGGGCTCGAACCCACGAACCGTAAGATCATGACCTGAGCCAAAGTCAGACGCTTAACCAACTGAGCCACCCAGGCGCCCCAACATGATCTTATTTTAAATCACAACTATTTGCAGTCAAGCAGCATGTATTCCTATTCCCACTTTATAGATGAGGAAACTGATGTGCAGAGAAGCTGCACAGTTTGCCCAAGGACACACAGCTAGTAAGTTATAGAGTTGGAACTCAAGCCTTTTCTAACATATCTTTCTCCTAGAGACTTCAATTTTTAAAACAAATCAAGTCTGTTGTTCAGTTCTTTTTCATTTATTCGAAGGAAACACCATTCTGGATTAATTTTAAGTAAAAGCAGCCTGAAGGCATACTGAATTTTCAGACTTGGACAGCCGATCATCTGATGGAGATGAAGTGTTTCCATTTCTCTTTTGGTTGGGAGAAAAGCCATTCTCCATGCTTCTTTTTTCCTTTGATTTCATATTGGCATCTCTGCTTCCCTCTTTATTTTTCAACATTCAAGCCAGATGCCAATTGTCTGTGTATAGACACATTGCTTCTCAAATATACTGAGATGCCAGATGTATGTGTAATATTTGACCACATGCGACTATTCCAGTAAGCTCCTGGGGACTTATGTTCCAGTGTCAGTGCTGAACAGCAGGAAGACTATAAATTCCATCAGCTAACCAGAAGACTCACATATGCCTCATATTTATAAATATCCAATAGATGTAATGTATTCTGCTTTTGACTTTTTAGTATGATAGAGATATTATATGATCTCCCCATGGAGACAGTGACAGATTACAAAAATACAAACTGATGGAATCTCTTCAGGTTATTGCTGTTATTATTGTTTGCAGCAGTTGGTTACTGTGGAGAATCTTGGAAGCAAGGACCATTTCTCAAGATGGATCCTAAAAGAAAAGAGGAATGTGTAAACGGTAAGTAACAGATTTGTTTTTTAAAAAAAGTTGAACTACCTATATACATTTTTTTAAAGTTTTTATGTTTATTTATTAATGAGACAGAGAGAGACAGAGCACTAGTAGGGGAGGGGCAGAGAGAGGGAGACACAGAATCCGAAGCAGGCTCCAGGCTCTGAGCTGTCAGCACAGAGCCTGACACAGGGCTCAAACCCATGAACCGTGACATCATGAGCTGAGCTGACGTCGGACACTTAACAAACTGAACCACTCAGGCGCCCCTGAACCACCTATATTAACTGGCCCAGGAAAATTCCCTTGAGAGAGGGAGTGCACCAGCAGGGGAGGAGCAGAAATAGAAGGAGAGAGAAAATCTTAAGCAGGCTCCACACCCAGCATGGAGCCCAACATGGGGCTCCACTGTGAGATCATGACCTGAGCCAAAGTCAGGTGCTTAACTGACTGAACCACTTAGGCACCCCAGGAGGCTAGAATTTTAAGAAATATCTCCACATATTTCCTCTCTCTGGAATCCAGCTTCTTGAGGTGCTCATTAAAGAAAGCAAAAACACAAACCAAAACTACTTCAGGAGGACCTAATACATGCTGAGCTTGCTTTTTGACCTGTTAAGAGTTAAGAAGATGCATGAAATAGACAGGCCTTTGTCCTCAGATCACTCATGGTTTAGAACGGGGACTCTCCATGGTCATCAAAGTGCCTAAGAAAGAAAGCCGGAAGCAAGAGGGGAAAGCAACATTTCTTTGGAATGACCCAGTGTTGGGAGAGAGGCTGAGACTCATAGCTTACCTCTGAGCTTGCCAAGGGATCTGGCAAACTGAGCGCTCTCTGTGGAACCACACTCTCTTCCTCTAGCAAGTACTAACAGTCACATTGGTAATAATAAGGATAGACATTTATCAGGTGCTTACATGTTCCAAGCACTTTAATTCATTTTCTCATTTGACTTTTAACTTTTTAAAATGTTTATTTATTTTTGAGAGAGGATGGGAAGGGGCAGAGAGAGCCTGAGACACAAAATCCGAAGCAAGCTCCAGGCTCCCAACTGTCAGCACAGAGCCCGATACAAGGCTTGAATCCATGAGCTGTGAGATCATGACCTGAGCCAAAGTGGGCCACTCAACCAACTGAGCCGCCCAGGCGCCCCTCAATTGACTTTTAAAACAACGTAATGAGAAAAGATACCATTTTTTTATTCCTGTATTACAATAGAGAGAACTGAGGTTCAGAAGATAAAATAACTTGCCTGGTTGTATAACTGTAGGTTCATAAAATTACTGATCCCTCAGAAAATGGCAGTTTCATTTACAGATTGGAGTGTGTGAACTGTTCTCCAGCGGAGGTGTGCTGGTGTCACAATTGTGTTTTTCCTTATCTCTGCCAAAGTAAGCCCTATCCATCCTGCAGGCACTGTGAGACTGGCCCTGTTTTCATCATAAACTCTTTCTGGGACCCTGTCAACTTTCTTCCTACAGTGTACCAGGAGCACTTACATGTACCTCATTTACTGCACAGATGAACATGAACTGCACTAGCTAAGTCTCACTTGTCATGCAATAGTGTTGAACTTCATGTTAATCCTTCTCTACATAATGCAAAATTATTCATGTTGGTAGATTTGTTGTAAAGATTAAAAATAAGTCTTCTAGGGACGCCTGGTTGACTCAGTTGGTTAAGCGTCTGACTTCAGCTCAGGTCATGATGTCATGGTTTGTGAGTTCGAGCCTGGCGTCAGGCTCTGTGCTGACAGCTCAGAGCCTGGTGCCTGCCTCGAATTCTGTGTGTCTGTCTCTATCTGCCCCTCCTCCACTTTCACTCTGTCTCTCTCTCTGTCTCTTAAAAATTAATATTTAAAAAATAAAAAAATGAGTCTTCTATAGTATACATGGCAGTGTACATTATGATCATTTTTTTTTATTTATTTGAATTAGAGTTGTATTGGTGATCTGTTGCTGCTTAAAACAACACACTTATTATCTTATCATTTCTGTGGGTCAGGAGTTGGGCAGGTCTTAACTGAGTCATCTGCAAAGTTTCAATTGAGGTGTCAGCTGGGGCTCAGTTCTCATCTGGAGGCTTGAGTGGTGATGGATCTGCTTCCAAGTTCACCCATGTGTTTGGCATAAGTCATTTCCTTGTGAGTGTAAAAGTGAGGGCTCCAGCTTCTTGTGGGTATCAGATGAAGGCTACTCTCAACTCCTTGAGGCTGCCTTAGTTCCATGCTACCTAGTTTTCTCTCATAGGCCCTTTTCCAAAATTATAGCTTCCTTCCTTAAAGTCAGCAACAGAGGGTCTCTAGAATGAGCCTATTAGTAACATGGAATCCTACATAATATCACATAATCATGACTGTGGCATCTTAACACCTTTGCCATTCTGTTAGTTAAAAACAAGTCACATGTCTTGCCTACTTTCAAGGGGACAGAATTATACAAGGGCTTGAACAAGAGTCAGGATCATGAGGGGACCACCTTAGAGTCTATCCACCACAAAAGAGAGAGGAACAGGAAATGCATAAATATTTGACACTTTATCAAATTCATTTAGCAAATCAATAATAGTACTTGAAATAGAATTCAGAAACCTGATTCTGATCTTTTTGTCCTAGCTACTGAATCATCACCATCAACAGTGAGATGGCCTTGGCTACACAGCCTGGATGTAGCAACTCAGGTGGGTGTTGAGGAACATAATTTGCTATGGATAGTCACTGTCCAAAGTGGTGCGGTCAATTCAAACTTCTCTTGCTTGAGCTGAGATGCAAGGCCATCTAGCCAAGAGTGGGTGGCAAACATCTGAGCGTATTAGGTTTGAGGTTTTTTTCAGCCCCTCAGAAAGGGAAGTTGGAGAGGCCCGGGTAGTTTGTCAAGACCCCAGCCTGGAAGGACAGGGATAGAGCTTAGTGGGTAATTTGGCTGCTAGCAGGAAGCTGAGATGGAGCCCCAGCGATGAGGAATGGACCACCAGCATGCAGGTGGGGTTGAGGTCAGATTGAGACTCAGTATGCTCATCCCTGCACTGGTATTTGGCTACATCTGTGGGCCGAGGAAAGACTTACTGTTCTCCTTGTGGAAGGCGTCACTGAGGAAAGGGATGGAGAATTATCTCAAGAAATCTAGGCTCTGATTCCATATTGATCAACTTTATGAGAGGCAATGCATATTTACATTTTGTTCTTTCCTGAATGAAAGGCATATTTCCTTCATTGTTTGTAGTGAGATTTCTCTTTTTCTATTTTCTTTTCTCTTCTTTTACTATTTTTTAAAATACTTTAGCTTTCATTAGAATTCTTAGATTTCTTTCCAGTTATTCTTTTCTCACTGAAACTTAATGATAAAGATATAATTCTATCAGTTGACCAAATTGGATCAAATATGCTTTTCTGCATATTGCTTATTTATTATACAACTTCCTATGCCTTTTAAAATAACACATGTTTTATGGGGTCTTTCTCCCATGACTCATTTTTGGAGCTGATCCGAGAAGGAATTATTCTCCAGACGTGCCACCATTGACCCTCATTTCGAATTACATTTTTTATTTATTTTTAAAAAGATATTTCATTCACAGAATCCCCACTGAGCTTTTTATTGTGGAAAATTAGGGCCCGTAAATCATCCCCCTCAGAAAACTATAAATTTTATACAATTGAAACATTCCATGGACTGAGCTTGGCACTTTGATGAAATCATTCCTTTGCTTCTCATAATTTACGAACTTTCCCCATTCTCCTCCCTCCTGTTCCATCATCACCTTGCCCTCCCAGCAAGGGCGGGGGGGTAGGGTGATGGTGGTGGTGGTATCATGCCTTTAAATTGCTCACTGGGGTTTATTGAGTATAATTTTTGAGCGAATTTATATGAATCCACAATGTTGCAACTTATCCAAAATTATGAGCAATAAAACTTTTCATTTTCTTCCGCAGGCAAAGGGACATGGGGTGATTACACAGGAGGTAGCTCAGCATAATTCACTGGGGAAGAACAAAGTCCCTGGAGCCAAATGACGTGATTAGAGCCACGGACCTGCCAGTGGTCTCCTGTGAGACACAGGCCTCAGTTTCCTCATTTGTAGGTCCAGATGGGTAACCTTGAAGGTTCCTTTGAGGTCTCACATATTCCAATTCTATTGATTAAAATGGCTTTTATCATGTTGCTTCTTTTAAATGGTATTTAGGAAACCAACAGGTTATATCTCAAAGGTTTAATACGCTCTTTTGGATATGGGTGGCTAATTTTCATTTTTAGGGAAAAGGAGATAAAGCACAATAGTAGTAAAGAACAAAGCACTCCCGAGTTTTGTTTGCTACGTTTGCACTGGATTGGGAGTTCTTGCATTCCTAGTTCAGAACCCAATACCTGGGTTTCTGATAAAAGCATTGACTGAGGGGCGCCTGGGTGGCTTAGTCGGTTAAGCGTCCGACTTTCGTTTAGGTCATGATCTCGCGGTTCGTGCGTTTGAGGCCCGCGTTGGGCTCTGTGATGACTGCCAGCTTAAAGCCTGGAGCCTGTTTCAGTCTGTGGCTCCCTCTCTCTCTGACCCTCCCCTGCTCACACTGTCTCTCTCTCTCTCTCTCCTAGAAATAAATAAAACATTAAAAAAAAAAAAGGCATTGAATGAGGGGGAGGGGCAAGATGGCGGAGAAGTAAGGAGTTCCGTACTTGAACTCGCACCCATACATCACATGGAAAAGATCTGAAGCCATTGGAAACCTTACAAAACCTGAGAGATTGGGAGAAAAAGGACGCAGAATCCACCGAGAAAGCCTTCTAACGTGAGTGCGAGCTGGGGAAGATAAAACTGGGTGGGGATCAGAGACTCCAGGGTCAGAAGCGGTCCCCCTTTGCAGGGAGTGAGGGAAAAAAAAAAAAGTCCGAAACAGAAAAATCTCCGCTCGGGGCATAGAAACACCCTACGCGCCAAATACCTGCACGCCAGGTCCCCTCGCGCCAACTGGTCCCAGAGGGGCTGAGCGCACAGACTGCTCCTTTGTACTGGCTCCCGGCAGGCTGCACTTCAGAGTAGTGGCGCGCCTGCCGCCATTGTCCTCCCGGAGGGCTGGGGCCCCTGGAAGAGCTGCGTACGGACACCGGGCGTCCGCGCTCCTGGCTGGCAGGAGCTCTAGAGGGAAGGCAAAGGGCTAAAAACTGGGAAATTTTCCTGTCAGTTCATGTTTCAGGTGACAAGCCATAGAGGGACCTAGTTTTCCTCATTCTAGCAGGCTCGGCGCAGCCGGCAAGCAAGCCCCCGCCCATGCTCGCCAGCCCGACCCAGAGAAGGAAGCAGCAATTCTGACTCCACCCCCAGAGCTCGGCAGGGGGTCTGGAATTGCCCCAAGGGGTTGCCTGGGAAGCTGTGTCTAAGGCAGTTTCAGCCAGGCGTGCAGACTGGGATTTGGAGACTGGGACTGACCTGAGTTGAAGAGTGCAACCAACTTCGGCTGCGCCCCCGGTATGGAGAGTTTACACGCCCAAAAAAGCGAGGTGCAGCGCTTGGTTCAAGAAGGGACTGGAGCACCGCCACTCTCCTCCCCACAACCGCCAAGGCAGAGCTCCCGCCTGAGGCATTGGATCCCGCCACGCCCATCCCTGCCTGAGAGCTGCCCTCCCTTTTTTTTTTTTCCCTTCTTCTTTCTCTTTTCTCTCTTTTTTCCCCAGAACACTGACCTGATTAACTCTGGTCGCGAGCTTGCTTAAACAATCACAACGAGTCCATTCTGTAGATGTAAATTCTACACCTACCGACATTTTCATCTCTTCCTCTCAGGAGTAATTAGACTATATAGTCTCTCTGGAGAACACCAGCATCCTTCTCTCACCTATCCAACCATATTCTCCCCTTTAGCTCTTTGAAAAAAGCTTCTTATCCCTTCTGCCTGTTCATTCTATTTCCAATTTTGCCTCATCCCCGCCCTGTCTTCTCTCTCTTTCTCTATGCTCTGCAACCAGCACTGCATACACACAGCTATTTAACTGTAGCTGGGAAATCCGGTTATATGCTTTAAACCATTCTTTGTCCATACGTTTTCTTCTTTTTTCCTTTTCTGTTTTCCTTTTTGACCCTTTTATGTATTTTATACTCTCTATTATTTGTCCTCCCTCCTCCATCTTTTCTCTTAACTTTTTCGTTTTCCCTCTCTGTTTGCATGCTAGTTGAATTAGTCTGTGTGTTTGTGTGTTCCTGCTCCCTGTGTGTTTGTCTGTCTGTTTTCTTTTCCAGGGCTACCTCAAGAAACAGGCCAGAGTACATAAGGTGGAGAGACCCAAAGATCACTATGAGTAGGAAAATAAAATAACCAAGGTCCCAACAAGAGAGACCAAGAGATACCATTCAAAACACACTCTCTGAAAGGATAGGCCCTGGACAGTCAAACAGTCTTCTTGGATACAGCAGCGCTCATAGGTGCAGAGAGCATAACAGGTCATTAAAACTAACAAGAGCCAGAAAGGTAACTAAAATGATGAAATGAAAGAGCTCTTCTCCAAAGAAACTCCAAGAAGAAATGACAGCTAATGAACTGCTCAAAACAGATATAAGCAGCACAACTGAACATGATTTTAGAATAATAATGGTAAAATTAATAGCTGGGCTTGAAAAAGACATAGGGGACATCAAAGAAACTATGGCTACAGACAGATTGGAAAATAAAAATAGGCATGAAGAATTAAAAAATGCAATAAATGAGATACATAATAAATTAGAGGCCTCCAATGCATGGAATGAAGAGGCAGAAAGGAGACTAAGTGATTTAGAAGACGCCATTATAGAAAAACAAGAAGCTGACAAAAAAAAGAGAAACTGATTCAGGAACATGAAAGAAGACTTCCAGAGATCAGCGATACAGCCAAACGCAACAATATCAGTATCATAGGAATCCCAGAAGAGGAAGAGAGAGGGAAAGGTGCTGAAGGAGTCCTGGAACAAAATATAGCAGAGAACTTCCCCGACCTGGGGAAGGAAGTCAATGTTGAAATACAAGAGGCTCAGAGGACTCCCCTCAGACGTAACTTGAATCGATCTTCTGCATGGCATATCATAGTAAAAATGGCAAAATACAAGGACAAAGAGAATTTAGAAAGCAGCTAGGGAGAAAAGGGCCCTAACATACAAAGGGAAACCTATCAGAGTGCTGACAGACCTATCTACTGAAACTTGGCAGGCCAGAAAGGAATGGCAGGAGATCTTCAATGTGATGAACAGTAAAAATATGCAGCCAAGAATCCTCTATCCAGCAAGCCTGTCATTCAAAATAGAAGGAGAGATAAAAACCTTTCCAAATAAACAGAAATTGAAAGAATTTGTCACCACGAAGCCAGCCCTACAAGAAATCCTGAGGGGGATGCTCTGAAGGAAAGGTTGCAAGGAACAAAGATACCAGAGACACCACCACAAACATGAACCCTACAAAAGATACAAAGACTCTAAACCCACATATTTCAATAATAACACTGAATGTAAATGGGCTGAATGCTCCAATCAAAAGACATAGGGTAGCAGAATGGATTAAAAAACAAAATCCATCTATATGCTGTCTACAAGAAACTCATTTTAGACGGGAAGATACCTTCAGATTAAAAGTAAGGGGATGGAGAAATATATATCATGCTACAGGAAATCAAAAGAAAGCCGGAGTAGCGATACTTATATCAGACAAACTGGACTTTAAATTAAAGACAATCACAAGAGATGAAGAAGGGCACTACATAATAATTACAGGGTCCATCCATCAGGAAGAACTAACAATCATAAATGTCTACGCACCGAATATGGGAGCACCTAAATATCTAAAACAATTAATCACAAACAGAAACAAGCTTATAGATAAGAATGTGCTAATAGCAGGGGACTTTAATACTCCGCTTACAGCAATGGATAGGTCAACCAGACAGAAAATCACTAAAGAAATAATGGACTTGAAAGACACATTGGACCAGATGGATCTGACGGATATATTTAGAACTTTACATCCTGAGGCCAGGGAATTTACTTTCTTCTCAAGTGCGCATGGCACATTCTCCAAGATAGATCACATACTGGGACATAAAGCAGCCCTCAATAAATATAAAAGAATAGAGATCATACCATGCACACTGTCAGATCACAATGCTTTGAAACTTGAAATCAATTACAGGAAGAAGTCTGGAAAACCGCCAAAAACATGGAGGTTAAAGAACACCCTTCTAAAGAATGAATGGGCCAATCAGGCAATTAGAGAGGAAATTAAAAAATATATGGAAACAAATGAAAATGAAAACACAACAATTCAAAATCTATGGGATGCGGCCAAGGCAGTCCTAAGAGGAAAGTACATTGCTCTCCAGGCCTATTTCAAGAGATTAGAAAAAGCACAAGTCCAAAATCTAACAGCTCACCTAAAGGAGCTAGAGGCAGAGCAACAAGAACGCCCTAAACCCAGTAGAAGAAGAGAAATAGTAAAAATTAGAGCAGAAATAAACAACATAGAGACCAAAGAAACAATTGAACAGATCAATGAAACCAAGAGTTGGTTTTTTGAAAAAGTAAACAAAATTGACAAACCTCTAGCCAGGCTTATCAAAAAGAAAAGAGAGAGCACCCAAATAGACAAAATTATGAATGAAAATGGACTTATTACAACCAACCCCTCAGAAATACAAGCAATTATCAGGGAATACTATGAAAAATTATATGCCAACAAATTGGACAACTTAGAAGAAATGGACAAATTCCTAAACACACACTCACTACCAAAATTCACACGGGAAGAAATAGAAAACCTGAACAGACCCATAACGAGTGAAGAAATCGAATCAGTGATCAAAAATCTCCCAACAAATAAGAGCCCTGGACCTGATGGTTTCCCTGGGGAATTCTACCAGACATTTAAAACAGAATTAATCCCAATTCTTCTCAAGCTATTCCAAAAAATAGAAGTCGAAGGAAAACTCCCGGACTCATTTTATGAAGCCAGCATCACTCTGATTCCCAAGCCAGACAGAGATCCAGCAAAAAAAGAGAACTATAGGCCAATATCCTTGATGAATACGGATGCAAAAATTCTCAACAAGATCCTTGCAAATCGAATCCAGCAGCATATCAAAAGAATCATCCACCAAGATCAAGTGGGATTCATTCCTGGGTTACAGGGCTGGTTCAACATTCGCAAATCAATCAATGTGATACATCATATCAATAAAAGAAAAGATAAAAACCATATGATCCTGTCAATAGATGCAGAAAAAGCATTTGACAAAATACAGCATCCCTTCTTAATAAAGACTCTCGAGAAAGTTGGGATAGAAGGAACCTACTTAAACATCATCAAAGCCATCTATGAGAAGCCTTCAGCTAACATCATCCTCAACGGGGAAAAACTGAGAGCTTTCCCCCTGAGATCAGGAACACGACAGGGATGTCCACTCTCACCACTGTTGTTTAACATAGTGCTGGAAGTCCTAGCATCAGCCATCAGACAACAAAAGGAAATCAAAGGCATCAGAATTGGCAAAGAGGAAGTCAAACTTTCACTCTTCGCAGATGACATGATACTCTACATAGAAAACCCGACAGACTCCACCAGAAGCCTACTAGAACTGATCCAAGAATTCAGCCAAGTTGCAGGGTACAAAATCAACGTACAGAAATCGGTTGCATTTTTATACACCAATAATGAAGCAACAGAAAGAGAAATCAAGAAACTGATCCCATTCACAATTGCACAAAAAACCATAAAATACCTCGGAATAAACCTAACCAAGGATACAAGAGATCTGTATGATGAAAACTATAGAAAACTTATGAAGGAAATTGAAGAAGACACAAAGAAATGGAAAAACATTCCATGCTCATGGATAGGAAGAATAAATATAGTTAAGATGTCATTACTACCTAAAGCACTCTACACATTCAATGCAATTCCAATCAAAATTGCACCAGCATACTTCTCAAAACTAGAACAAACTATCCAAAAATTTGTATGGAACCACAAAAGACCCCGAATAGCCAAAGTAATACTGAAAAATAAAACCAAAACGGGAGGTATCACCATCCCAGACTTCAGCCTCTACTACAAAGCTGTCATCCTCAAGACAGTATGGTATTGGCACAAAAACAGACACATAGACCAATGGAACAGAATTGAGAACTCAGAAGTGGACCCAAAAGTATACAGCCAACTGATCTTTGACAAAGCAGGAAAGAATATCCAATGGAAAAAAGACAGCCTTTTTAACAGATGGTGTTGGGAGAACTGGACAGCAACATGCAGAAGAATGAAACTAGATCATTTTCTCACACCATGCACAAAAATCAACTCAAAATGGATAAAGGACCTGAACGTGAGACAGGAAACTATCAACACCCTAGAGGAGAAAGCAGGAAACAACCTCCTTGACCTCCACCGCAGCAACTTCTTACTTGACACATCCCCAAAAGCAAGGGAATCAAGAGCAAAAATAAACTGTTGGGACCTCATCAAGATTAAAAGCTTCTGCACAGCCAAGGAAACAACCCAGAAAATTAATAGGCAACCAACGGAATGGGAAAAGATAGTTGCAAATGACATATCAGATAAAGGGTTAATATCCAGAATCTATAAGGAACTCACCAAACTACACGCCCGAAAAACAAACAACCCAGTGAAGAAATGGGCAGAAGACATGAACAGACACTTCTCCAAAGAGGACATCCAGATGGCCAACAGACACATGAAACGATGCTCAGCATCCCTCCTCATCAGGGAAATACAAATCAAAACCACACTGAGATACCACCTCACGCCAGTCAGAGTGGCTAAAATGAGCAAATCAGAGAACTCTAGATGCTGGCGAGGATGTGGAGAAACGGGCACCCTCCTACACTGTTGGTGGGAATGTAAACTGGTACAGCCCCTCTGGAAAACAGTGTGGAGGTTCCTCAGGAAACTAACAATAGAACTCCCTTATGACCCAGCAATAGCACTGCTAGGAATTTACCCAAGGGATACAGAAATGCTGAGGCATAGGAGCACATGTACCCCAATGTTCATAGCAGCACTCTCCACAATAGCTAAAACATGGAAAGAGCCTAAGTGTCCATCAACAGATGAATGGATCAAGAAGATGTGGTTTATCTATACCATGGAATACTACATGGCAATGAGAAACAATGAAATCTGGCCATGTGTAGCAACATGGATGGACCTTGAGGGTGTTATGCTGAGCGAAATAAGTCAGGCAGAGAAGGACAAATATCATATGTTTGCACGTATAGGAGGATTAGGAGGAACTTGACGGAGGAACAAGGGGGAGAAGAAGGGCGGAAATGGTGGGGGAAAGGGAGAGAGGCAAACCATGAGAGACTCTTGAATGCTGACAAAAACTGAGGACTGATGGATGTGGGGGGGAGGGGGGATGGGCATGGAGTAGGGCACTTGTGGGGATGAGCACTGGGTGTTATGTGGAAACTAATTTGACAATAAACTATTTGTAAAAAAAACAAAAAACAAAAAAACATTGAATGAATAAGAAAATCCAGAGGTGTGTTACCCCATAAATTGAAGTGCCCAGAACAGTGCCACACACACAGTAGGTGCTTAATACATATTTATTGAATTTGCAACAAATGGCTTACTAGCATTCATTGGGAGTTTGGGATTTTCCTGTGTCCATTCCCTGCCCAGTTGACATCTTTATTTTTGTATCCTAGTGTTTTTTTTCCTCACTAGAATTCCAGATGGGTTTTCTAAGAAATTGCTAGCTTTATGACATCACTAGCACTCAGTCTTAGATAAATTTTTGCTGCTGGAGAAACAGGCAAGAATTAGAGAATGGGTGCGGGGGTGTGGGGGCTAGGTTATGGCAAAGTGAATTAACTTGAGCTCCAAAGTGAGACCTGGGCTCTACATCTTAAAAGCACTGTCACCTTGGGAGGAATATTCCCCTCCACCTGAGCTTTACTCTCTTTATCTGTAGAATGAGGGCATCGTACTATCTCCTAGGGTAGAAGTGAAGATTCAAAGAGGTCATCCGTGTCAACTGCTTAACCCAGTGCTGATGTATGTTAAATATTCAATAAATGGTAGCTATGACTTATTTTAATTGTTATTAGTCATATTGGTGTATATATCAGTAATTGCTATACTTTTTACTTTTGTGTTAAAATTCAGATTCTCTTGTGGCATTGTAGTTATTATCCTATGTAAAATTCCTTGCAGTTTTAACTTAACTGTTTCTATAGCTTTCCATAGTATATTGTGAGTTTCTTGCATTAAAAGAAAAGTGTGTCACTGATACTAACTAAAGAACCTCAACACTTTGGCTATCTTGTTACTCCAAAATATAGTTTTTGTGATTCCAGGCTTTTAGGAAAGAATGAGAAATCGTGCTATATAAGAAAAGTCTGGTATCTCTTTCTACAAGATGGGAAATGTCCTTCCTGGAAGTTGTCAGTTTGACTTTGCCTACATGTAATTATCCTATCACACACTACTATTGAACCAAGACTGTCACCACGGTCAGAATGCAAGAGTCTGAAATACCTCAAAAATCAAGGTAAAGTCAGTTTCCTTTTCTCTGCCCTGTTTGCACGATACTGTGGCAAGGGATGAACTGGAATATATGTTTTGGAACTATCTTCCCTCTAAATATTAAAAATGTAAATAAGTAATGAAGTTTGAGGTTGACAGAGGATTTAAAGGGATGGCCACCCAGCCCTTGCTGGTAAAATATGGCTCACTTAATGACATTTCAGTCCTAAATCACCTCACTGCAGGCGAGTTTGTGGCTGAGAGGGTTGCACAAAAACATTCCTTTAGGACCATTTAGAAGGGCTGAATAAGCAAAGCACCCCGTGTGACAACACTCCAGATATCAAAGGGGTGGTTCAGGTACACATATTATTGCCTGTGGCTCCAGGCCCAATAACCTTTCCCTTGTAGAGATAGATTCCCTGGACAGAAAACAAATCTCTTTCCAAGTTAGAGAATTTTATCAGATTTATCTCTCATTGTCAGATCAGCATGCAGGAAACAAACGAAGTCTGCAGCATGATTCAGATTAGAAAGAGAGCAATTTACAGTGCTCACTGGCTTCTCGTAAACCTTATTAGTGTTTGCCATGAGGTGCCAAGGAGCCATAAAGAATTGTCCTGTTGAACATTCATATGTGCTTAGTCTCTTATTATATGTCCTCAACACAGCCTTTTAAATAATGGCAGCCAGAGCATCTCGTGAGCAGGAAATGAGAAAGTTACACATGTTTTTGTCTTATAACCAAATATTCTTCCCTATCTTTTTAAAGTCTCCCACTGGGAGGCAAAGTGCCGGGTTGTTTTTTGTTTTGTTTTGTTTTGTTTGTTTTTTGTTTTTTTTTTGGTTTCATTTTTCCTTAAGCTGTTGCCTGTAAATCCCACTTTGTTTTAGATTTGTCACAGTCCTGAAATGGAATTAAGTTGCTTATTGTATGCTCATGTCTTCTATTATGTTGAATTTGGGGGCATTTCTTAATTCAGTCATGGCTATACAGTTGCTCGAGTCCACATTTCCCTTTGAATTGTAGCTCATAGTATCCTAATGATGTGAACACATGTATGTATGGATAGGGCCAACTTATTTATTTATTAGATTTCAATTTTCTTATTTCCTTAATGTTCTCAATATACTTGACCTAATAAGAATAATAGCTGACATTTGTTGAATGCTTATTGGGTGGCAGGCACCTTACATTTTTATGTTATTTAACCGTCGTAACATCATGAGATAAGTACTGTTATCACCTTCATTTTAGAGATGAAGAAAAGAGTTGTCTCAGGACTCACTGCTAACTGAACAGAAGAGCTAGGAATCACATCCCTGCTTTAACTGCTGCACTGCTGTCTCTCCAACATTGACTTACAGTTTATTGAACATGATGCCTTAGATATCATGAGTGTCAGAGAGGAGACTCAGGATGGGAAGATGAGAAGAAAGAAGAGTAAATAGAAAGAGGAGTAACATGTAGTTTTGTGAATAGTGGAGCAAAAAGGATCTTAGTCACACAATTGGCTCTTGTGGAATTGAATTGAATTGGCTTCTTAGGTGCCTTGTTAATGGAAAGTGATATGGGTGGGCCTCTCAGGCATTCTGAGAACTAGAAAAAGATCATATTTAACTACAGAAGATTATGAATATGGTTTTGATAATTTTTTTATCTTGAAATAATTTATACTCTTAAAGAAGTTATGGAAAAGTACAAAGAACTCCCATATTATCTCTCCCCAGACTTCCTTATTTGTTAACATTTGACCACATTTTTTGGGGGGGAGTTATTTTTCTCTCTCAATAGATACTCATTATTTAATGGACCATTCAGAAATAAATTGCAGAACATCCTTTGGTGTTTATTTTCTAAGAATAAGTAAATTCTCTTACATAACCATATTATAATAATTACCTTCAGAAGATTAACACTGATTCAGCACTAATATCTAATCTAGAGAGTTTATTTATATTTCACCAATCATCCCAATGAAAATATTTTTGGAGGTATATTCAGGGATCCATCTAGGATCACATGTTGCATTTGGTTGCCAATTCTCTTTAGTCTTTTAGTCTATAACAGGTCTTGTCTTTGTCTTTTTTCATTTTGACATTAAAATGTTTTTTAAATGTTTATTTTTGAGAGAAAGTGAATGAGGAGGGGTGGAGAGCAAGGTGGACAGAGGATCCCAAGTGGGCTCTGTGCTGACAGCAATGACCCTGATGTGGGGCTTGAACCCATGAACCATGAGATTATGGCCTGAGCCAAAGTTAGACACTCAACTGACTGAGTCACCCAGGCACCCCATCATTTTGACATTTTTTAAAGAGTACAGGCCAGTTATTTTGTAAACTATCTTTCAATTGCATTTGTCTGATGTTTCCTCATGATTGGATTGAAATTATACACTTTGGGTAGGAAGAACACTGAAGCAATGCTGTGTTTTTCTCAGTGAATCATGTCAGAAGACACATGATGCTAATTTATTTCATTACTACTACTGTTAACAAGTTTCTCTGCTACAAAGTTAAACGGTTTCAGTGGATTAAAGTTAAAATTGGACTTAGATGCCAGATGCCTTGGAAATTGATTCAAAGCAAGTCCATTACCCAAGCAACTTGAGTATTTTGAAAGACCTAGCTTCCTGATCTGTAAGCCTCAGGACCATGCCGTGGAAAGTGATGGCAACCTAGGTCTTATCTCTTTCACCAGCATCTCCAAGTAGTCATTCTGTTTATACTTAAGAAAATGTCTTGATAGTTGGTAAACTTTTAATGAGATAAGTGGAATATCAAAATATTTCTATGTCAAAACAAAATATGATTTTTATCATAGATTGAGATTATGGGTGAGCAGAGCCATTTCTAGATCAATTACTCTTGGGATGGGAATGGAGGGTGTTGTCAAATTAGCTTTGTGCTGTTATTGGGCAAGGAGATAGATGGCCTCATATCTGGTCTGGAGGCCCAATTCCCTGCAGCAGGATTGGGTCAAGTTGGAAGGTCTGGCAACTGAAATTGCATCCTGCCCTTCTTATGGAGGGATAGTGTTATTTGTGAATATTTGGTGATTACATTAAATGACAGAGGAGGGATATGTCCAGGCAGAAGGCAGTTGGATTCACCAGCAGTCCATCAGAATGTGTGTGTGTGTGTGTGTGTGTGTGTGTGTGTGCACTTGTGTGTGCTATGTATATCATGGGGAAATGGGCAGGTGCATAAATGGGGTTGGTGCAGATAGAGAAGAAATGTAGAAAAGAAATGACATATTAGGACCCAGTCATTAAAGGCCTGTGCATTAAATAGATGCATGGACTGTAGGGGAGAAAATCAGATTAAAGAATTAGAGAATAAAACCAGGTCTGGGCTGGTACCAAGTGTGACTTGACGGAGGCTCCCATGAGTGAGACTAGAGAACTAGTGAAATTTTTAGCATAAAATCTGGACTGATCTTAGAGGCTGAGGGAGAGAACCAAAGTGTTGCAACTGGGAGAGAGGTGGGGCACAGGCTCTGGATCAAGTGTGATCAGCTTATGCTGTTAAAGGTCGGAGGCTCATCATCAGCAATGATGCAATCAGCATGGGTAGTTATATTCACCTTACCCAAGCCACACTCACCTTAGGGTTGCATTATTATTTGGGGTCATGGGCATCTTAGGAAAATTTCTCTCTTCCAAAGTTCTTCAATCATGTATCACTTGTGCAGCACTATTGGGGCCAATAAACACATAGTATGATTTGTTCTGTGTACCCTTCCAAGAGATAACATAAGACTGAGAAAAAATGGTTTCCTTTCTGTATTGGGTAGGTGGATTGGGTGGATGTGGAAGGAGACAATCAGAATGCAAAATAAAATATGTATTGTTAAAGAACTATGTCGGAATAAAACTTTTTACAAAATAATTGCCTTTAAAAATCACCCATTCTTACCCTCTGTAATTCGGTTCCCTTTCAAATTCCTGTTGTAATCCCTTTCTTCTCCAATGACATTTCCTATTTGTTTAATTTAAGCAATGTTCCTAGAGATCATAGCAATGAGATGTTGTATAAACATACAATGGGGCAGCGTGGAAACCCTTACCATGGTAACAGAAACCATAGAAGTGCGTGTGTGTGCGCATGCTTGTGCATGTGTGCATGTATGTGTGTATAAAGCGGTTTTGAGGTCAAAGCTTTGCAGAGCTCATGCAATTGAAAAAACGAAGTGTTTCATTGTGATCATACTGCTATTTGAGTCCATTGTTTTGTCATCATGATTTAGCATTTGTTGTGTGTCTACGGTTCCCTGGACAGACCTGGAATTAGATGTCAACTATGCTTAGTGGATTTATGCTTGAAATTAGATAGCAAAACCACAAAATAGCAAAAGATAATACTTCCAAAACAGAAATATTGACTAATGTGTTCCTAGAAAAGAAGGGTAGGGAGAAAATGAGTTTGACCCAGGTGGTGAGGAATGCAGAAAGGGTGAGAAGACTTCTGTGTCTAGCTTAGGGAGAGTTCGCAGCCGTCTCTAAGAACCCTAGGAGGGACTGCAGAGGCTGCATATCTAACACTTTAATCCTCCTCCGCCACAGCTCAGACCCCCTGGGGATAAGTCTTGATGAGGAGGCTCCCTGTCTTGGACAATAATAACAAGCTGCCCTCAGTGTGAGGTCAGTTTTTAGGTGGAAGTTTTACTCTACTACTCACATAACCAATGCAGCAAATAATCAAGTCCTCAAGCTTTGAGGGAAACCCTGAGGAGATTTTTCTATTAAGGATGTAAAGGTCATTCAAAAATAAAGATATAATTTCTTAGAATAAGTTCCTCCCCACCTTAACAGGTGCCTCAGATCATCTCTTTTTTTTTTTCCAACCTCAGATACCCCCTACACTTTTTAATATTAAATGTCTCAATAACAAAAGTAAGCTGTGCATTATTTATGGAAACTGCATAATATTAACTTTACTAATTACATGGTTGCTCACTTTCCCAGGACCAGATCACCTCTCATTTGTTTCCAACTGCCATGGGCACCATGTGTTGAAGAGTAAGACAGAAATAATAAACTGCAGGTTTCCAAAGTAATCACGTGTTATTTCTGCAGCTCACACAGGGAGTTTGCCATCTGGGTTGAAGGACACATCATCCCACGATAGAGTGGAGTGAGTCAGGCTTTCCCCCTTACCCACCCATGTGACCACTGGAGAAACTTGGAATGGAATTTCGAGGCCAAAATGACCCAAGTTCAGACACTTGATACAGCAACTTCCTAATTATGTGAAATTTTCTGCAAGTAATTTCTCTGCCTCTTGGTTCTCTGTATATAAATTAGAGGTAATGAGTCCTAATTTCTAGTGGTTCTGAATCTTAAGTGAGGTGATACAAAATGGTGCTTGGCATGGGGTAAGTTTCAAATGAATGGTGGCTCTTAGTTTCTTTCCACTCCATTTCATGCTCTTCTAAACTCCTGTATACTAAGCTGAGAAGGCATAAGAGATGGCATTCCTACCAGCCTTGCTATAAATTGGTACTAGAAATCTTAAACTAGGTTATATTCTGCCAGAGGATTTGCTGAGTTATGGGAGCTGCTTTTTGCCAAGTGTTAACCTATCCTCCCATTTCTCCTTGGTTAAGGAGCTGGTGCCCCACCTACTTATTGGAGAACTGGGCTATTTACTGGATCCTTGAACTGGATTCGGATAAATTCATGTCATTCAGCAACTCTTTATTGGTATTTATTAGGATTGGCAGGTGTGAGCTCTCCCTCTAGATCTGTGAAATAATTCTTGTGATTACAGCACCTATTTGGGTCCCTGGATCTATAAATTCTTTCTGTGTCCTCCTTCTCCTCCTCTTCTTCTTCCTTCTTCCTTCTTTCTTCTTCTTCTAAGGGTTTTCTACTTGAATGCTGTTTCACCTCACATGGTCAGTTCTGTTCTGACGTAGTGGAGACATGGAGCTTCCTTCAACCGACACAGCTTGGTTAGATGCCAGCCAAGAGTTCCTCCAGGATATTTTGGCTGTGGGATAAGTTACAGATAGTCTGGCCTTGCTATCTGCAATGATCATTTGTTGTAGTAATAATAACAATCACTGAGTACATAATTGTCTAAAAACTTGAACTTTATTAATTATCCTGCATTTCAGTTTGGCTTCTGGCAACTCCATCTAGACTCTATTTTATTCTCTCATCTGTCATTTCTACCACAAATCCTCAAATGATCTCTAGCTTCCCACTTTCCCCTATATCACCGTGTCTTTGAGCCACTGGCTTTTACTGTGAATTTTTACTAAGCTAGAGACTTAACGCCCTTCTCAATGGTCTGGACAAGAAACAGAGTCATCAGTGTCTCTCCATGTTTTCTGTTTTTCTGTGTCTGGTATAGCCCAGATAGCTATTATTGAAGCAGGTTGTGTGTTTCTAGACTACTGAATCAATTCAATACACGCTTGTTGAACCTAGGACCTGAGGAACTGGTCAGGCTGCAGGCTAGTAGCTGGGGACACAGAAGTGAAACCCTCTACCTCCTCTCTAAGAGATCATATTTCAGTTGGGAAGCTAGGCATTTAAACAACCAACCGTGGCACACCGTGCCAAGTACTATAACTAAAGCATAAACAAAGTGACTTTGAGGTATAGTTTTGCCTCATGTGTACCTGAAGCACGCTGTAGTATTTTGACTTCCTCTAGAGTCACAATTTATCTCTGTTTGCCCAGGCAGTTCCAGTTTATAAATAAGTCCTGCTTTCACTCATGGTGTTTCTATTTGGATTATAAGTTGCATAGCCTTCCTATGTATAAATTGAGAACCAATATATGAGGCTAGTTTGATTTGGGGACAATTACATTTCTATTTATCAATAATTTTTTATTTGCTGGCTTTACATGAATGGTTGAGGCAGTAGAATAGATTATTGATCTGGTTCACCTTTTTCATCAGCAGTAATGCTTATGCTTTTCCAGAGTAAATCAAATGTAAGGCAACAGTCTTTTGCCTCAGCCCATTTGTGGTTTTCAGTGAATAATTCAACAATAGTATGAGCTGTTAAAAGTATTATTTCCTTGAAAACCAAAATGGGAGGCATCACCATCCCGGACTTTAGGCCCTACTACAAAGCTGTAATCATCAAGACAGTATGGTAATGGCACAAAAAAAGACACATAGACCAATGGAATAGAATAGAGAACACAGAATTGGACCCACAAATGTATGGCTAATGAATCTTTGACAAAGTGGGGAAGAGCATCCAATGGAAAATAGCCTCTTTAACAGATGGTGCTGGGAGAACTGGACAGCAACATGCAGAAGAATGAAACTAGATCATTTTCTCACATCATACACAAAAATAAACTCAAAATGCATAAAGAACCTGAATGTGAGACAGGAAACCATCAAAACCCTAGAAGAGAAAACAGGAAAAAACCTCCTTGATCTCAACTGCAGCAGTTTCTTACTTGACACATCCCCAAAGGCAAGGGGATCGAGAGCAAAAACGAACTACTGGGACCTCATCAGGATAAAAAGCTTCTGCACAGCAAAGGAAACAATCAGTAAAACTAATAGGCCACTGACGGAATGGGAAAAGATAGTTGCAAATGACATATCACATAAAGGGATAGTATCCAATATCTATAAGGAACTCATCAAACTCCACACCCGAAAAACAAAGAATCCAGTGAAGAAATGGGCAGAAGACATGAACAGACGCTTCTCCAAAGAGGACATCCTGATGGCCAACAGACACATGAAATGATGCTCAGCGTCCCTCATCATCAGGGAACTACAAATCAAAGCCACACTGAGATACCACCTCATGCTGGTCAGAGTGGCTAAAATGAACAAATCAGGAGACTCTAGATGCTGGCAAGGATGTGGAGAAACGGGCACCCTCCTACACTGTTGGTGGGAATATAAGCTAGTGCAAACCCTCTGGAAAACAGTATGGAGGTTCCTCAAAAAATTAACAGTAGTAGAACTCCCCTATGACCCAGCAGTAGCACTGCTAGGAATTTACCCAAAAGATACAGGAGTGCTGATGCATAGGGGCACATGAACCCCAATGCTCATAGCAGCACTCTCCACAATAGCCAAAACATGGAAAGAGCCTAAGTGTCCGTCAACTGATGAATGGATCAAGAAGATGTGGTATATTTATACAATGGAATACTACATGGCAGTGAGAAAGAATGAAATGTGGCCATTTGTGGCAACATGGATGGACCTTGAGGGTGTTATGCTAAGCGAAATAACTCAGGCAGAGAAGGACAGATACCATATGTTTGCATGTATAGGTGGATTAGGAGGAACTTAACAGAGGATGATGCAGGAGAAGAAGGGGAAAAATAGTGGGGGAGAGGGAGGGAGGCAAACCATGAGAGACTCTTGAATGCTGAGAGCAAACTGAGGGCTGATGGAGGTGGGAATGGGGGGGAGGGGGGTAATGGGCATGGGGGAGGGCACTTGTTGGGATGAGCACTGGGTGTTATATGGAAACCAACTTGACAATAAACTATTTAAGGAAGGAAAAAAAGTATTATATCCTTAATCATTTAAGTTTTAAAATAATTCCCCAAGGAGTTGACTAAATATCTGAAAAAAAAAAGATCCAAACCCATATTTTATTATTCTAAGTCGCCTGTACCATTTTGCCTTGGTAGTTGGTAGAGAGAATTGCTCGCAATTATTCCTCATAGTTTTTAGCTTCAGTATGAATGTATAGGCAAATGCTGATCATTAATAAATCTAGATCTGAATTCTATGGGATTCTAAAGAAAGTAAGTTCAAGTTAACATATGCCTTAGAGACTGTATTGATTTCATAGCCAAAATAGAATTCACTCATTTATTCATTCATCCACCCACTGAATGAATAAAATCTATACCTATTGGGCGCTGACTATGTGCCGGACAATCTAGGAGGCACACAAGATACAGCGATGATTTATCCAGACATATCTCTGCTCCCACGGAACTTACAGAGGTTGAACCTCTAAAAGTGATTTTAATTTCATCCACCCGATGTTCTATAGGACCCAGATCCATTCATTAACTTAAAAAGGAATGTTGATGGCTACCTGTAACCCTACCATCTGATTGGAAAGACAAAACAAATAATGACATGAAAGCCCTTCAAAATTTATGTCACCAGAAAGCAGTGAATAGGAAAAGATCACTGAAAATGAAGTCAGAGAATGTAGATTTTTGTCAAAACACAGTCCATTATTAACTCTGACCATAGGTGCATCACTTAGCCTCTCTGAACCCAAGTTTCCCACTCTGTACCACAGTGTAACTTTTCATATGAATTTTATCCACCTGAAAAACCAAACTCTTCAGAGCCTTTAATTCCCTGACTCTTGTATTGAGGTTGATTGACTTACTGAAAAAAGTGCTTTATTCTTAGAGGATTTGATTATGAAGTTATCTTTATATTCTGCTGCTGTCAGTAGATTTACCATAAATGTTTCCTGAGAGTCTCTCTCTTGAAGAGATTCAGACCCCAGTTAAGTTCATCCTAATTAAAAATAGAACCCTGAGATGCAGCAGCTGTAGCACCTCTTAAACCTCTTCAAATAACATTGAACAACTAAGTGCCTGCTACTGTGGAGATACTGCCCACAGAACCAGCAGCAGGCCCCCTCAGAAAACGATAACACTCTAAGTGGCTGTCAGTCCTTAGTAATTTCTAGTAGTTCAGGGGATGCTACCTTATCTACTAAGAGTTCTAAATGTTCCTGGTAGAAGAAAAAAAATGCATATCCTTTATTTAAAAAAAATTGCCCTGCCCACAAAAACAAAATCCTCCAAAACAATATGGAGCAAACAGAGATGTACAGCCATAATGAAGCCTATCATCTGAATGGAGTAGTAGTCATGGAGCTGTAGTCATGTTGGTGTCTAGCAGGTTTGGAGTAAAAGGCAATCTCATTTAGAAAATGAACATTGACTCCTATGGAGATAGAAGAATTTACTTCTTTTCTTCCTGCTTTGTAAATAAATGACAAAAACTCTCAAATATATAACTCAAAAATTGATTTTGGCTATAATGGAATGTTTTCTGACTTTGTTTCTTATTTTCTTTTGATTCTTTAAGGAGAGTTTTAAAACTTCCTTCTCCTTTCCATAATAGAAATTTCAACTACTAAGAAATTACCAAATGAAAAATTATAGAAGGTACTTTGTATGTAAGGCAAAGCTCAGAGGAAGATCTTGTTATCATATTTCAACAGCTATTCACTGTGGAGACATGTTTTTCCCCGTTCTAAATTGCATGGATCACTATTCATTAATAAGCAGAATGACAACTATTTAGACTGCCAAATCTCTTTATAAACATTTCCTTAGGTGGGTGAGATTTTTATACACTTTCCCAAAGGGCCAAGTTGATAGAAATAGACTTTCGCTTTACTTCCACAGGGCTCTGGATCCAAATCCCTATGTCAAAATGTATGTTATTCACTTCCTACACTTGGTTGTGTGATCCCTCTGAAGGCTGGCCCAAGAGAGTCCTTTCTGATGCGACTTTCAGCATAGCCATCAGTCACAAGGTAAGGATGTGACTGTGGGCCTTTTGCAAAATGAAAGCTCCCAACTAGAGGCTTGTCTTTTATAAGAAGAACAGGTCCAATTCTCCTCAGAAGTTCATGGCTACCTGCATAGTACGATTTGAGAAATCTTAAGCCTTCTGACCCAGATATTTTCCCTATTGAGCCCTATATTATCACTAACAGTATATGATTCCTATGGGTTAAATCTTTCCAGCCATTCTCTTTAAAATATGGCCACAGTTCTGGGAAAGGTCCTGATACTCTGGTGTGTCTGACTTCATAAGATTCTTTTTTCTTTGACAAAAGAAACAAAGTAGGATGAGGAAACTCAGGAAACTCAGTAACTGGCAGGGGAAGGGTGAAAACGGATGAGCATAATGGAAGATGAAGTGCCAGTGTGCCAGTGAGAGTCAGTTTGGTTCCATTTATGAGTAAGGATTTGATGTGCCTATGCACTGTGTTAGCTTTTGGAATGTTCCCATGAGCCTCTAGCTGACTGTAAATGGAGAGTATCTTTCTGGAAAAACAAGTTGGAAATATTTATCAAGGTGATAAAGAGGACTTATAGAGAGAGAACCAGTAATTTCAGTTGCAGGACTCTATCCTAAAACAATAATCAGCAATGAGCAAATTTGGACCTAAAGATGTTCATTGGGACGTTATATACAATTGCAAAAATAAACAGGTTAAATGTTTATTAATAAGAGAATTAATGCTATGGGAATGAATTTATGCTATAAAACTGACTAAAACAGTATGCAAAATATACTAATAATATGATCTCAAGCATTTAAAGTATATATGCATAGATAAAATAATAGAATTTTAATTAGTGGTTTTCCATAAATGATTATTTTTCTTTATTCCTTTATGTATTTTCCACAGTGGTCATTTATTACATTTAGATACGGAAAGAAATGTTATTAAAAAACTCATCCAAGAGCAAATGTTTGTGTGAAAGTTACAAGCCTAAAATATGGGTGTCCTCTGAGGAGTTTGAGTATTGCTCTTTAGCAATTTCCCAGTGGATAACTAAAGATCTGTCAGACTTTTCCTTATGTATGGGTACTTTGTGTTCAAGGGCTTTAATTCTACATAAAGATGTCTACAAAGGATGAAATTTGGCACCTACAGTTTGATTTTGGATAGTATTGTAGCTTGCTGTGTCCGAATTTGAGATAAAAATAAATTGGATGGAGTTTCTCATGGGGAGATGTTTTCTGAGCCATTTTTTTTAGAATTGGACAATAGCAGACACATGCAAGAGGTAAGGGAATTCCCCTCAGGCCACAGATACATGTAACAGTTTTATCTCTTGACTAGACACAGACTTGAGTCATCAAACTCTTTTTCCTAAGTTTGGTTTGATTTCCATGTTTCAAACATGTCTGACACATCTGAGGAGGGGATCTGGGATCACTGTCTTGGTGCCATTTTTCTGGTCTTTTCTTCACCCACAGTGCATTTCACACCTATCTCCTCTCATGTTCTTTTGGCCCAGATTAAGTAGAATCTACTCCTTGAAACCACTACTGCTGCCCTCATTGAGTGTGATCTCCCCCTCTTTTGAACCTCCATGATACACTTTGCTGTTTTTACATCAATTCTCTATTAGACTGTCAATTTCTTTAAAAAACAACGTTTTAAAAAATTTATTTATTTTGAGAGAGAGTGTGTGCAGGGGAGGGGCAGAGACAGAGAGAGAGAATCCCAAGCAGACTCTGCAGTGTCAGTGCAGAGCTCGATGTGGGATTTGAACTCATGAACTGTGAGATTGTGACCTGAGCTGAAATCAAGAGTCAGATGCTTAACTGACTGAGCCACCCAGGTGCCCCTAGATTGTCAATTTCTTAAGCACAAAGGCTGCTAATGATTTTATCTCTCATGTCTTCCTCATGTTGGCAGAATTGAGCTTACTTATTTAATGAATCAGGTGTTCATTTAGCTGGCCCACAGTCTGCATCCCTTTCTTCATGCAATTTAGATATGATCCCATCATTTAGCTCAAAAAGATTACTACAAGTGAGGGTAACTACATTTTTCAAAACTTCTCAATGAGTTATCTTTCTAGAGTGAACTATTTATAGATGGAAAACATAGAACACAGAACTACAAACTACTCTTGGTTTAAATTACCAGGGCTCTCCACTGTGGTTTATTTAACTTTAGTAGTAGGGAAAACAATGTGGGCTTTAGTGTTAGAAAGAACTAACACTAAACCTTGAACCTAACTTGAACACTTATTGGCAGTGGGATTTTGGATAAATGATTTATCTTCTTCCTGCCTCAGTTTCCTTACTTGTAATATGTGTCATTAATCAATGGCTGTCTCCCAGCATTGTTGTGAGGATTATATAGAATAATATGTGAAAGCACTTAATATAGTGTCTGGCATACAGATTTAAGATTTTGTGCTTGGAGAACCTGGGTGGCTCAGTCGGTTAAGTGTCCAGCTTCGACTTAGGTCATGATCTCCTGGTTTGTGAGTTCAAGCCCTGCACTGGGGTCTGTGCTGCCAACTCAGACCCTGGAGCCTGCTTCAGATTCTATGTCATTCTCTCTCTCTGCCCTTCCCCTGCTCACACTCTGTCTCTGTCTCTCTCTCTCAAAAATAAACAAACATTAAAATTGTTTAAAAAATTTTGTGCTCATGAGAACAGAGGATCTATCATGTTCTGGACGATTTATGCCCTCTTAGCAAGCCAAGGATAAGCACCCTAGACTTTGTAGGGCAGTATTTATTTAATTTCTGGTTCATTGCTCTGAAATCACTGATATGTTTGTATAACACAGCTCCAAAACAGTGGCTCCTTTGAAATTTTTGAGGGAATACTGAGATTATTCAATAAATTTCTGCAGGAAGAGCTCATTTGGATATAAGAATATAATCTATGAATCTTTTCTCAAAGCAAGAGTTCAGTGGGCTCCAGAGCTACCCTGCTTGGGTTAAAAACCCTCCGCTATACTTACCCACTCTGTTTCTGAGAGACGATCTTATCTATATGATGGAATAATGATAACAATATTATCATTATGTTTGCCAAACACTTAAAACAGTGCCTGGCACATAGTAAGCAGTTGAACAAAGTTAGCAACTCCTAATGAATTGATTTAAAAGGGGGAGCTCTTCCAGGACCATGTTGAGCCAAGTATTCCCATAATGAAGTGAAGCTTTTATTGTCGTCCGGGTGCCATCTCTGTGGGGAAGAAGGGAGCATATACTTTGGAGACTTGTGCCTCACAGTGGTTTGGATTTGTTAACAGCCTAGTCAAGGAACACAGTGTGCTGAAAAAAAATTGCCAGACGCCAAATGAGATAAGGAGCGTCCTGTGAGCAGTGACAGACTTGAGCACTCCCAGCAAATAGACAAGGGAAGTGATGGCTCTGTCTAAGAAATCTTGTCCTTCAACCTTGACACCACTGATTTTCCAGATGCTGCTGACCACATAAATAAACACAGGAACTTTCTGATAATGGAATGTCTTCATTTTCTGATGTAATTTCTACCTCTGTTCACAACATGGATACTTAATAGAGTAAAAATGAAATGGTGTGTCTGAGTGGATAATCTAATAATTAGATTATCTGATATTAGGAAGTAATTATATATATAAATAATATATGTAATATATTAATACTATTAATGTAATATAATAATATATTAATAAATAATTTGTTCTGGTTCTATGATCTATTAGATTTTTTCTTCTTTCTCTCCTTATATTCCATCTCTTTTTTCCTTCGAGTTTTTTAATGTAATCTTCTAATCCTTTGATTGAATATCTATTTTAGCTATAACAGTTTATCATTTAACAGATGATCTCATAGGATTTTAAGTTTTCCTCTGCTCTCTACACTGTCTCTTCTTTCTTGGCTGTTTGTTTGTTTCTGCCTTTTGTGTTAGATTTCCTCAAATGTCTGGTGAACCTAGGTTGTTTATTCATAATCATAAGTGAAACGCTAAAAATGTATTGGCATTGTGCTTCACAAAAAATTAACAAGAGAATAAGTCATATTTCTCCTGGGAGGGGGTCCCCCAAATATCTGAATCTTAGTTCTTCTTTCCTGAGTCCTTCACTTTCTCTGGGGAGGATTTTAGAATATGTGGGAGGTATAAGTTTGGGTGCAAGCATTCTCAGAGCTGAATGTGGGCTGGAAATGTGGGCATCTCATTGCTCACATTTTTAGGACAGGTGTGAGAGATTGCACTAACAGTGCCAATATTTCACATCTCCCTGTAAGCCCTTTGCTGTATGACTCTGCAGTCCTCTCACTACACAGTAGAGTCTTTTCCTCCTAGAGTTAAATCTGAGGTGGTTTGTTACTTTGGGCAACAGGATGTGGCAATTCCAAGCCTTGGACTTGTGTTTTTGGGCCTGTTCTCTCATGCCTGTCAGTGGCATGAGAACATTTTGAGCTCTCTTGCTGGAAGTGAGAGGCTTATGGATCAGAATGGAATCATGTAGTCACCCTTCCCAAAGTGAGTCTGAAACAGTCAACCAGTCTCCCAACCTCTGAGCATTTCCAGCTAAACCTTTATTCATAAGCAATACATTGTTATTGTTGAATACCATTGTAATTTATGGTTGTTTGTTACAAACATTATTGCCATGACAGATAACTGTACTACAGAGTTTTACCTTCCTCCTCAGGGCTACAAAGCTCTTCAGAAATTAGCCTCCTGTTCTTTTGCCCTGATTGGGGAGAAGTCACCAATTATATGGGGTACAAGAGGGATTGGGTTGACCAACCGAACCTTATACTAATTTTCAACGAGTCATCATTTGAATCACATCCTGGCCCCCCATTCGGAGGTTTCTGATATGACCATTATGGAGCTTTTCCAGGATTCCGGAAAATTAGAGTTGTGTCATTATTAGAGTTGTTTCCTTTCTAATTTCCCTCTGTAGGCACCAGGTTTTGGCCTTTTCCTATTTGCTAGGTCATCTCCCCCTCCACTTTCCAGTGTCTGATGTTTTTATTCACTTCTCTTTATTGTGATATCCTACTTAATTTACCTAGTCCTTTGGGGCTTGGGCCCTTTAATTTAATTCTTTTCTCTCATAGAGATTTTAGGAGGAAGTAGGGATAAACATGTATTTCAGTATTCCATGCTTAGCCAGAAATATCTCCAGTTATTTACTTTTCTTCTCCCTGATTCTAAGTTCTAAGTCTTTGTGTGTCTGTGCGTGCGCACATGTGAATGTTCGACAGGTGTAATTTAATTCAGGGTTTTAAATGACATGATTATAAATATCTCTCTGAACAACTTAATAATATAATGAAAATTAACTACTAATGCTTTCTCTCTTCTGTCCTGACTTTCATATATTAATTCATTCAGTAGCTTTTCTTCAAGGGTCTACTGTGGGCCAGGCATTGTGTCAGTACAGGTGAAACAGTAGGGAACGAAATAGACATTTTCCATCTCCTCAAGGAAACTATAATAAGGAGCTCCATCAAAAATCTTTCCTAAACACTTCTTTCTGCATTGTCCTTGTAAATATTAGTGAGGCCCATCAGCTACCTCCGTTGTTCACTTAAACTGGTGATCCAGTTTAAGAGTAGAATCACATGGTTGTTAGCTTAAATATTGGCCAATAACTTAACCTCCAAAAGCCTTGGGATCTTCAGTGTAGTGTGTGAAGTAATTAAAAACATCCTGTTAACATTTAAAAATCAAGAACACTCTCCTCTTTCTTTCTAACACATACATAAGTATGTGCACACACACATACACACATTCTGATTTCTTTTGAAACTCGGAAGGCACTACAGCATTGGGCCACCTTCTTGCATGGCAACATTAAGCAAAGATCAATAGGGGCTGACTTTTTTTTTTTTAACTGGGAAAATAACTTTATTTTGTTTGGAGGTGTGAACAGATATCCAGTCTCAGAACTTCTGGAATTGCTGTTTGGTGCTGAAGGCCTTGATGACTTTGAGCACATTGAAGTGCATAGTCTCACTCAAGGGCCAGCACCCAGTGTGACAGTGTTGCCAATCTTGACATCCCTGAAGCAGGGGACAGGTGCATGGACATGTTATTGTAACATTCCTCAAAGCAGTTGTACTTTTGGATGTAATGGAGGTAGTCTCATTAGATGACAGTGACCCTCTACATCTTTACTTTGGTCACCATGCCATACAAAATGCATCCTCTGATGGAGATATTACCAGAAAAGGAGAATTTCTTGTCAATATAGGTACCCTTAAAGGTATCCTGAAGCCCAGGTCAGTGTTTTTGAAGTATTGCTGAAGCTTCTCCTTGCCAGTTTCTCCAAGCAGGAGGGGCTGACTTCTCTTTTTTTTTCTTAAATAGTTTATTGTCAAGTTGGTTTCCATATAACACCCAGTGCTCATCCCAACAAGTGCCCTCCCCCATGCCCATTACCCCCCTCCCCCCCATTCCCACCTCCATCAGCCCTCAGTTTGCTCTCAGCATTCAAGAGTCTCTCATGGTTTGCCTCCCTCCCTCTCCCCCACTATTTTTCCCCTTCTTCTCCTGCATCATCCTCTGTTAAGTTCCTCCTAATCCACCTATACATGCAAACATATGGTATCTGTCCTTCTCTGCCTGAGTTATTTCGCTTAGCATAACACCCTCAAGGTCCATCCATGTTGCCACAAATGGCCACATTTCATTCTTTCTCACTGCCATGTAGTATTCCATTGTATAAATATACCACATCTTCTTGATCCATTCATCAGTTGACGGACACTTAGGCTCTTTCCATGTTTTGGCTATTGTGGAGAGTGCTGCTATGAGCATTGGGGTTCATGTGCCCCTATGCATCAGCACTCCTGTATCTTTTGGGTAAATTCCTAGCAGTGCTACTGCTGGGTCATAGGGGAGTTCTACTACTGTTAATTTTTTGAGGAACCTCCATACTGTTTTCCAGAGGGTTTGCACTAGCTTATATTCCCACCAACAGTGTAGGAGGGTGCCCGTTTCTCCACATCCTTGCCAGCATCTAGAGTCTCCTGATTTGTTCATTTTAGCCACTCTGACCAGCATGAGGTGGTATCTCAGTGTGGCTTTGATTTGTAGTTCCCTGATGATGAGGGACGCTGAGCATCATTTCATGTGTCTGTTGGCCATCAGGATGTCCTCTTTGGAGAAGCGTCTGTTCATGTCTTCTGCCCATTTCTTCACTGGATTCTTTGTTTTTCGGGTGTGGAGTTTGATGAGTTCCTTATAGATATTGGATACTATCCCTTTATGTGATATGTCATTTGCAACTATCTTTTCCCATTCCGTCAGTGGCCTATTAGTTTTACTGATTGTTTCCTTTGCTGTGCAGAAGCTTTTTATCCTGATGAGGTCCCAGTAGTTCGTTTTTGCTCTCGATCCCCTTGCCTTTGGGGATGTGTCAAGTAAGAAACTGCTGCAGTTGAGGTCAAGGAGGTTTTTTTCCTGCTTTCCCTTCTAGGGTTTTGATGGTCAACAGACTCCACCAGAAGCCTACTAGAACTGATCTATGAATTCAGCAAAGTTGCAGGGTACAAAATCAACATACAGAAATTGGTTGCATTTTTATACACCAATAATGAAGCAATAGAAAGAGAAATCAAGAAACTGATCCCATTCACAATTGTACAGAAAAACCATAAAATACCTAGGAACAAACCTAATCAAAGATTTAGGAGACCTGTATGATGAAAACTATAGAAAATTTATGAAGGAGATTGAAGAAGACACAAAGAAATGGAAAAACATTCCATGCTCATAGATCGGAAGAATAAATATTGTGAAAATGTCATTACTACCCAAAGGAATCTACACATTCAATGCAATCCCAATAAAAATCACACGAGCATTCTTTTCAAAGCTAGAACAAACTATCCTAAAACTTGTATGGAACCACAAAAGACCCTGAATAGCCAAAGTAATATTGAAGAAGAAAACCAAAATGGGAGGCATCACCATCCCAGACTTTAACGTCTACTACAAAGCTGTCATCATCAAGACAGTATGGTATTGGCACAAAAACAGACACATAGACCAATGGAATAGAATAGAGAACTCAGAATTAGACCCACAAATGTATGGCCAACCAATCTTTGACAAAGCAGGAAAGAGTATCCAATGGAGAAAAGACAGGCTGTTTAACAGACGGTGCTGGGAGAACTGGACAGCAACACGCAGAAGAATGAAACTAGATCATTTTCTCACACCATACACAAAAATAAACTCAAAATGCATAAAGGACCTGAATGTGAGACGGGGCTCACTTCTTTAGATGGAACATAATCTCATTTGCCAAGGTCCCCACCACTTCCACTGTAGTGGAGCTGGCTGTTTTACACATTTGCATTATTTATCTGGCCCGTGTGCATTTCAGTTTTTCACTGACTCTAGAGATTAGGAAATTGGAGTCCTATTTAAAAAATATTCTTAAGGAATTATTAATCTGCAACTTTCAAAGACATGAGACATTCTAACTCGTTTCCCAGATAATGTTTCTTTTCTATTGTTAGTCAGATAACTTTAACTATTAATATTTATTTGTATGTATTTCGTATTTAATGTATTTAATTGTATTTCATATTTTTACATGTACTTCAATATTCATTTGTTCTTCCAGGATTCGTTAATGACTAGGTTAAAGATTCTGAACAGGTTTTTGGCCTTCTTAGGTATTTAATTCTGTGAAATCCCTCCTCTTACTTATTTCCAGACTTTTTGCCATATCCCTGTATCCAATTGCTCTGGTCTTCAGCCTTCGCCAAATTGTATCTGATTTATTTTCATTTTCATTTAGTCTCTACAGAGTTCTGAATTCATGATTCTCTTTATCAAACCTCATGCTCTTCCTTCAAAGCCAGTCTTCATATTTGCTCTCCATGGTGTTTGGACTATATGCATCCCTTAAAAACCCCAGCTTGGCTTATTTTTTCAGTCTTACTGCTTCCCATTAACTTTGGTGGTTCAATAGAAATGTTTACCATGCCCTGCATCTCTCTGTAGGCCTTGGGCTGGCTCAGCCCTGCTGAAGCCCACCCCTTCCAAGATCAAAAAAGAGGGGTTCAGACATCCTGTACCTTTAGGATCCTGTGATAATTATATAAAGTAGAGCACTCATGAGATTTTAAGGTTGATTTTGACACCTGAAATGAACTTTACAATTGACTTCCACCTGTGCAAGCCCATGAATAAGGATTGATTTTCCTCACCTCCTTAGGAAAAAAAAAAATCCTTATTTTTTACATATTATATGTTGTCATTATATTTTTCCTAATTCCTTCAAGAGACATGAGGATAATAAAAGCAAATATGATTTGGGGCATTGTACTAGAAGAAGGGGGTTGACAGCTGGTCTTATTCTTCCTTGCAGTGTACATTGTACACTTCTGTGCATTGTGTTTCAACCTGTGCACCCACCAAATGAGGGAGATGTAGAGAAAGTGGAGGCTGTCTAGAGAACCTTCAGGGTGGATTGTAGGAATGCAAAGCTGTATTATGTGAGGAGAAGTTGAGAAGTCTGGGAAGAGTAAGCTTGCAGAAGGGAGTGGTTGAGAGAGGACAAGGAATATAGTTATCATCAGAATCACCAAATGGCCAAAAGGAATCTGTGAAAGAGGGAACAGATGACTCCAAGGGACTGAAGTTGATGCAATAGGTAGCAACCCCCGAAATATATGTTGGGCTCCTTTTAAAAAAGAATAGTTCAGAGTTGGAATGTGCTGCTCAGAGAGAATATTCTGGACGTAGGCAACCAAGCATAAAGTGGATGACCACTTGGTGGGGATGTTGTAGAAGGGATTGACTCATTGGTGGGATGATCTGACCAGAAAATCTTTAAGGTTTCCTTTTATCTTGAGATTCTAGAGTGTTTAAAATTGTCATGACAGGAGATTCTAGCACATTTTAAAAACTAAAATCACAATATAGTGCATGTTTTTAGATAATCTAGGAATCAATTTATTTCTATTATAATGATAATGAAATATTAATATGTGGATATGTTCTGTTTATTCATATTGCAAATCAGATCTCTTTTTGGGTCAACAAATGCTACTATATGTTGTTGAAATAAACTTGGCTGCTTTTTCCAGAAATCAATCACTTGGGCTCAGTTAAGATAAGAACACAACAAATGTCAGCTTCAGGTCCAATTTCTTCATTAAAATAGTTTTCCCCCCCTTTTCCTTTCTTCTTTCTAAATTAGTAGAGAAAGGATGTACATATTACCACTAACAGTTAAGAACGTGGTAAATATGGAAATTCCAGTTAGAAAGACCAATTATTGAATCTCCTTTCTTTCATATGGACTGAACCTCAGCTTTAATTTCTCTCCCCATAGCCTTACTTATTCTTCTCAATTTGAGTTCTTTCCATTTATTCCTATGTCCCTAGACCATTTCCTGTGTTTTGACTAGAGAGTGGTCATTTGTGAACATGTTTGTTTCTCCCTACAGATGGCCAAAAGGAATCTGTCTTGTGCATTTTTGTAATCCCCACAACACCTATTGCCTTCTCCTGCGTAAAGTGATTCTCAGCTCTCAATAAATGTTTGTGGTTTCAAATGACTTCTAGCACAAACTCATACTGTTTATTTACCACAAGTTTAGTCTAGCAGTTAATATGCTAGCACTGATTAAATGTCCCTTGTGAGATTGTGATGAACTTCTTTGGGAAGTTATAGGTCACCACTATTATGTGAGAAGAGAAAAAACCTGGTGGCTCTGAACACATAGGAGCATGGCAGAAAAGAAAATGCATTTGACAGGTTTTTTTGAACATGGTTTTTAAGTGGGGATGGCCTTTTCCTGTGGTCTGGAGCCACAGTTTCCCGTGCTTAACAGAGTTGTAAAAGAGCTGGGGACACTTGGATCTATTCCCAGCTCTACCACCAATTAGCATTGTGGTGTTAGGCCAGGCATGGAATCTTTCTGGTCTTCGCTTTTTCATCTATAAAACAAAGGAACTGAAATTCACTGGATTTGCAGCCCCTATATGCTCTAATATTTCTTGACAGTAAAGTGAGAGATTCCCCCTATCTCTGACATTGTCCCCTTTCCCTCTACTCCTTATAATGTGTGAAACTTCAGACAAGTTATTTAGCCTCTAAGTGGCTCAGATTCCTAATTTATTAGGTGTGTGTGTGTGTGGGGGGAACATATTTCTTAGTGCTATGATCAGTATTATACGGGTAGATGCATGTGAAGTGTTCAAATAGTGTCCAGTGCAGAAGCAGCACCAACTTACTGTTAGCACTTGTATTTTGCTACTTTGCTGAACATATGTCAATCCATCTCCTATTGATAAAATTACAAACTAATGCCTGACGTGGTGCCTATCCTAGGGAGTACACCCAATACTGATTTTAGATCTACTTGCTATTATTCCTCTATTAAGCAACATTATATAAAGTTGTATTTAGTATATCTTGATCACTTACTTACTCTGGTCCCGAATTTGCTATCTTTAACTCATACTCTGTAATGCTCAGTGTTTGTTTTACAAAACCGATCTTTGGCCTCTGCCTCATTGTCTCATGTTGTGAGATCATGGAGAGACTTTGGGCTTGCCATTTTCATATTCATTGAACTCAACAGTAGCATGGATGGAGACAACTGGCACACAGAGATGATGTCTAGGGATATCTGAGTCTAATATTCTAATGAAAGACTCAGCACCAGAATCCCTCAATCTTCCAGAACCTTTATTTTGGTTTGGGCATGATGATACATTGACATAACTGGAAGATCAATCATTTCAGTTCAGTCTATTAGAAGTTTAATGGTATCTATTGAGCAAAATGCATCATTAAACTTCTAATATAATGATCTGCAATACATTCTGTTCTAGTTTTGTGCATGTGAGGAAATGTATCCCATGAAGGTGTGAGAGAAAAAGATATGAAGGAAACAACAGCAGGGTCTTAAGTCTTAGGAGTTTGCATTCTTATTTAATATGGTGTTCTAGGTATTCTGAGCACAGTATGCCTTAGAAGATGTTGCTGATACAAAGAAACTCATTGCATACAAAATCCTTTTATATATGTAATACCCTTTAGTCCTTTTCACTAATATTTGATTTTTTAACTCTAAGGGACAACTGAGTTTCAGAGCGGTTAAATAACATGCCAGCAGGTAGCCAACCCAGAATGTGAAGTTGGGTCTTCTGACTCTAGTGTGTGTGCTCCAGAGTGTTCAGAGACGAGGATGTGTTGCTGTGTCTGCCAAATAAATCTTGGGTAAAATGCAGAGGCTCCTTGTACATTTTGCTTGTTTTACTGTTAGTCTGTAGTAACCTCTCTGATTGTCCACAGTGGTCCACAAGCTTCCAACTTTGAATTCTTGACAGTTATGATTTAAAACTTCAAGCATATGATTATAAGATGGTGGTTCTCAACATTTACCACAACCTCCCTGCTAACCGCACAGCAGCCAGCTCTCAAGATTTCCTCTAGGAGAGTAGAGGGATTTTTCCCCCCACATGCAGTTCAACTCCATGGGAAAACATGAGCAGTGACAAATGACTCTCAACAAATGCTCAAGTCTGAGGTAAATATGAACCTTTGCTCCTGCATAAGAGGAAACCACCATCAGAGTATTCTCTCTGAATAAACTTGAAAGACATCACCTGAATACTTCTGGTCATTATCTATTAGCCTCCAGGAGAATTTCTGTAATTACTTAGCATGCAGCGGGAAATGTTATATCTTGGAGCCAAGTTTGTTTACATTGATCTTTATAGATATTTATATTTATTTCCTTTGGCAGACATGGACAAAGACATTTTTGAAAAATACTTCAAGTCTGTGGAAAAACAGAGCAGAATATATTTTAAAAAATCTACCACAGAAAGGATAATAATAGCTTCCATGACTGAAGACAACAGACAGGCATAAAATATAAGGGAATTATTTTATCCTGGACAAGAGAATTGCTGCAACAGCAAATTTTGACCCTGTCGCAGTCTGGATTACTCTTAGGTTTAAAACTTCCACCCCCACAGACTCTAGTCCACAGAGGAGATAACTGATCTGGGGCTTAGCAGTATTGGCAAGGTAGTGCATTATGGGATTTAGCTACAGAGTGTTTGGTCCCCAAGGAGAGAACTGCAGGAATTTTAAGAACTTGCATCAATTCCCTTGTGTAGAAGCAGTATGTCTAAGTATATTTCAAGTAAATCCTCAACTCAACACATAAAGCTGCAGTTACACCACGCCTTGAAAAGGAAATTAGAGCACAGGAATGAGGCCAGACTGACCTTCATCCACCGTTTATCTCTTCAATTGCCCTGTCAGTCCATTTCAGTCACATGTTAGAGAAGCTATCCATTTCACCGAGAACACATTCACCTCCCCTCCCACTCACCCCACTACCACATCAGTGTTAGGCTCTTGATTTTTCTTTTAGGCCCCTAGCAGTATAAGAATCTGGATTGTTTCTTTAGACATTGTTTCTCTAGCGAATTGATTCAGTTCACAATTCTTATGACAAGTTTTTAAGAACAGTGATTATCATTTCTTTTTTTTTTTTTTTTTAATGTCCTCAGTAATGGTCTTAGGAAGGTGGAAGTGATCTGGCAAATATAAGATAAAACCTCAGTCTTTGACAAGAGGCAACAAATGCTAATGAGGTTGTGGAAAACAGGGAACCCTAACGCCTGTTGGTACAGTAATTATGGAAAACAGTATGGCGGTTGCTCGAAAAGTTGATAGACTACCATATTATCTGGAAATTCCACCTCCGGGATTATGTGTGAAGGAAATGAAAACATTATGTTGAAGAAATATCTGCACCTCCATTTACAGCAGCATTATTTACAAAAGCCATGACATGAAAACAATGTAAGTGTCCACTGATAGATGAATGAAAAAAGAAAATGTGTTATTTATATTTATATCTTTATCATGAAATATTATTTAACTACGAAAAGAGAGCTTTAAAAAAAATCCTGCCATTTGTGACAACATGGATGGACCTTGAGGACATTATGTTAAATGAAATAAGTCAGACATATAAAGACAAATACTGTGTGATCTCACCTATGTGGAATCTCAAAATAACAAAATAGGGGTGCCTGGGTGGCTCAGTCAACCAGGGGCCCCCTAACAGTTCTCATCACAAGGAAAAAACTGTTTTTTTTTTCATTTCCTTTTTTTGTATCTTTATGAGATAATGGATGTTAACTAAACTTATTGTGGTAATCATTTCATGACACATGTAAGTCAAAATCATTATGCTGTACACCTTAAACTTATGCAGTGGTATATATCTTTTATATCTTTATATATCTAAAATTAGGGGCGAAAAGAACAGAAAAAGCTCTCAGTCTTTGACTAAGTACAATATACCTTAGTGGCATAATAACTAGATTGCTTAGATGAGGGTGCATGCAAATTAGGGCAATTTAGTGGCATCATGACTAGGGTCATTTATTCATGTTACTGCTTGTTTTTCAGTTATAATCTGGGAGACATGGCAACAAACAACCATTTCTATCTGCTTCAGTAGAGATGGTGAGATTCCATCTATTTATCTAGAAAAAAATGGGATAGCAATACAGATAATTTCATAAATTCATAAAGCTAACAGTTCATCTATTTGATACCTACACTTTTAAATTAATTTTAACTCTAATCCCATGTTAGAAGTAAATCTCATTGCTTGTAGAATTTAATGATAACATTACCATCTGTGTGTATGTGTATGTGTGGGGGGGCTGGTGGTAACTTTGAAGACAAACATAAGGCATGGGTAGCATAGGTATTACAATTTTCCATCACTGGACTCAGTTCTGGATTGACCAGTTGCTTTTGCTCCCAGTCATCTGCATCAAATAAATACATTTTGAACTATTTCAAGTAGGTCAAAATTATTTGACATTATTCAGGTTGTGCTTTGGTGTTTTCCTGTTGACCTTTTATCTCTTACTTGGCTTTGGTTAAGTAAGGAGTCACAACATAGATATCCTGTCATTGCATATACTGGAAAGGGCTTGTATTTATCTCAGTGTGTATCTATGATGTAGTATTTTTGTCTGATGGGGCTGCTAGTGAGAAATATATATTATGAGTTTGAAATAAAAGCTATTTTTATTTTTGTGGAGTGATGACCAATAAGCCATTCATTCTATTTGACTTAAACTGATCACAGTAGTAGGTTATGGTCTCTTCAACACAGTACTGACACTATGACTGTTTTTAATGATTTCCAACATAGGAAGAAAAACTAAGAACTCAGAACTCAGGGTGGGTGTGGTAGGGGAATTATAGTATAAAATCCATATGTTTTAGAATTGGTTGTACTAGATGAGGTTGGAAGAGCTCAGGTATGTTTTGGGTTAGTTCAGTCCCTCAAACTATTCCTTTCAAATGTTTTCTTTCAACCAAATCTGAAACACATTTTGCCAAAACCTTTTTTCCCTTCATTTTTAAAGCCATGTGTATTTAAAGGGACATTTAATCCATATGTTTTGGCTCATTTACACTTAACTCATCAAGATATTGTTTTTAAGAGCTATTTGAGCTCCACGAAGCCCATTTTATAAGTCTTTTCTTCCACAGTACTAGGAAGTTGTGTTTTGCTGGAAACAGAAATTGAACCCACAAAATAATTAAGTTCGGATGAAAATCGAGAATGTACAAGATTTTTGAGAGCCACCAAACTTTACTTAGAAAAATGTCGTATCCTCTTGCAGTTTTTTAGTTTTTTCTTCTAAGTATCAATATTCTTTGGCCAGGGTGATACATTTGATCATCTATTAAATCTTTTGTTCACAGTTAAACGTCCGAATGCTTTTTGCCCAGAATGTCTTTTTCTTTTTATGAGAAAGAGAGAGTGAGAGAGAGAGTGCACATGTGCATGTTCATGAATGGGGGAGAGGGAGAAAGAGAGAGAGAATCTTAAGCAGGCTCCATACCCAGTGCAGAGCCTGATATGGTGCTTAATCTCATGACCATGAGATCATGATCTGAGTCAAAATTAAGAGTCGGACACTTAACTGACTGAAGCACCCAAGCACTCTAGAATGCCTTTTTTTTTTTTTTTTTAAGTATACAAGATAACAGCAAGTTCAAAAAATAAGGAGACTATACAAAAGAGTGAGCTCTAAACTCCTTTAGTGGTAGATGCAGAGCTATAAATTTGGACCTTGAGGGTGCCTTCCTTTTCTCTTCCCACCAATGTTTTCCATAGAGCTCTGCCTGTTCTTTCCTTCAAAGTTCTTTCTACTGTGTTGCAGGGAGGTAATGAGCTACTGCTGCACAGGATCTCACTGTGTTAATATCCTCTGCACTTCTAGACTCCTCAGATTTTTCCTGCTGGGTAGAGCGACAAGTCTAGGGCACTTAATGAAACATATAGTAGTATTGCCATTGGTCTAGTATTTCCCAGGAAGTTCAGGCTCTAAAGACATTCCTGGAGAGAATTCCAGGAAGTCAGTACATGTTTTATGTAAAGTACACATTGGCAGTGTCTCTAAAGAGTTGTGAAGTGAAAAGCTTTTTAGGTCAGTAATGACTTAAAATTATAATCTCGTCATCTCAGGGAAATTGATCACCTCAAGTTTTCCATAGAGCCTCACTATCCAATGTAAAAGAATGACCCTTTTCTCAACAACAACAAAAATGTTCTACAACTCAGATTCATCCACATGCTTCAGAATTGTTTGAGTGAGATTTCTAAAGTGAACTGAGTTGTTCACACTCTTCTTCTCCTGTTTTTGTAGACATATAAGTAAAAATATTTTTCAATTGGAGATGTGAGTAAAAATGGGTATGATTTTTTAAAAATGTTTATTTTTGAGAGAAAGACTGAATGTGAGCAGGGGAGGGGCAGAGAGAGAGGAAGACACAGAATCTGAAGGAGGCTCGGAGCTGTCAGCACAGAGCCCAACGCCAGGCTCAAACTTACAAGTGTGAGATCGTGACCTGAGCCAGTTGGACGCTTAACCAACTGAGCCACCCAGGTGCCCCAAAAATGGGTATGATTTTTATAGTTGGTAGTAAAATACAAAAATGTATGTTATGATTAGCTGAATATCAGTTGATATAAATAAAAATCTCCAAGATCTTAACAGTCTGAACTCCTGAAAGTAAATTATATTTCTTCAAAGATTAGTTTTTATTGCAAGAAATCAAAGTTGTTGTGCAATATTAATGAAGTGTGATAAGTTTGACAGGGCAATTTTGTCTCTTCCCTTTAAGAGTAAATGTGTGCTCTTTTCTACCACCATTGCATCTAAAGTATATTAATCATTGAGTCTCATATTGAGACTGCCCCTGACAGTTAGATGTTTTAGTGCCTATACAAAAGTGAGTTGTCAATCTACATGGAAGTCTTCAAAAATTTACTAATTTTTTTAAGGTAAATATTGATTTGGGAACAGATATCCATCATTCTGAACTTTTCAAGCCTCTGACATAAAGGAACCTGGTTCCTAGTTACCAGATAACTAATGTCTGTGAGAGAAAAAGAGAAATTCAGTGATATAGTGGTCTCTTCTGAAAAATAGCATTAAAAAATTAATTGTCATAATCTTGAATAATAACTTTTGATGGTTTTTCATGATAAAGCTATTTCATTGACCTGAATTTGTAGCCACTTTATTATTTTTATATTTTAACACTAGTGAAGTTGAGGGGAAAATCACATATTTAGACACGTATATGAATACATATACAAACCTTTTAAATCCTTGGCCTTAATATTCTTAAATTTTATTTATCAAAATTTTAAAATGTCAATAAACCAGTTCTCATAGACATTAACTCAACAGTAAAGCATGTTTAGCAATCAAGTTAACTGTTATGACCTTATGTGTGATGTGCTCCCTTATTCTCTTAATGCTATTCTTTGTTAAATACTGATGTAAACTTTAATAATAGTATGAATAGTATGAAATGTAGGAATAGTTGAAACTCTTTCTTGTATATTTTCAATTTCATTTATTAATATTTAATAGCACAACTAATAAATATATTTAGGCCCTACAAATGAAAATACAGGCATACCTCATTTTATTGCACCTTGGTTTATTGTGCTTTGCAGATTCTGAGGTATTTTTTTTTTTTACAGATTGAAGGTTTTTGGCACGTCTGCATTGAGCAAGTCTGTTGGTGCCATTTTCCCAACAGCATTTGCTCAGTTTGTGTCTTTGTGTCATGTTTTGGTAATCCTAACAATGTTTCAAACTTTTTCATTATTATTATAATCTGTTATGGTAATGTGTAGTCAATGATTACAACTCACTGAAAACTCAGATGATGGTTAGCGTTTTTTAACAATAAAGTATATACGTTGTTTCTTAGATATAATGCCATTGTACACCTATTAGACAACAGTATAGTATAAACATAATGTTTGTATGCAGTAGGAAACCAAAATATCCATTTGACTTACTTTATTGTGATATTTGCTTTATTGCAGTGGTCTGGAACTGAACCTGCAATGTATCTGAGGTATATCTTTATTATAGGTAATTTCGTTTGATCATCGCTATCAATCATGAGTTTTTTTTTAAAAAGTACCAATAACATGTAATTTGATGTATATCCTTCCAGACACTTTTCTTTTTTACCCGTGTGAGGTATATTTATGGCCCTAGGCAATCCACAGAACTATTTTAAAAATGTGTGTGTTTTAAAATGTAAACTTTATTTTTAATATATGTATTATTCTGTAGTTTCTGTTTGAGCACCTTGATAAACTTTCTAATGAACTCTAATAATTTATAAGTTGATTTTCTTAGATGTTTTTTGGTAGATGGTAATATATTTAAAAAATGATGATTTTCCTCCTAATCCTCCTATACGTGCAAACATATGATATTTGTCCTTCTCTGCCTGACTTAGGAGGAACTTGACGGAGGAACAAGGGGGAGAAGAAGGGCGGAAATGGTGGGGGAAAGGGAGAGAGGCAAACCATGAGAGACTCTTGAATGCTGACAAAAACTGAGGACTGATGGATGTGGGGGGGAGGGGGGGATGGGCATGGAGGAGGGCACTTTGGGGATGAGCACTGAGTGTTATGTAGAAACTAATTTGACAATAAACTATTTGTAAAAAAAAAAAAATGATGATTTTATCTTTTCCTTTCTGATCTGTATCTCTCATTTTATTTTCTTGCCTTGGATAGACAAAGACAGAGAGTAAGCATTGAATAGACAATGATAGTATCAATATCTTTTATTATTCCTTACTTGTATACTGCTTCTAATATTTCATCCATTAAGTATGGTACTTATTATATAATTCCACTACTGACACTTTACGAAGGTAAAATTTTACTTCTATTCCTAGTTTGCTAAGATAAAAAAAAATCAACTGTTAAATTTTATCCAATGCCTTTACAGTATTTAGCTTTTGTCTTTTGACTTCTAATACAGAGAATTGATGAATTTTCCAGTCAAACCATCCTTACATTCTTGGGATAAACCCAATTTTACCTTGATATTTAATTTTTTTAAATATATCTACAAATTTTATTTACTGATATTTTATTTATGTTGTATATATCTTAATTTATAAATGTGTTTGGGCCATAATTTCTTTTCTTGCACTTTGTCTTGTTTTGGTATCAGTGCTACATTTGCTCAGTAAAATGGGTCACATGACTTCTCATCTTTTTCTTTGCTCTGAAAGGTTTAGGAGAATCGTCTGGTTTTTAAGGGTGTAATAAATCTCCCAAGTAAAAACTTGGATTGGGGACCTTTTGAAGTATAACAATAAACTAATTAACAATTAATTTAATTTCTTTAGTGGTTATTCATCTGCATAGGTCTTTTAAACTTTTCTTTGAGCCAGTTTTGGTGATATACATCTTTTCTAGAAAACTGCCCATTTTGGTGAAGGGTTCATCTATGTATGCAAAATTGGCCACCTGAACATGAAAGATGCAGCATTTCTTTCCTACATCTCAGGCTATGAGTATTGGAATTGCTTTTCTTGCCAAGTTAATTTTAACTTTTGTATCAGCAAAAAACAAACTATACACTATTCCAACTTTTTGTGATGTCCCAAATGAAATTAGTTATTTTGCTGTAGGAAGTAACTGTAGGAAATTCTGTTCTCCTGCCAATGGTAGTGGGTTTAAATAATTCCATCCCCAATTCCAGATTCAAGAAAAAGAAAATTCTACAATGCTTCTAATTTTCTTAAACTCTGCATGTTTCCTCATCAATAAAATGGAAAAAAATACCTTAATATCTTATGGGGAGTAGTAGCTATGTTAAAACATATGATGGCTCTACCAGCCTCCATCCAAAGTTTGTATTAAATTATGGGAACAGTTTTTAGGTTTTTTAAATTAATATATACTTTTTGTTTTAAAGAAAATGTATTTAGTGTAAGCTGTGTATTTGCATAAAAGAGTTTTCCTCTGTCTTCTGTGGATAAGTAATTGGAATTTAACCTGGAGCTTTGGATTGTTGTCTAATCATCCTAATTAATTAGCATAAAACATAAGTTGACTTGTCTAATTTGAGTTATCAAACTTAATTAAAAGCAAAGCAAATAAAAGTGATTGTACCTAGTTAATTATTGTTCTAATCAACGTAATCAGTCAAGTAAGTTAAATAGTCAGAAGTAGTTGTGTTTTCACACACATAGTAATTCAGTGAGAATGATTTTGCTGACTTAGCGAGACTGTATGAAAGTAGCAGGTCTGAAGTTGTTGTTCAAGCATAAATCTCTAGGTTTTTCTGCTGTTGCCAAGGTTAAGATGTACTTGGCATGGAGAGAAATTTCTCTACTCCAAGCCTGCCAAGACTGGCAGGACAGTGAAAGTGATATGAGAAGAAAAGTTCAGGAAGGGAAATCAAGAAGCTAAGTTAGAAGTTCTGTTCAGTGTGGGACATGTAGTTAACTAACTTAAATCATTATTTTGTAAGAGGTATGTATGTGGTGTATATTCAGCACAAACTCAAGAACCTTCTTACAGCAACATGTGCTCAGTTTTGCCCTTTTTCTTTGACCTTCTTAATAAGACAAATGTCTTTTATACTAAGGATAAGTGAAATCTAGTCTAATTAATTAAATAACCTTGTGTTTCTCTTAGCATTGCTTAAGACTCCATTATTATGAGACTTTTTCTGTCTTAGTTTTCCTGTCAATTTTGAGTATTCCTTTTTCTGTTACACCCTACCAGGAAAAAAATTCTCCCACTTTCTCATAGAAGGACCACTTGTCTTATGGCTCTAAATTTTCAGGTGTAAGACACAAAATTACATGGTTAAAAGTTTGTGTTTTTCAATGCTTCCTTGCATTATTCTCCTTAAGAAAGTTAAGCTGTACCAGCTAGAAATAGATCTACATTTTATTGGTGGGGATCCCTGACTTTTTGTGGTGAGGATATTTCTAAATCTTGCCAACTCTTCATTCCTGGAAAAAAATAAATAGGTGATATATAGTGACAAGAAATAGTATATTGGAGAAAGGAGGGGAAGGATGATTGTTAAGGAAATTGTGTTTGCACTGCTTTATGAAGTAAGGAGCACACTTTTTAGCCAAACTATGCCATGTCCTTGAAAGATGTTCCTCTAAAAGGGAGAGCTAAACACTGGGTATACTGTGATTCCATGTTGGCATTTGGCTTTGATTGTACTTATATTAAATTACAATTTCTGAACATCAATATCATCTAGTCTGTCTTTAAGTGAGTGGAATTTTCCAGTTGACTCAATATGAATTTTATGAAACAAAAACTGTAATTTCCAAGTTGTAGGTAGAAATGGCATCAGGAAACAGGGGGAAAAACCTGGAGAGTGTAGTCAGAAAAACTACACTGGAATTCTAACTCTGCCATATTTTAATTGGGTAAATTTGATGCAGGCACTTGCAATTTCTGAATTTCAGTATACACATCAGTAGGAATGGTAATATCTGTTTCATAGAGCTGTTGTAAAGATAAAAGGAAATGTCACTTGTAAAACACTAGTAATGTCTGGCATATAGAAAATCTTCAATATTAACAATTATTATTTTCCTCAATAGCTATATTAGCAATACTGGGAGCAAGGACATCTTTCTGTTCCAGACTCTATTTCTCATGAACTGTGTGACTTGGTCGTTCCTACATTTGTTTTCTTTACTGTAAAATGGGAAGAAATATCTTCCCAAATGAAAAACTGCCTGCATGGCTCAGTCAGGTTGTCATCCGACTTCGGCTCAGGTCATGATCTCATAGTTTATGGGTTTGAGCCCCGTGTTGGACTTTGTGCTGACAGCTGAGAGCCTGGAGCCTGCTTCAGATTCTGTGTCTTCTTCTCTCTCTGCCCATGCTCTGTCTCTCTCTGTCTCTCAAAAATAAATAAGTGTTAACCAAATCTTTTTAAGAAGAAAAATCTGGGGCACCTGGGTGGCTCAGTCAGTTAAGCGTCCAACTTTGGCTCAGGTCATGATCTCGCGGTCCATGGGTTCGAGATGTTCAGCTCTGTGCTGACAGCTCAGAGCCTGGAGCCTAGGGCCTCTTTCAGATTCTGTGTCTCCCTCTTTCTCTTCCCCTCCCCAGCTTGTGTTCTGTCTCTGTCTCAAAAATAAATAAATGTTAAAAATTTTTTTAAAAACTTAAAAAAAAGAAAAAGAAAAATCTGTTTTATAGAAATTTTGTGGCTCTCAAATTTTTGTAAGAAAGTAATATGCAATAAAATTTGAACATTATAAGTGCTAAGGAAAGATAAGCCATTCTCTTTAAAAGTAGGTATTAATTCAGGAATTTATATGCATATATTGTATTTTACCACAAAAACACAATAAATAAACATTGAGGAAAGAGGAATTCTTAATACCCAAGGTCATATTTCACCACATTTATCCTTGGCCATTTCTAAGTCCATGTGCAAATAAGATTCTAAAAAATGATTTTTTTCTGCCTATTGATATTTGTTCTTTTAGACATATAATTGTGGGACACTTCATATCCTCAGAAACAGTTACAAGCACATTGGATCTTCTCCTAGAAAACATATACAAAAGATCAGGAGCTTAATTTGAAGGAAAGTAAGTTGGAAAATTTAGGTTAAAAAATGAGATTATTTATCAAGATCAAATAAAGATAAATATTGTTAACAGTTTTGTTGCTATCATCTTGATGATAATGCTACTTGACAGAATAAATTTGAATAGCAGAAGATTTTTTCTTTTTGCTTTATTTTTTGATAATTGCATCATATTTGAAAAAGAAATAAGCATTATCTCTATTACCATTGTGGAGACTCTTTCTGAACAAGAAAGTGGATTACCAATATGCCAAATCACTGACCATAGCCCTAGAAAAGAAGGGTTGATTATTTTTTTAAATAATGCATGACATTGCTTGGTGTAATTAGGTGTCACCCAGTTGCATACATAAGCTTTGCGCTGATAAGTCTGTGATAGTGCTTAGAAGTACTTCGAGTTAGTGTCTGGGCTCTAGGATGAGGCGACTTGACTCACTGTGATCTGAATTGGAACACACTGCTTTATTACACAGCCATCTAGACCAAGAGTGAGGAAGAACAATTTACTAGCTAAAGCAACAAAGCGATTGAGGTAGACAGAAAGTAATTAGTTTTTAATGATCTTTTGGAAGTCACATGAATAGATTGATTTCTGTTTTGATCTTGCTTGAATTCATAGAGGCTTTTGAGTCTTCAATCCCACTTGGGCATGCATTGTTTCTCCATTTCACGGTCTGGCGCTCCTGCAGTTCAGGTTTTACTTGGACCATTGTTCCATTTTGTAAGGCTCTGCCCAGTGTTTTTGTGCACTTCAGCTTTAAACATTGTTGTGGTGTTTTCCCTTTATTTCTATAGCTGTTTCCTCTTGGGAATTTGATGGGGTTATTATCATTTCCAAGGGGCTAACATCCAAATTGGAGGTTCTTAGTCAATTCATTTCTCAATGAGACTTGCTCTGTGCTCCTTGTGAAGGGTGGTTTCAGCCCTGTCCTGGTTATAGATCAGACTTTCTCCTTCCCTCTTTTTTGGATAATCTGAGTTATTTAGAACTAACTAATGAGGTTGCAAGGAAGCAGTTTGTATGGCTGGAGTGTCTGTTAAGACTAAAAATCTTTTGTCGATAAATTTACTTCTCCCCAAAGCTTTCCAGTCAATGACTACATCCCTTGCTTCTGCTTAGCACGTTACTAACTCCCTGTTTCACTGTGAAACAGATGTCTACATTCCTGGAATCTGCTTCACATTTGTCCATCCCATTCTCAGATACCTTGCCTTATCAGGAAAGTAGTAAAGGCTTACAGTTTTTTCTCTCTTTTTTGTTTGTTTGTTTATTTTTGGTCAATCAAGATATGCATGAATTTTTTAAGTTATTTTTTTTTCTAAATGTGGAAAAAATCAGCCAGATTTGCACCAGAGACTTTCAACATTTTAAAATAGACCTCCTGGGGCACCTGGATGGTTCAGTCAGTTAAGTGTCTGACTTCTGGTTCCAGATCACATCATGATCTCACAGTTCGTGAAACTGAGCCCTGCACTGGGCTCTGTGCTGACAGCATGGAGCTTGCTAGGAGTCTCTCTCCCTCTCTCTCTCTACTCCCCCTCCACTCACATGTGTGTGTGCTCTTTCTCTCACTCTCTCTCAAAATAAATAAACTTAAAAAAATAGACCTCCTGGTTTTTCTGTGTAAATATATTCTTTAATATATGACAATTTTTGTAGTTATGCTTTAAAACAATTTTCCACTTAATTTAAAGAGATCATTTTCCATGTCAAAAAATAATAGATCTCCATGATAATTTTCAAAGACTTGCAGAAAAAGTATTGTGTGTTTATGGTTCTGGGCTTTAGGATGGCTATCAAAAGAAAATAGAAGTGATTTGAAACAAGTAAAAGAGCTAATAAATACCATTACTAAAGTCTTAATGGAGAGGAGAAATGAGAACAAACAAGCTTAAAAAAGTCAAAAGAAATTACCTTCTGGTATGAATCAACAAATTTTAGAACACTAACCAAACACTGCACTTACACTCAATGTGAATTAGTACTTTGGAAATTGAATGCATGAGTGCAGGGATTCTGAATCTTTAGTCTGAAGTCCTCTGCCTTTCTGCACTCCACAGAACAGAGAACAGAAGGGGGAATGGGAAGAAAGTGCAGGAAAAAGGTAGATGATAAGGTGCAGAAGCCAAATTGGACAGGAGAAAAGGAGAATGCTGGGCTCACATGTTGGGAAGAAGCCTTAAGACAGGAAAAGGGAGGGGGGCTTCAAGATATTTACAGCCAACATTCCATTGAGCACCAGGCACCCAGTGGAGAAAAGGCAATTTATCCTTGTCATAAACCTGGCTGCACTGCATCTCCTGCTGCCAGGCATTTTGTTCCCAGAAGAAGGGGCTACCCAGGAATGTAAGGGGAAGGTGGGGGGGGTGGGGGGGGGAGGGAAGGTCAGGAAAGGCTTTCATGGCCAGTACCCTTAGCTCATTTCAGGTTGGATTACAGCCTTGTCCGTTTATCTCCTTTGTTTGTTATTCTCTTTTGGTTTCCATTTTGTGTTTTGTATAGTTGGGCATCTCTAGCTCTCCATTTCTTTCTTTTAGCTAAGTACAGTCCTTAAAACATTTTTTTTCTAAGATCCTTTCTAACTGTGCTTTATGAAATGTTATCATTTTTCTTCAACCCTTAACCTTATAGAGGTCAAAATTGTCTGATTTTTAAAAAAACAAATCTTCAGTCTCAATGAAGATTTATATTACTCTATCGTCTTTGTGGTATTAGTATTTCATTGGAAGATACCCCACATGATTATTTTATTCTGTACATTTCATTTCATGAAGATGTCTGAATGTGATCCATTCACTGAATCCTGAAGAACCTAACCTTCACTGAAATGATAAATTGTTGCTTTCTTTTGTGCCAGTGACTAAATTTGGATCACATGATGGTAAGTATGCATCTGTCCAGTGACCTTTGGAATAATTTGGACTTTGGGCATTTTTCCAAATTAAGGAAGGAATTCTAAGAGTTGCCTATTGTTCTTATGAATTCAACCTCATCCGTAATCTAGCATTTTGGGAATTTCCCACCTTTCCCAGCAGGAGTTGTCCAGCTGTAGTAAAGACACTGAGTGTCCCCATCATGAGATATATTTTGTATAACATTTTAGCCTACTTGCTCCAGAGGGAAAGGAAGTAGCAGCATTAGGCGATGGATTCAAATTATGACTCAGTCTTCTAGCAAAATGATCCTCTGACTATAGTTTGGTTTCTTTATATGTTTAAAGAGGATATAATAATATTTAGCTCCTAGAGTTGTTGTGGTCATTCAATGGCATTTTATATGTGCCTGGTCCTCCATAAATAGTAACTGCTGGTTCATTATCATTGTTTCTATTAGTAATAAATATTTAGCCATTACCTCAAAATCCTTATATTCTGTTTAGGGGTTAAAATTAGCAGACATTAATCACCTAGAGTATATTGACGTGTTAAAGTATAAGCTAATAACCATGTTTTCAACTGCAGGCACTCAGGTGAAGGAAAGATTTATGTGGGTCATCCAGTGGGGAAAAGATGACTTCCCTAAAGAGATGAGGGCTGAATTGAGCCTTGAAGAGTACATAGAATTAAAACATAACAAAAGGGAACTTAAGGATCCAGAGAGAGGAAGTCAGGGAGAAAAGCACAAGCGTATAACAAAAAAGATAGGGTTTCAGAGCTAGTTTTTGAGTTATTTGTAAGCAGTTATTTTTTCCTTTTTCCTTTCTATCAGTGCCCTTTTATTAAATTAAATTAAGGCTTTTGTTTTGTGTTTGTTTGTTTGTTTTTAGCTGTTACCTGCACCAAAATAATAAATACGCTCATGGTAACATGTCATTTTTAAAATTAATTAATTAATTAGTTAATTAATTTACTTATTTATTTATTTTACTTAGTCTTTCTATTTTCATTTTATTTAGTTGACTTTACATAACACTGTGGAATATATAATGTCTTATATTTCTCTGTTTTACATCGTAAATTATCCTAAAATGCCAACGTACAAATTGAAGCACAAGGTTAAGATAGTAACATCTTGAGACTCAATCCCAAGATAATTATGAGAAATCAAATTACCTACAAATTTGTTACATACAAATAAGAAGAAAGGAGAGCTCCTCTTCATATATTTAACTTTTTTTTTCTATCTGAGAGTATTGAAATTGCTAGCAAATAATTTTTCTCTTCTCCAAGATTTTTATGCTAGTTTTTTTTTTAATTTAGATCCAAGTTAACTAACTTGGTAGTAATGATTTCAGGAATAGAATTTAGCAATTCATCACTTTCACATAGCATCCTGTAGTATCATGCCGTTTTAAATCCTTACACATCTTGGTTATTTTAGTATTCAGCTGTAGCTTTGAAAGCGTACGATTTTGGAATTAATTCTGGGGGGCCATGTTTGCAAGACTGCATATATTTTAGGCAAATTGAAAGAGTTTATAATCCTACGGACAATATGACATTGCTAAGGAAAAGCATTGCATTTCAATGTCTGATAAACATCCTCTCGTGTCTGTGCTGGCTGTTCCTCGATTCACTAAGGAAATCATGTTGAGTGGTCTACTGTAGGAAGACAGCATGCTACCAGAGTGCTCTGGTCCCTACAATGGCCTCTTGTCCTCTGTGCTTTCCCACAGTCATAACTGTGAAGGAAGCTTCAGAGGTAGGGACTTAAAGTGAGGTGGAGCCACCCAGGGCTTCAGGGGTGCTGAGGACTCTTCAGTTGAAGCAGGTTAAAAACTGAACTCAGGGGCGCCTGGGTGGCTCAGTTTGTTGAGCGTCCAACTTCAGCTCAGGTCATGATCTCACGGTTCGTGGGTTCAGGCCCCGCTGTAGAGCTCTGTGCTGACAGCTAGCTCAGAGCCTGGAGCCTGCTTCAGATTCTGTCTCCCTCTCCCTCTGACCCTCCCCTGCTCACACTGTCTCTCTCTCTCAGAAATAAATAAAACATTAAAAAAATTTTTTTAATTAAAAAAAAAAACAGAACTCAGAACTTCACTGCAGCTGTAAATGAAAGATTAGGGAGGTGGTATTTGTAAAGTCCTGAGACTGTATGATGCTCTGTACAATAAAATTTAGAGAGAGGTAAAACTAAATTCTATGTAGTGATGTACTCATTCAGTTCTTTCTTTCTAGAACTACCATTTATTACCACTCCTGATATCACCCTGTTGTTCTCTTAGTTGGCCTGGACTCTGGTTAGGAACTGGCTGGCCGGCCATGGGGTCCCAATCAGCACTGCCTCACCAGGCAAAGGCGAGATGGCCTCCTTCGACGCCTTGCCTATCAACCCATTTTTACCTTTAGCCCTTAATTAAATGTAGGGGCAGCTTATGTGATCTATTTAATTACATGCATTCTTTCCCAAAGCCTTTTATTTTCCATGAAAGCCCCTGTAATGAAAGATTCCATTGGCTGCTGTATTGGAGCATCACTTGGAAGCATATGAGGAAAGGCAATATAGCTTAGCGTGTTTGAAACTAAACAGATGTGTGTTGAAGTTCTGTCTCCACCACTTATTAGCTGTAGGATTTGAAGCAAGTTATTTAAGCTTGTTTTCTCCCTGTTGGAATAGGGATAATAATAATATTTATTGCAAAGTTAAAAAAAATAAAGATTAAAAGAGCATGTTTAGGTCACTTAGTAGAGAGATTGATATGTAATGAATCACTATTAAATGAAGTTGATTATTAATCAATAACCAAACTATTAATAGTAAGTGTTACTATTAATAATACATGTAAATATATACTTGTATTATCAACATATTGTTTAATAAATACAATGATCAATATTAAAAATACCTACAGTTAGCTACTACTACAATTTTTATCATAGTGTTTGATTCAATTAACTTTGCCCATTCCTTGGCCTGTAACATGAGGATAATATTACCTACACACTGATGCTGTGAGCTACACCCATCTGAGAGATGGGGCTGTGGCTATGCTTTATAAATCACACCATAATTATTATGGCAAAGGTGAAAACAAGGGTATGGTGTCTGGTAGCACTTCTGCTCTTAATATATATGACCAGAAGCTGCAAGACAGAGTTTTGGTGAATGCTAACATCTTTTTTAATGTTTGTTTATTTTGAGAGAGAGAGAGACAGACAGACAGACAGAGAGAGAACATGCTCGGAGGGGCAGAAAGAAGGAGAGAGAGAATCACAAGCCAGCTCTGCAATATCAGCTCAGAGCCCAACATGGGGCTCTATCTTATGAACCGTGGGGTCATGACCTGGCCAAAGCAAGAGTCAGATGCTTAACCAACTGAGCTACCCAGGAACCCCTATGAGTCCTAATATTTTATTTATTTTTTAAATTTTTTAAGAAAATTAAATCTAAGTTAGTTAACATACAGTATAATAATAATTTCGGGAATAGAATTAAGTGATTCATCACTTACATATAACACCCAGTGCTTATTCCAGCCAGTATCCTCCTTAATGCCTCTCACCCATTTAGCCCATCCCCCACCCAATACCCTGCCAGCAACGCTCAGTTTGTTCTCTGTATTTAAAAGTCTTTTATGGTTTGTCTCCCTCTGTTTTTATACTATTTTTGCTGCCCTTCCCCTATGCCCATCTGTTTTGCTTCTTAAATTCCACATTTAAGTAGAATCATATGATATCTGTCTTTCTCTGACTTATTTTGCATAGCATAATACACTCTAGTTCCATCTACATTGTTGCAAATGGCAAGATTTAATTGTTTTTGATTGCTGAGTAATATTCCACTGTAAATACATACCACATTTTCTTTATCCATTCATCAATTGATGGACATTTGGGAACTTTCCATACTTTGGCTATTGTCAATAGTACTGCTATAAACATTGGGGTGCATGTGCGCCTTTGAATCGGCACTCCTGTATCCTCTGGATAAATATGTAGTACTGTAATTGCTGGGTCATAGGATAGTTCTATTTTTAATTTTCTGATGGACCGCCACACTGTTTTCCAGAGTGGCTGTACCAGTTTGCATTCCCACCAGCAGTGTAAAAGGGTACCTTTCTGTCCACATCCTTGCCAACATCTGTTGTTGCCTGAGTTGTTCATTTTAACCATTCTGATAGGTATGGAGTGGTACCTGATTGTGGTTTTTATTTGTATTTCCCTGATGATGAGTGATGTTGAACATTTTTTAATGTATCTATTGGCCATTTAGATGTCTTCTTTGGAAAAGTGTATATTCATGTCTTATCCCCATTTCTTCATTGGATTCTTTCTTTTTTGGGGTGTTGAATTTGATAAGTTCTTTATAGATTTTGGATACAACCCTTTATCCAATATGTCATTTGCAAATATTTTCTCCCATTCTGTCAGTTGCCTTTTAGTTTTGCTGATAGTTTCCTTCACTGTGCAGAAGATTTTTATCTTGATGAGGTCCCAATTGTTCATTTTTGCTTTTGTTTCCCTTGCCTCTGGAGACATGTCATGTAAGAATTGCTGTGGCCAAGGTCAAAGAGGTTGTTGCCAATTTTCTCCTCTAGGATTTTGATGGCTACCTGTCTTACATTTAGGTCTTCCATCCATTTGAATTTATTTTTGTGCATGGTGTAAGAAAGTGGTCCAGGCTCATTCTTCTGCATGTCACTGTCCAGTTTTCCCAACGCCATTTGTTGAAGAGACTGTCTTTTTTTCCACTGGATATTCTTTTCTGCTTTGTCAAAGACTAGCTGGCCATATGTTTGCGGGTCCATTTCTATGTTCTCTATTCTGTTTCACTGATCTATGTGGCTGTTTTTGTGGCAGTATCATACTGTCTTGATGATTAGAGCTTTGTAATATAGCTTGAAGTCCAGGATTGTCATGCCTCCAGCTTTGGTTTTCTTTTTCAAGATTGCTTTGGCTATTTAGGGGCTTTTTTGGTTCCATACAAATTTTAGGATTGTTTGTTCTGCTCTGTGAAGAATGCTAGTGCTATTTTGATAGGGATTGCAAGTGCTAAGGTTAGTTAGGTTAGTGGCAGTGTTTATGGAGAGCCAAATTAATGGTTTGTAGTGGAGCAAAGTGTTGTACCCTGAAAGACTGGCAGAACAGCTTACAATCCAGGCTGCTTTGCCTCACATGGCCACTTTAGCTTTTGCACACTTGTAACTACCATGTAATTATAGAATGTGTCATCTTCTAAGAGAATTGCTTTGCTAAGGAATATTATTTCTTCCTTTTCCTTTTTTTTCTTTACAAAAAATTTTAGGGATGCCTGGGTGGCTCAGTCAGTTAAGCACCGACTTTCACTCAGGTAATGATTTCATAGTCAGTGAGTTCGAGCCCTGTGTCAGGCTCTGAGCTGACAGTTCAGAGCCTGGAGCCTGCTTTGGATTCTGTGTCTCCCTCTCTCTCTGCCCCTCCCACACTCATGCTCTCTCTCACTCTCTCTCAAAAAAAAAAAAAATGAATAAGGGGTGCCTGGGTGGCTCAGTCAGCTAAGCATCTGACTTCGGCTCAGATCATGATTTCGCAGTTTGTGGGTTTGAGCCCCACATCGGTTCTGTGCTGGCAGCTCAGAGCCTGGAGCCTATTTCGGATTCTGTGTCCCCATCTCTCTCTACCCCTCCCCCGCTCATGCTCTGTCTCTCTCTGTCTCAAAAATTAAAAAAAAAACTATAAAAAAATGAGTAAACATTAAAAGTGCCCTTGGGACACTTTGGGTGCCACAGCTACTATGAGAGCCAGGATCTGTTTTCAAAACGATTAACTGATTTTTCGAATTCGCAGTATCATTAGTTTTCATTTTCTATCCACTGAACTTTGCAATATTATTTATTTTCCTTTGTGGCATTTGTATGTATGTCAGGGATATTTTCCTCTTTATTATTTAAATAGGCTTTCTTATATTATTAATGTATGGAGCACTTCAGGTTGGCACTAGTACTTTTGAATTCCTAATTAAAATACTTCAAAAGCCTTTTAGAAAGAACTACATAATTTTCCATTTTATTTATGAGACTTCAGTTGTCATGGGACTTGATCCCTTATCAAGTAAGTTGAGGGCTTAACATAAGAACTAAACATCCTTGATCCTCAGTTATTTGGCTTTATTTTTCTGTTCCTTCATTCCTTCTTCCTTCATCCCTCTCTCTGCCCTTTCTTTTTTTACTTTCTCTCAAAGAACTCCATTATTTACTTTCTTCTACATCTTACATGAAATTGCTAACCTTCTCACTATGGTGATTACCCTACACTTTGAGGTCAGGGTAGTGCCAAGTACAGATGATTAACACTTAGGTTAGACTGTGTTATGGAATCTACTCACCCTCTCTCTCACCTTGGCATTATGTCTCCCACATTTTTAATACCCTCTTTCAATTTCTTAAAACTAATGACCACTTTTGTCAACTATCTTCTATCTTCCACTCTTTTATTCAGTCTTATAACCCTTTCTCATTAAAGTGTCTTTTTGTTTGTTTCTTCTGTTGCAGGCACCATGTATTCTGGTTTTGCGTGTTTTGTTTTCTCTCTCTCTCTCATTTTCTGGGAGGATGAGGTAAGTGTGGTGGTGGAGAGTGTGTCTCCACACAGAAAAGTTCAAAACTGCTAGCTGAATGATATTTGATGACTTTCTGAAGTGTGAATTAGGTTGGGATGTGCTGGTTCATTTTGGATTAATGCCTTTTCTCAAATGGCTGGAAAAAATCAATCAGCATACTTACAATTTTTGAAACCATTTAAAGAAAATGTGTAATGAACAAAAGGGCAGTGGACACAAATGCACTTCACTCTCTGATGGGCAAAGAGAATTGTCTTTAACTTGATAATGTGTCTGAAAAAAAGACAAGCCATTGACTTGGGAAGTTACTGCCCTCCGCCCCTGGTGGAATCCAAGGATTACTGGCATTAGGAGGAGAGATTGCAGATTATGGTTACTAAATGGAAGGATTACTGAGACACACATGCCTCCGGCTTGAAGAAGACAATGGGAATTAAGAGATTACAATGAATAGAGAGTGGTATTAACTGTCTTTCCAAAGTTGAATACTTAAAAAAAAATGAGAACAACTATTTCTCAGGCTAACGTGTGGAGTGCTGCTGGAGCTGGGGCTGCTTTTACATATTCTTTTCATTTTGGGCTAAAGCTTTAGATTCTAGTAGCAGTCTTAGGAGAAAAATGGCAGTTGTGCTGATTCGGATATTGTTTCAAAACTCAGTCTTGATTTGTTATCTTAATGCATTTACTTTTTGCCCTTCCTCAGTCACTGCTTTTATAATTCAGATGGTAAAGGGTGGTGTAGGAATTGTATCTGAAGCAGCTATGGAAGAGAGTATCAGGTCCCTGTACTTGATTTCAGAGACCCGGAGTCCAACAAAATTCTGACCCAAAGATAGTGACTGATTTTCTAAAAAAAAATTTTTTTTTAATGTTTTATTTATTTTTAGGAGAGAGAGAGAGAGAGACAGCCAGCGTGAGCAGGGGAAGGTCAAAGACAGAGGGAGACACAGGCTGAAACAGGCTCCAGGCTCTGAGCTGGCAGTCAGCACAGAGCCCGACGCGGGGCTCGAGCCTACGGACCATGAGTTCATGACCTAAGCGGGAAGTTGGACGCTTAACCCACTAAGCCAACCCGGCGCCCCGATAGTGACTGATTTTCTTAGAGCAGATACTCCATCTGCAACATGGAGGGCATGAGGCTGGATGATGTTCACAATTCCAGATGTTGCTAAGAATATAGGTGCCTCTCAAAGATCTATAAGCATATTAATTGGGAGCATTGGGAATCTATTTGATTGTTCAATGGTATATTTTGGAAATATCAGATGAGAGTTCAAGAATCTTTTTTTCCTTATGAAGGTTGTAACAATGAGATTTAAGCCCCATTGGAACAACTCATTTCATTTTAAAAAGACTGTATACTCTTTATTTAAGAATAATAAAATAAGTTTACACATAAAACATAAACATTTAAACATTTCCCTAAAGTGTGTTTTAGTCCAAATGTTGCTCATTTGTGGGAACCAAGAGGTGAAACTCTTGACATTGAAGTAAACTGAAATGATTTCTGGTCTAGTTTTAGTCTGAGGTATTTTATTTAGCTCCAAAATTCCTGTAAGAGTAAAGCCACACTTTGATAATGTACTTACACTTGATATAAGAATTAAAATATACATATTGTATCAATTCTAATATAAAAATATAACTAAGAAGATACTGTTACTTTAAGCCTTTCTTATAAAAAAAAGTACTAGGAAACATTCTCAGTGGTTGTGCTTTCTTTATTTAGCCGGGTTAATCTCTTAGTTGCTAAGGGCAGATTGACTTGTTTATAAACTTGTTAAACCAAATCTGCACACAACCACATCACAGATAATAGAGTGGGAAAAGACCACTCAAATTGTCAGTTTGCATCCACTCACCACCTCAGTCTTATTAATGTCTATTTGACTTTTTCAGCAATGTATTCCATCCTGCATGTTTTGCACATTGTATTTTTAAATGATGTGCTGACGATGATTGTTAACCATGTGTGTGGGTGTGGCTGTAAAGACCCAGTATGCGACCAGAAATCCTTTTCCAGTGACATACCCAGGCTGGGCTACTACTGTCAATGAGTCCTTCTCGCTTCGCTGACACTGTAACTGCCATGTGTGGCCTCATGTCTTCAAGACAGTCCGGCAGATGCCACACATGTTTGTTCCTCACTGGTACCACTAGCATGAGGGAGGAGTTATATGCCGCTGTTAGGGTACTGGCAATACAATCTTTCTCTTGATATCTGCCTCTTTTTAAAAATCCCCTAATTTTGGAATAAATAAAACCAGATCTTTCCACTTGTCGAATGAGCTTTCAACTTTTGTGTTGCATTGTTATCTGACACATGGAATTCTAAAACTTGTGGGATTTGAAATTTCTTTAAGTGTCCTACTACATTTTCTTAGCAATTTTTATGATTATATTGTTGTCTGGATAGTGTCACATATCAGTGCTAAAAGGTAGCAGAGCCTGTGTGTGTGCGTGTGTATGTGGAGTGGAAGTTTAAAGAGTGGGTCAAGTGACTTTTTGACAGGTGACAGTGTTAACCCAAGTATGGAAAACCTTTATCTATTGTAGCAGATTGAAATTTATAGTCCACAATTTGGGAAGGCAGAAATGTGATTTTTTTTTCTTTGAGAATCAGTCTCAGTTTTACTCTTAAGGCCCCCTTCTGTGTAGAGGAGATAATTTCTTCCAGCCCAGTAGCCTCAGTTTGATCTAGTGATGTTTTTAGCAACAATTAAATATCTTAGCTACCTTTCATTTCAAAACTTCGTCACTTTTCATTAAAGGGCATCTAGAAGGGTTTCTTTCCATATCCCTCAGTGGCATCTGGAAGCAAGGTGGGAAGTCACCTGTAATCATAGCAGTGGCATGGATGCTTGACTCATTTATTTGCTGTCTTCTTGGTAGCTGTGGATCTTACCATACTGTGCCTGCTTGCCTGGTCCCAGTACATGACTCATCTTTTGAGCATTCTGCTAATTTCTATAACTGATGCTTGTGTACTGTTGATTTTGAGACTCCTGATCAATGCTGCAGGTTTGGACTCAGGTTCTGAACGCCTCTGCATTACCCACTAGAGCCTATGAGGACTTTTGGGTTCACTTCACTGAAGTGTGTGAACCTCTGTGGGGCTGGTCCTTCAACTCATACCCAGGCACCTTTGTTAGCTGTGGAGACTCTATTTCACAGCTCCTCTTACAGCCATTTTGGATGCCATACTATTCCAAATGCAGAACTTCTCAGATAGGTTTGCGATGAACTCAGTCTCTGCCCAGGAAAGCAGAGCATCAACAATGGCTCCTCAGATGCCCCTAAACCTATGTAGGTGCTTCACGTGTTGACTGATCCCTCCATCCCTGAGATAGGACCCCTGAGTGGAAGGGAGGGAAGTAGACCCCTCACATCTGATACCTGTTCCTCTCTTCCTCTTGCTATTTACTGTAGCACAGAAATGTGGTTTTTTGTTTTTGTTTTTGTTTTCCTTTTCAATTCCTGTTCTCTAGGAAGTGACTGTGGTCCTATCCTCTTTCTTTTCTACTCTGGGACTCTATTGATATGAGTCTTCAGGCTCAGCTTTTATATGCAAAACTTCAGCTTTGGGAAGTTTCACTAAAGCCATTTTCTTTCTCAAGAAATACTGGCTCCTAGTAAATCAAAAAGCCTTAGCATTCAGGCAATAGTCTTGCTATGGATATAAAATCTTGTACTGTAAAACTGTAAGCTGATTGATGATTGCTATTCTTGGCTGTGTGTTGCCCTTTTCCTGAAGCAACGAATCCCATGAAATAAGAGGGTGTGGGAAAGATTGGGGAAAACTACAGGCAATGAGGGTTAGGTCAGGAGGCATATGATATCTGATTGTCTGTTTTTTGATGATCTTAGCAGTTGTTGATGTTTGATGCTTAAATTGATTATATAATATATATAATATTCTCTATAGTGCTACTTTTATATTCTAGATCCTTAATATATATGCAGGATTCAGAAAACTGTGGGTAAAGTGGAGATGAGTTTTCCCAAATGGTATATAACTTTTAAAACTTCTGAATGTGTTACCTATTTATATGTTTGGTATAAACCAGGTTGCCAAGGTCATATCAAGCTTGGAGCAAATGCAGACCCACAGTTACAGAGAGAAAACAATTTCTCTGGCTTTATCTCCCACACACTCTTGTGAAACTTCTCCCCAGAAAGGTCTCTTTTTCTTATCAATTACTACTGAAAGTCCCCAGGAAGTATGACCTATATGCTCTGGAAAATAGGATTCTCAGCTACAATGGGACATCTTTCTGTCTCTTCCCTTGTTTGACTTCCTTTGGTGATGTCTTCTTTAAAACTTCTGGGCTCTATGAAACTCCATATAGGTGGCCCTTCATAGCTGCTGCTACTGCATTGACATAGGTGACACCCTCCATTGATGCCCAGGGGCAGAATCTGTTAATTGTTCCCCCAAACATTCATTTTCTCTCCTCCTGGATATAGAACTATATTATATTCCTCAGTCATCCTTGCAATTTGTGTGACTATGTAACTAATTTCTAGACAATCCTAAATATTTGAGAATGATATGTGCCATTGCCGGGAAGAGTGGCTTTGCCTTCTCCATATTCCCTTTCCCTTTTTTCTGGTTAGATGCAAATGATGCTACTGTTCTGTGACAGAGGACTGTAAATTTCTTCTGTAGAGAGAAAGTCTGTAAATATGTTAGGTCCTTAGGATCATATGGTCTCTGTTGCAAGTACTCAATTCAGCTGTTGTTGCACAAGAGCAGTCATGAACAGTGGGTAAATGTGTAAATGCCTCTGTGTTTTCATTAAAGTTTACTTTAAAAAAAAAAAGGCATGGGAATATGGCTGATGATACTGTAATAGGGATATAACAGGACATGTGGTAGCTACACTTGTGGTGAACATGGCATAATGTATAACTTGTTAAATAGCTAACTTGTACACCTGAAAGTAATGTAACATTGTGTGTCAGCTATACTTAAAAAAAAAAAAGAAGAAGAAATGGGCTGTATTTGTTGGCATCTACCCTAGCAGATGGCAGAGCCACAAGATGGGAAGAGGTTGGATACTGAGCATGGAAGAAGGCTGTCAACTAGGAATACCCACCTCCAACTGTCACATGAGGGAGAAATAAACTTTTATTGTTTCTGATTTGCATATTAGTTATGTAGGGCTGCCATAACCAAAAAACTACAAACTGGATGGCTTAAAATAATGGAAATTCAAAACTACTGATTAGAAGGAGCACATGCACCCCAGTGTTTAGAGCAGTGCTATCGACAATAGCCAAATTATGGAAAGAGACCAACTGCCCATTGACTGACAAGTGGATAAAGAAGATGTAGTATACATATACAATGGAATATTACTCGGCAATCAAAAAGAATGAAATCTTGCCATTTGCAACAATGTGGATGGAACTAGAATGTATTATGCTAAGTGAAATAAGTTAGAGAAAGACAAGTATCATGGTTTGACTCATATGTGGAATTTAAGAAACAAAACAGATGAACATAGGGGAAAGGAAGGGAAAATAAGATAAAAAGAGGGAGGAAAACCATAAGAGACTCAAATACAGAGAACAAATAGTATTGCTGGAAGGGAGATGAGTGAGGAGATGGGTTAAATGGGTGATGGGAATTAAGGAGGGCACTTGTTGGGATGAGCACTGGGTTATTATATGTAAGTGATGAGTCACTAAATTCTACTCCTGAAATCAATATCACACTATATGTTAATTAACTTGGACTTAAATAAAATTAAAATAAATAAATGGGTTAAATTAAAAATAAATAAAAGGGAAACAATAAAAAATAATGGAAATCCATTGTCTTACAATTCTGGAGGCTAGAAGTTCATATGTAGGCAGGACTGTATTTCCTCTGAAATCTGGAGGGAGGAAGGCTTCCCTGCCTCTTCCCGGTTTTGGGTGGTGGTCTCATTGGCTTGAAGCCGTATCACCCCAATCTACACCTCTCCTGTCACATGGCATTGTTCCTGTGTGTTTGTCTCTGCATCTCTTCTCTCTTACAAGGACTAGAGTCATATTGGATTAAAGGCCTATCTTACCTCATTATAATTTACATCTTAATTATATCTACAAAACCTTATTTCCAAAGGTTACATTCACAGGTACCAGAGATTATTTCTTCAACATATCTTTTGGGGTATGCAGTTGAATTAATGAAAAGCTATAATATATTTTTTGGAGAGAGTTTGGTTATTACTGAGGCCCATTAGACTGTGAGCATTTCAGTGGCAAGTTGTTCTTCTCTTGGGAAAATTTATTTTTCACACCTTTGTGCCTCACTTGATGTATCTCAGAATTGTGTGTGTGTGTGTATAAAACAACTTATTCACCTGAAAGAAGAGCCACCATCTTTCTTGAACTCATGGCCCAGTCCCGAGAGGGTTAGACAGAAACCAGAAGTGGTGATGGAGAGGCAAGCAATGACAGCCATCTATCTCAGCATGGGCCTGAGCATTGTCCTACCTGGTGTTTATGGGGACTGCATAGCTAGGTTTCTCCTCAATTTCCTTGGCATAAACTTTTTTCCAGAAGGCTCATTTGTCAAATATACTCTTGGCAGAACCACTTCCTCTTCTCCTGACCCCACTACTATCACCCCCCACAGACATGACTAGACATGTTTAATCCTAACCTGAACACAGTGGACACCCCTGCCTGGTGTACTTCTTCTGAGAACTATAAAAGGTGTTAATGACAAGTGATAATTGCAACTTCACCTCCATCTCCAGCCAACAGACTTCTTTTAGGTGAAGTTTAACAGAAATAATGGGTTGACAGGAGTCTGTCGGGAAACTTATTTAGGCAGTTTCCTTCAAGCAAAATTTTGAAACAAAGGTATAAACCAAGGTGAGTCAAAAGATAAAAATTCCATCTGTGGGACACATTGACAGTTACCACCTGGTAAACTCATTCTTTTAGTTCTTAAGCCACTAATTTGCTGTTCTGTGGACAGCGTAAATAAAAAAATAAAATGTGGAAGGGCACCTGGGTGGCTCAGTTGGCTAAGCATCTGGCTTCAGGTCAAGCCATGATCTCACAATTTGTGGGTCTGCGCAGACAGCTAAGAGCCTGGAGCCTGCTTCAGATTCTATGTCTCCTTCTCTCTCTGCCCTTTTCCTGCCCGTCCTCTCTCTCTCTCTCTCTCTCTCAAGGATAAATAAACATATAGAATAGAATAGAATAGAATAGAATAGAATAGAATAGAATAGAAAAGAAAAGAATAGAATAGAATAGAATAGAATAGAATAGAATAGAATAGAATAGAATAGAATAGAAAAGAAAAGAAAAGAATAGAATAGAAAAGAATAGAATAGAATGTGGGAATCAGTAAATTTTGAGAAAACAATGTTCAGGGGTGTGTGTGTGTCTGCCTGTCTATATTTGTGTTTAATCATTAAAGTTCCTTAAATTTATACAAGTGATCAGCACAAAAATGTATTTTTTAGTCTTCATATGTTTATAGGTCAGCCTTCTTTCTCCTACCTCAGACATGTGTTTCCAGGTAGGTTTACTGATTTGTAATCAATCAGCAGAGATATTCACTGTAATTTTGGTTTCTAGCCCCATTTGGAAGAACTCCAGCCTGGGAGAATCTAAACATATCATTCAGAGGCCTGTGATGTTGGAAAGAAAGGAGGTTTTGGATGATTTTTGTTTTTGTTTGGACTTGGGTCAGTGCCTCCCTTTTACAGCTGGAATGTGTACTAGATGGTTTCAGATGTGTTTTGGAAGACTGACACAGGCCTTATGATAAGAACGCCACAGCAAGGCGTTCAGGAAACTGTAGGAGCAGTTTGGCATGTTGAGAAACATATCTCTTTATTAGTGAATATTAATGCTGAATAATGAGGCCATGGAAATCTTCCCCCCTCCACTGCCAACCTTGGCCCCTCAAGGCAACCTGTGCGAGGGTGCGAGCTCTTCTCTGTGGCTTCTCCACCAGGCTTTTACTCCTAGTAAAAAGGGTTCACAAAGGGGTTTCAAATCAAAGTCCAAGAACTCAACTTATTCCTGTAAAGGACATGAATGTCATTGGTGAATGGAAAGAAAATGCTCCCAATATGTAGAGATGTAAGAACAAATGCTGGAGGAGAGGTTAACTTTTTGTCTGCAGTATGCTAGTGATGATGGAGACTATCATGTGAAAATTGCCATCTGACTACTTTCCTAGGATGAAAAGATGTCTTCTAAAAGTATGAAACACTCTTGTGTAGTTTGGGGGGAGAGTGTCTACTTGTCATGAATCCACTTGTTTCATACAGTAATGTCCACCCCTTTACGTTTTTTTTTAAATTTAGTTTATTAATTTCAGGATAGATAACGTACAATGTTATGTTAGTTTCAGGTGTACAATATAGTGATTCAACAATTCTATACATTACTCAGTCCTCATCAAAATAAATACACTCTTTAATCCCCATCACCTTTTTTACCATCTCCTAACTCCCCTCCCCTCTGGTAACTGTTCTCTATAGTTAAGAGTCTAGTGTTTTTGTTTTTTGTTTTTTTTAAATTTCTTTTTATCTTTGTTTATTTTGTTTCTTTTTTTAATCTTCTTTTTAACAAATAGTTTGTTGTCAAGTTGGTTTCCATATAACACCCAGTGCTCATCCCCACAAGTGCCCCCTCCATGCCCATCGCCCCCCTCCCACTCCCCCCACCCCATCTGCCCTCAGTTTGTTCTCAGCATTCAAGAGTCTCTCATAGTTTGCCTCCCTCCCTCTCCCCCACTATTTTTCCCCTTCTTCTCCCCCATGGTCCTTCGTTAAGTTCTCCTAATCTTCCTATACGTGCAATCATATGGTATCTGTCCTTCTTTGCCTGACTTATTTCACTCAGCATAACACCCTCAAGGTCCATCCACATTGCTACACATGGCCAGATTTCATTCTTTCTCATTGTCATGCAGTATTCCATTGTATAGATGAACCACATCTTCTTGATCCATTTATCAGTTGATGGACATTTAGGCTCTTTCCATGTTTTGGCTATTGTTGAGAGTGCTGCTATGAACATTGGGGTCCATGTGGCCCTATGCATCAGCACTCCTGTATCCCTTGGGTAAATTCCCAGCAGTGCTATTGCTGGGTCATAGGGGAGTTCTATTGTTAATTTTTTGAGGAACCTCCACACTGTTTTCCAGAGGGGCTGCACCAGTTTGCATTCCCACCAACAGTGTAGGAGGGTGCCCGTTTCTCCACATCCTCGCCAGCATCTAGAGTTCTCTGATTGGCTCATTTTAGCCACTCTGACTGGCGTGAGGTGGTATCTCAGTGTGGTTTTGATTTGTATTTCCCTGATGAGAGGGATGCTGAGCATCGTTTCCTGTGTCTGTTGGCCATCTGGATGTCCTCTTTGGAGAAGTGTCTGTTCATATCTTCTGCCCATTTCTTCACTGGATTGTTTATTTTTTGGGTGGTCCACCCCTTTACTTTTGATCCCTTCATATAACTTTTCATCTTCTTTAAAGAAAAAGCAGGATCTAAAACAAGATTGTAAACAGTTATTTCAGAACAACAACCACAAGTTGAACTAATTATCAACATTTAGAAATCAGGAGATTGCACATAAGAATCTGCATTTCTTGCATCCCTTGTGAAACAGATACCTATGGCAGCACTAGCCTGCATTTCTGAATGGCAGAGCACAGTGGGTGTATGGGGCCACGTTTAGATGGGGCATGTGTCTTATTTCCACAGGCCAGCTTTACTCATTGACATGACTTTCCCTGTCCTTGTAGACATTTGAATTTGTAATACCTCATCTATAGGAAAGCAACCTTTAATAGTTTTAATTTTCTTCCTTAAGATTCTAAGTTTTGTTTTTATTTTTGAAAGAGAGAGGGTGCGAGTGAGCGAGGGGCAGAGAGAGAGAGAGAGGGAGAGAGAGGGAGGCAAAGAGAAAGAATTTCACACTGATGGTGCAAAGTCTGAAGCCTCAAACTCATCTGAATTGAGGCTCAAACTCACAAATGATAAGATCATGACCTGAGCTGTGGTCGCATACTTAACTGACTGAGCCACTCAGGTGCTTCTGTTTTTGTTTTTGTTTGGAATGAACCATAGCTATGGAATGGAAATGACCAGTGAAAATATATAAATAAATGGACTTTGCTAGAACCACAACCTAAGTACTTTTGACAGTAATGGGGTTCAGAATTGCCCATGTCTGAAAGAGGATGGGCAGAACTAGGTAGGCAGTATGTACTTTCCATAGATACATTTCAAGGGGGGATGTTTTCCAGATGGTACTATTGGTCTTGACTGCCTGGAACAGTTTGTTAAGCTAGATCTATGGCTTCAAAGGAGACTGTATCCTGAGCTTTGGTAACACATGTGGTCACCTGGCTAGGCAAAAGGGCTTCTGGGTCTTGTCATATTACACAGGATAAGAAAAATGGAATGCTTTTGGATTTAGTTAAACCTTGTTCTCTCTTCAACTTCTGCCTAGAGGATTTCTTCTAGAGGGGTCCTTGCTTCCTAGACTGAGATCATGCCCATCTTTCAGGTTTCAGTTGCTTATGGAGAAATCATAATTTTTGTTATTTTGAAAATATAAGAAAAAATATAAAAACTATGATAAATGAAATGCAACCTCTTTTCTGGTTTTTAATACTAAGGCATATGTCTCTATATGAATCTGTTTCTCACTCTTAAATGCCCCACCTTCCCATGATTGCTAGTCCTTTATGATTTATTTTATATAGTCTTTTTCCAGAAATCCTTTTATTCCACTGGGTCTTTCTTTCTTTCTTTCTTTCTTTCTTTCTTTCTTTCTTTCTTTCTTTCTTTCTTTCTTCTCCCTTCCATGCTGCTATGTTTTCCTTTTATTCTAGAATCTGTGTTTAATTTTCTAGCTCTCTGCTTTTATTCTTATTTTTCTTTTGTTAGTCTGGTCTCTTTTATTTTCTATTATTGTTTCCTTTTCTCCCTCTCGGTGTCCTCCTTCATGTGCTATTGCACATGGTTTGCTTGTTTCTCTCCTGTGTTTAGTTTGTTTTATTCTCTTACCATATATTTATGCCTCCTGCTTAAAAACAAACAAAACACAAATAGATTCTTACTTGTTAGCTGTAGCTATCTCTCTAATTTCTTTACAATGACTATACACTATGGATCAGTTTTTATACTCTAACAAAGTTTAGTCCCCACCCCCAGTTTTCTATAGAAAATATGATGATGATGATAATGATATTGATGATGACTTTTAGGAAATAAAGATTCCTTCCATGTAGTAGCTTCTGGACTGGAAGCCGTTATGTTGGTCTCAATGCTATTTTGTTCCTTTGCTGGTTGCCTTACCTTAAAGAAGCCACAGTGTCTCTGGATCTCAGTTTCTTTATCTGTTACAGTTAAAGAGGATGAACTTCCTTGCTGCATCAAAGCCAGCTGAGAGCTTGTTAGGACTAAATTAGCTCAGGCCTCCCCCTTACACTTCCTGACCTCGAATCTACAGGTTTTATGAAATCCCCAGGTGATTCGCATGCTCATCAAATTTGAGAAGCACAAATTAGATGATTTCCAAGATTTTTTTACCACTTTAGTTTTGTTGAACATAAGTGAAAACTTATTTTAATTAGTGAAAGTAAGTGAAAAAATAAAGTGAATACTACCTTGCTCACATGCCCTAGTAAAATTATCCAAAAATCCTTGATAAAATGCTAGTGACTTGGGGTCCTCCCTTAGGTAAACTAATTCAGGAGCTCTGGGGATGGTATTCTTTTCCATGTCGTAGGTAATTTTAATGAGTGGGCTAAGAACCACTCAGGTATACTACTTGAATGTTTACCTCCTTTTCTGATGCTATCAGCACTGCTTTCTTTTGGATCTAAGGTGAGTAATTACTGTGGAAAGAGAGGAACTCAAAACTGTTTGGTTTTACCTACTTAAACCTACCAGAAATTACTCTGGGGAGGCTGAGGGGTAAAGAAATAATTGTTGAAGATAACTGTATGTATTTTTATTGTGTTCAGGGAACAAAAGACAAGGTTTGCTCATTATTTTTCCCCCCAAACTTCACTCAGATCTCTGACAATGAAAGTGTTTGTGGTAACAAGAAGGAAGTAACTTCTGATGAGTGATAGATATGACATTGTATCTCCAGAATTTTGGTGAGTTGGGGTGGATATTTCAGTGGAACCATTTCATTTCATCATAACATGGTGCTGGTGTTTATTGGATGAGCACAATTAGCTACATTCTATGATTGGATTACCGAACATTAAGTTGCAATTTATTTTTAATCATTTCAGTTTGTTGAACTGTAGCTGATTTAAGAAACATTGAAACCAACAGAATTTTTTTTCTAAAACATTCATTATAGTATCTTTAGTGTGAGAGCTGGGGAAGGAATTATCATAAAACAGTTTGAAGATGTGACAATACCATTATGGGAAAATTCTTTTATGTTACAGTTTTACAAGCCAGACCTTAAGAAACTATGTTCTTAAGGATTAACTTTACCTTTTAAATTATTTTTAAGGTTAAATTTTTTCCAGTGCTCAATGAGAACACAAGCAAATTATTGCATTTTTGGAGTGATTGAATTACTTGATTAAAATAAAGGAAAAATATAGTTTATGTAAGCACTTTTTTTTTGCTTAGTACAGCTCTTTGTTTTCTCAGTTTTCATGTCTTAAATTATTTCTGCATCATTAAGTTTAGCTGAGGAGCCAAAGTTCTGTCATTGCAGAAGGTTTTGGCGGTGTCACATCGAAGAAGAGAGATATTTAGAATAAGATGTCACCTTGGTCTGTTACTTGAGTGTTACTCCAAGAAGTTATGTGAGCAGAGAAACACTAATCTGGTAGGACATCTGTCTTTCCCATCGTGCAGCAGAATCCCCATGCAGAATCTTTAGTCAAAGGTGGGCCATGGCCTTATTTCATCAGGTATGCAGAGAGTCTCTAGAAGCTATGCAATTCTTACTTCACACATTGCTCAGAATCACATGAAGACTCAAGAAATATTTCCTCAAAAATTTATTCTAGCTCTGGTCAAAATTGTGAAGTAGGAAATTTCCTCTCTAACTGAATTCTTTCTTTTATTGAAACACCTTCTCCTATGTTGGTACTACTTTTTGTCCCTGGCACTTCAGTCTCTGACCTACTTACAACTGCTACCTATGTATGGTATCTTATTTTGGAATAACTTCTTCAAGCCACTCTATTACTATGCATTTTTTTCTGGATAAAGAAATCACTGGACTTACATATTTTTCTTATTAACAAGATATTTTTTTACAATGTTTGATACATCTCCTCAGCTTTGTTGTCTTCTGTAAATGGGAGGAAGTCAAAGGTGAAAGGCTTTCCATCAAAAACTTGATTGGGGCATTCTAGTATGGCTGTTTGATTTTGGAGAAAGAAATTCCAGAATATTTCTTGAATCTCACCCCTCCTCATCTTTAAAGGAAATAATTCTGTTTACTATAACTAAATGGAAATGTCAGGTTTTCCCCTTTTCTTAAAATTTTCTTAAAACTTTTCATTTAGAAAATATCTTTCCCAGGATTCCATTGAAATAGAATGAGCAGTGGTGGTATTGGGGGTAACGAAGTGATAGGTGGTACAGAAATATGGATTCAGCTTGGAAATCAAACATATCAGAAATAGTCTTTTTAATTATTTAATCCTCAGGGTATTTTGTATCTTTCTTACTCATTGAAACCATTGTGACAGATTGAAGTATGTTTGCTATGTGATGTTAAAATTTAGCTGCATAAAAAAATAGCAGGTCACTCCATCTTACCTTTACCTTTACAAGACTGACTTTGTAAAAATTACCTTTATGGCTCTAGAATCTTTTTGATTTTGAATTATTAGCATCTTCTACATTCATATTCATGGATTTTGATTCAGTCTATATGCCACCAGATCACAAATATAGCTGGTTTGAAGCAATGATCTGCACCTACAAACTCTCACATCTCATGACAGTTAATATGTTACTTCTCATGCCTTTTTTTTCTTTGAGGCTGTTGCTAGATTGTGGTGTGACCGCTTCAGTTAGAATATACTCCAGCCTTATGAAAATTCTCATACCCTTGTTAATGCTGTGGAAAGTTTAAACAACAACAAAAATTGATGCTGGTTACATTGTGATTTCTCCTGAAAGCATTTGGAATTTGCTGTGGGTTAATGAAAACGTCACCCTCTACTCCGGTTCACAAGTTTTCCCACTGACTGGTGGGATTTTTCCACTCTTTCCAGATTGCAGAGAAAAATATGAAATAATGGAACCAAAGCTTGAAACTAGAAGGCTTAGTTTTTGTCTAGTCAGATTCATAAAATTGTTAGCACAGGAACTGGAGGAGAGGATAAAGAGTGTTCTGATTCTTGCTGTGTCTGAACAAGGGAATTCTGCTCAAATAAGAAGACTAACAGGCATGTTGGGATGGGCTGTCCCATGTTTGGGAGCCTCTTGCTTGTGGGATAGAAAAGGAAAGCTACCTGGCAGTATCTCGTGCTATTTGAAAGTAGTTAAAACTCTCAGAAAGAGCTCTTAGGAAGGGGGCATGTACAAGAGATATATAATTTGCTTGTGGAGTGAGGGAGCATCCAAAATATGGGATCCTATAAAAGGATGTCAGACCTTGGTCGGTGGGGCAGGAAGGAGGATTGAGCAGCCCAGGAGTACCCTGAGGAACCCATTTTTAGAGTAGGTGATCCACAGCCATTTCTCTCCTCTAATACATCATTGAAGTATTATGTTTCCTCATCTATAACAGGGACTTTCTTGTAACACTCCTTACAGAAGTGGTTCAGAGCTAGGCCATAATAGGGTGTTGGTCAGATTCTGGGAAAGGGTATAATTTGAAAAAAATCCTGTTTTAATAAAAGAGGTGAGATTATGTAATTGTGGGCATCATTTACATAAAGCAGTGACTTTTCTGAGACAAAGTTTGATTCTTATGTTTCCATCAGCATTGGGAATAGGTGGACTCTAAATCAGTGAGGTGTTTGTTTTGCTTAAGTCAGTCTTTAAATTCAGTTTGTCCTGCTGTAAATGAAGGATCCCTCAGTGGTTATGAGTAGTGTCCTTAGAAAGGATAGTGGTGCCATAACTTTACACTTTTTTCCAAACTTGTGCTACAAAATCATCTCTGATCTATGTAAGATCAGGGAAAATGTACAATAAAGGAGGGGTGTGGAGGAGTTGGGGATACTAGGGAGGGTATAAATTTGCACAGAAGAGAAGGGAGTTTATAAAATATAGGCAGAATCAGAGAAGGCTGGCAGGAGGTGAAATGGGTCTGATAAGTCTGTGTGTGGCATGTAGATATATATGATACACCATGAATCCTCACAATATCTTCACTCATCTTATGATTGGCCAACTGCCAACAGGTATTTTCTGAGCATCTACTATGTGCCAGGCATTGTTCTGGGTCCTGGAGATACAGCAATAAATAAGGTAACAGAATTCCTGCTTTCAAGGAGATCACAGTCTAGCAGAAGCATTCTCCTGCTCTTGTTGAGTTTGAAGTACCTATTTATGGCAAAGAGGCTTAAATGGGATTCTTCCAGTAAAATATATGATTTGTCTTGGCAAAACATTCTTGAAGAGAGATTAGGACAAGGGGGAAAAAGCATTGAGTAACATTCTCTCTGTTTCCACCTTTCTGTCAGGTCATAGATATAAATGACAATTCTGGCCCTTGTTCACCCTCACATAGCTCTCTGGAATTCTTTCCTATTCTCTGAACATGAGAGGAATGAGGAGGTTATTTGGAAAGTCATTGGTCTAAGGAGTTGTCCTGCTCTAGTTACCAGAGAATTCTCGAATTTCATCTGCAGAGACTGCAAGGCATGAGGGGCAAACATACTCTGAGGATTCAATTGGTGAGCAGACCCTAGGGATGAGAAGCATATGGAAAGTCAGCTTTATGATTTGCTTCTTTAAAAATAATAACCTGTGGGTGGATTTTAAATCCTCCTCTAAATACAAGGTTAATGTCAGTGACTGTTTTCAGGAAAACCAAAGGATCTCAGCATTCCCCAATGTGTTATAGAAACTGTGTGGCCTCAAGCAGTGAAGTGAGGAATTCATTTTGTCTTCTTCCTCAAACACCCATCCTGGAACCCAGCAGAATTTCTGGCTGTGCATCTGGTCCTTGGTGCACTGCCAAAGTGATTTGTGTTTCACTATGGACTCTTTCTCTGGCCCAGGAGAATGTCAGAGAAAAATAGGAGCAAAGTTCTAAATGGGATTGGGTGGGTGGTGGGGGGAACTATTCCTTCTCAACAGACAGTGTGAGAAGCTCTGATTCATGATCCTCGCCACTCAGAACGTGGTCCTATAAACTTGTTAGAAATGCAGATCTCAGATCCCCCCACATCCCCCGAAATCAGAAGGTTAAATTTGGAGCACTGGCCTAGGCAATGCATTTTCCTGCCTCACCTTCTGCCCCCCTCACTCCCACGGTTTCTCATTCCCCATAGGCTGCCCTCAGGAATGGCGTTGGTGGGTCCTGGGTGAGGGAATAGGCCACAGCATTCAGTTCTTTACTAAACTAGGAGTTCAAACCCAGAAGACTCTGAGTCACAGAAAACAAAGGAATGGTCTCATTTCACACACATCTAGAGTCTTTGCTGGTTAAACCTCAAGAAGCCCACAAAAAAGCCCCTAGACATTTTAGGGTGTGAATTTTGAATCCGTACTTCCTGACATCTGTTTGGCTGCCATGACCTTCAATTTACCAAAATATGGAAACTTCATTATGGCATTCTACCCATATAATGAGGAAAATGCTGGTGTTTGTCCCAACCCCAAGCCCCTAAAGCAATACTATCCCCAACCACACTTTCCTATACAGCACTTTACATAAAAAATAAACCAAGATATTGGTTCCCTGGAAGTTAATATAAATGAAGTTTCCTTTCTTATAAAATAGGAATAATATTCAGCTCCTTTGATTATCACTCCTTTGATTAGAAGTCAAAAGTCTTCGATTAAAGTTTTATCTAGCTAAATGGATATCCTCCTCATCAGTGTATATCCTCACCTGTTGATAGTTGGCCAACTACAGGAGTAGTGAAACCATTGTGAGAACTCACGGAATATCTTTTATTTTTAATGTTTATTTATTTTTTGAGAGCAAGGGGGCAGAGGACAGAGGATCTGAAGTGGGCTCTGCACTGACAGCAGAGAACCTAGTGCAGGGCTTGATCAAACAAACTGCGAGATCATGACCTGAGCCAAAATTGGATGCTTAACCAACTGTGCTACCCAGGCGCCCCTCGTGGTATATCTTATATATGGTCCTGCTCTTTTAGTTCTTTGTGGGTGAAAGATGAAGTCACTCTTACAACTTCATGCTATAATTGCATTTTGGGGGTTTTCAGAAAGAAATAAATAATGATATAACAAGAGCAAATTGAGAAACAAGAGTGATAAATGGAGTGAATGAGAGGAATAAAGCATCTGGTAAGCCCCAACCACATCCTTTCCTGGTGGTAGTGATGGGGGTGCAAAGTGATTCCTTACAGAACACTGTGTCAAAAGGAGTCTCTTATATGTGCAAGGTTGAGGCAGCTTTCCCAGATTGGCTTAAAACTATCCAATTGCGATATTTACTACTGCTTTCAGTCAGTAGGGACACATATGAATATATCAATATTTTATATCATTGACTACTTTTCCTGTCTCTGTCAACCCTACTGTCTCAAACTCATAGCATTGTGGCAGTAATGAATCCAGGTCTTCCAGTTGAGAATAATTGAAGCAGTTTTTTTTAGACATAGACCAAGATATAGAAGAATGAGACCTTTGTATGGTTTAGTCTATTTTGGGATTAGAGTGCCCATGATCCTCTCCATTCCATTCCTACATATTTGGCTCTCTCTTTTTGACATAGCTTTAGTAAATTTCATGTGCATGTGTGGACATTTTTCATTCCTAGGTTTTGGCTTCATCGAGAAGTCAGTTGAGGAGCCAAAATAAGAGAGAGGCTTGCCGTTTTTGTAGTAGGAGTTAGTTTATCTTGTGATAGGACCAAAAGAGAAAAAGCTTAGAAATGCCCTCAAAAATCAGATTTAGCTGGTTGGATATTTTATGTAAATCAATTTGAAAACTTTGTATTAGCATTATTTAGACAGTAAAGGCAACAAACCTCTTTTCAGTTGTGTCTACTCTTATACCTGACTCCCCGGGCTGACGGCTTTCTGTGGTTCCTTTCAATCCTTCCAAAAGCCTAAGGAGTGGACATAATAGAAAAAGAATTTTAGTTAGTTACCATCCAAAAACAAGAACAACAATGTTCATGTTTTTGGATGGTAACTACATGGTAACATTGGCTCATATATTTTTATTTAAGTTAGTACCCCTCAGACATCCTTGTTAGCATATTTTATTCTGGGCAATTGTTAGAACTGAAATTAGCCTAATGACTTAGGGCAGTGATTTTTATGTATCTCCTGAATTGAAGATTTGGTACTAACTGCCCTAAAATGGTTTGACTTTAGATATTCATGAGAATTACATGCACTGTTGTTCAACAGAAAGATAACCTTGCTCTCCTTTCTTCCCTCTCTCCCGTCAGAGATTAACTGAGGACACTTTTTACAATGTATTTGGTTTGGTTAGGAAATAACATTACTAAACAAGTTTTGCTAGGTGGTATATAATCACTGAAAGGCCCATTTGTTCAGGAAGCAGGAATTAACGCCTCTACCTGGGTAAAAAAAAAAAATGGTATAAGACCTGAGGTATCTAGAAATGATGGAGTTTGGATTAAGCCCTTAAGCAGAAAAAGACAGGTCTGGAGGGAGAGCACCACTGAGCCGGCAAGCATAATGAACAACTGCTAGTCATGGTGAGTATCTGTTTATCTTGACCCAGAGAAGTTAAAATATCAGCACAATTCAATGTAATCTGCCTCCCTCACTCCAAAGGCCAAATAATATATTCAAGAAAAAGAATCCATTCGCCTAGCCATTATACATGACTCTACAGTTCTTGGAAATAAACCAAGTCAGCTCTGGAAACAGAAAACTAATCCAATTGACCACTTGAGGGAGGTGGTGGGTTATATTATTTGGAAAAAAGAACCCAGTTCATTTTTAACGATGTGCAATTTTAAGAACTTTGAAAAATCTGTGACCTGTGGAGAAGAGATCATCAGAACCTTGACAATGGCCTTTTCTCTACTTGGATCCATTCTCTAATTTTCCTACTAAATTAAAGGGAATAAAAGAGATTTATTAAACGCTTGTTATGGTCTGGTTGATGAATCACTTTAGAAAGAAAGACAGGGGTGAAGTATGGGTAGTTTATTTTTACAAATCAGTTTTAGTTTTTTTCTATGAAATAAATGAATGATAAGCCCATTCAAATGGTTGTTACAATTCTTCTTTTAAATTGTTTACTCTATTAAGGTGACAATACTTGACACATTGATATATGAACAATGTTCGCTTGCCTGACATGAACATAAATTATAACATGAGAATGTGATGATCCTTCAACACTTCACTCACTCATCCAGGTTAAATGTAGAATTTGGAAAGAAATCAAAATTAAAGTTACATTTACTTAGACTCCCAACAGCTGTTTCTTCTTGTTTAAGGGTGACTGAAGAAAAGTTAGCTGAGATGAAGGGTAAAATGGGTCAATTCCAGCAAAACCATTGTATTATGTAAGAGCCAAAGGAAATCAAATCATTAAAGCCAGCCCTAGTTGTAGACACTGTCCATTCACTGAATTTTGTTTTTTTGTTTATTTATTTATTTTTAGTTTATTGTCAAGTTGGTTTACAAAAAACACCCAATGCTCATCCCAACAAGTTGTTGTTGTTTTTTTTTAAACAGGTATCATAAAATATGCTTACATGTGGGTTCATTCCTCATGGATTGAATGGCAGCATTATAAATCATGTTTTTTTCAAATGATTATGGAAATAGAAATTTTTAATTAGTATTTTATTTTCTATCAGTTTAATGCAGATATACATACCGTAGAGAGTCAAACAGTGTAACATTTATAGTGAACAACAGCAGTACTCTGCTCCACCACTTGTCATCCCAACTCTTGCTATACAAATCAAACCACTGCCAATTTGTTTAGCTATTTCTTCTGGCCTATCACTCCAAGTATCTAAATAACATGTTTATGCTGTTCTTTCTTATATGAGTGTGATTAAGCCTCAGATATTTTCTATGTTTCCACTTATAGGAGAAAGGAATCCAGCCCCTGCCAACCTCTCCATGCCACTTGCCATGCATTTCCTATTTTCTCCTCCTCCAAGTACAGTTAAGTCATCATTTTTAGTTTAACCTCTGTTCGGTGTTAACTTTATTATTATGACTATATAAATGCTGTACACAGCTGAGTGTAGCAGGGTGCTCTGACCTCTCTTTGCAATTTTTTGTTTTCCTAAATGAAAAATTGCATTATTTTTTCATTAGCTTATTTATACATACTTAGTACTGATTCATCCCTCAGATCGCAAAGTGCCATCCAGCCCCTCTTAATACTGTCATGTATAATAAGTGATCCATCAGTTTTGCTTTTTGGAGCATCTCTCCTCCTTACTCCCAAGCCCTCTGGGCCCCTGCAACACAGGTCCTTCTAATGCCTGCTACTGCATTCTTATTCTGGGTCTTTCCTTCACTATCAAACTGGGGATTCTCTTTTCTCTTCTGTCTTTGTTTCTGTTTTCTCAATCACATGCTTTTCCTGGTTTATTCTCTCTTTTTTCTACAGCTCTTCCTCTGATTGGTTCCTAAGGAAAGTTAAATGAGAAGAAAATGTCTTTTTCTACTTTCACATTAAAGTTTGGCTTGGTATTTTGGAGAGAATTATTTTTCCTCACATTTTTAAAGTTGTTCCATTTGTTTTTATCTTCCACTTTGTTGTTATGGAGTCCAATGCTATTTGAGTTCCTAATCCTGCACATTGATCTATGTTTCCCTCTGGAAGCTTTTAGGATCTTTGGTTTATTTCTGGAGTTTTGCAATTTCACAAAAAATTATGTCATTTCACCTCTCATTTATTTTATTGGAGATTTAATGGGACTTTTCAGTTTGGAAACACATGCCTTCTGTGATTTTTTGGTGTTATTTTTGTGTATTAATTATTTGATTTTTTTCCGTTTGTTTTCTCTGTTCTCTCTAAAACTCCCATTATTCAGATATTAAACCTGAATTGTTTTCCAGTTTTTCAAATTCTCTTTATTGAAGCTATTTCCACAATTTTTTCTTTTTGTTTCATTATCCGGTTATCTTCTCCATTTTTATCTTCCACCCTTTCTGTGGAATTATTTTTAAGTTTTTGTTTATTTTATTTAAATTTCAAGAGCTCTTCTATATCCTCCAATTATCCCCCCCCCTAAAAAAAACCCACCTATATAGCATTCCTTGTATATCAACAGATAACAATACTTTCTTTTATCCCTCTAAAGATACTTATTATAGTTTCTCTGAAGTTTTTGTGGTAGTCACTGGGATGTACCACCCAGGTCCCCCTTTCAGGAAAGGTTTGATGTCCCTGTTGCTGGGAGTGCTATGGGCAGAAAATCTTCTGCTGTGGGCCCCACATTGATCATCTCCTTTCTGAGACAGTCCACATTCAAAGAGTGTTCCTTGTGGGATATGTATCCTTGGCCATATTAAGTTGAGCTTAATTGGCTCAACTCAGAGAGGTTCTAGCCCCAGAGACTGAGACTGAACCTATCAGCCCATGCCCATTCCTGCTTTTGTGCCTTTTAAGGACATGTCCTAGTAAACTCCATCTCAGAGTCATTATGCTTCCAGGGATACAAAGCTGTGACTATTTTCTTCTTTATGCTATATACCTCTTTCTTCTGTTACCATTTTTCTGTTTATTATTTTAGACTTTGACTTCCATGCTAGAGGCTTTGTATTCAATTTCATTTTGAAAGCAAAGTTGACTAGAAGCTTAACATGTGTTCTTAAGGTCACCAGGTAGACAAAGTCAGGAAACCACCTCTTTCTTGGGTGTCCATAGGCAATTTCCTTCTTTTTCCTGCCTGGAGAAATTGCACCTGACTAGCAGCTTTCTGGTATCTAGGGGGAGAAGTCCTACTGTTCATATAAACATTTTTATTTAATAGTCTAGATTTTTAGTTTGGACTCTCAGCCCAATTTCAGTTCTGCCTGGCAAACCTACCAGGTATGGGAGGGGATAATCTCAAGGCATGTGGGTTTTTACAGTGATTTGGGGCATGTATCTTTTCCTTATACAAATGTTCACCCAGTCCCTTTGTTATCAACCCTTCCCCTCCCTTCCCCACCACCCCTTTCAGAGGCACTCCTCCAATACTTGATCCCTTCTGGGGATCTGCAGAGTTGTGTTGTGGCTTTGAATTGTGTTCTTGTGGACTTCCTCCCTGTGAAGGCTTGGAGCTCTCTCCTCTCAGCAAAGTCACTTGCTGCTGGCCCTTTCACTTTTCATCTCACAATATTTTGTCAAAATTGATCACCTGCTGTGGTCTCTGCTTTCATTCTCTTTGTTTATGTGGGTTCGAGTCTTATTTTATTTTTTGTTGCAATTTAAGGGAAGCCTGAAAAGGAATGGTTATACACACAGTCTTTGCTTAAACTAATTTGAATCAGAGTACTTTTACTATACTGAATCAGTGGCATGTGGCAACGTTGATCCTATTCTCTTTTTAGAAACACATTCTTGTTAGCTTCCAGGACAACATATTTGCCTGATTTCTTCCTACTTTGCTGGCTGTTCAGTCTTGCAGGATGCATTTCAATCTCTCATTTCTCTGAAAACCATAAAAAGAAAATCAAAATGACACTTCTAAAATATATTAACCAAAGTACCAGAATTGGTATCTTTATATGACACAGCTGAATGACTAAATGCCAGATTTCATGTATAGCAAAGAAGAACTGTAAGACATTTCACAAATGAAAACAAAACAGATACTTTTTGAAGATATTTAATACTCAAGCAAGTAAAATGGGTATGAAATTTCTCTTTTCTGAAATATTATTGTGAATTGCAAACACTTTAAAAATATGAACAAGTTTTAATTTACTGAGCCCTAATAATTAAGGAAGAAAAGATTTACAAACCCACAAATTGAGATTCATACATTTCCTGAGTTCTTTTCAGTTATAGTCTATTTCTGTGGACTATGGAATTTTGTTAAAACCATTTTCTGTGAAACAGCAATTTTATAAGCTTTGTAGAAATTAGGAATCAATATGTTTGAATCACTAATAAAACTTTAAACCTATGTTTTTTCAAAAAGGATATAGTGTGTGGTAAAGTGGTTAAAGATAGTCTGGAATAAAAGTAATAGGAAAAAACATAACTTTATAGAAAAAACTGAAGTGATCATATTTTTTGATCGTTGAACCACAAAATCATGTTTTCGGAAATCTCTGCACAGATTACCTATAGTGAATAGGAATCAGAAATTAAAAATATACCTGAGTATATTTTATGCTTTTCAAATTTGAATGTGTGCCATAGAAGTAGGGATTGTGTACCAGTAGTAAATCCAAAAGACCAGTAATTGTTGCCATCAGCTGGGTGAACCCAATATTACCTTCCCTCACTGGATAGTTTATCATGTTTACCAAGGAAGCATTTGGCAAAGAAAATTTAGTGTTAGTTATAACAAAATAATTCTTAAAATGTTAGTCTTCATGTTGATTAATTTAAAGAACACAACAAGTTTAGGCCAGAGTTACAAAATGTAGAAGTGGGAATGATACATGCACTTCCAATATAATTTGAAAGTTATAAAATGAATACTTGCCTACCTTTCTTCAAAAATTGCATACATGTATAGCAATGCAAGTCTAAGACAGGTGCCAATGCTCCAGCCACTTGGCTACACGGTTCTATGGTTTGTGAGTCATGGGAATTGCTTGTCTTAATCTGCCCGCTAAAGGTCTGTCCTATTGTCTTTTCATGTAATAGAAACATGGCTTTAATGACAAAGCCCAACTAATTAAAAAACTTAATTTAATAGCTTAAAGCACAAAGGGCATTCCCTAAGCAGTAAAATCTTTTGTTTGGAAAATTTTAAACAAATTATATTTTACTTTATGTTTTATTATTTACATAATAAGTGTTTATAAGAACACAATTTTCTCAAGATTTAAGCTGCTCATTGTTCCATAAATAGGACACACATTTTAGAAAAATGAGTTTTTTTAAAGAAATATTTCAGTGATTACCTCTGGCTCAAAATATAAAACTCTGTTAGTGCTTGATGTTACCGGAATCTTGCCCTACATTATTTTTCAAATCTTCTCTGTAGGGTTAATAATAGAAATGCTTTCATTCCCAGTCACAGCCTTGAATTACCACTTACTTTGAATTTAGGTTTTGTGTCTGGGTGAAATTTCCCTCTGGCTTAACTACCAAGCTGGTAGAAATGTCTCACCTAAATCCTCTATCTTTTTGTTGTTAGAAAGATTCATAATCCCAAACCTTAGTATTTTCAAGAACACGTGATGACCTGTAGTCTCACTCCTACCCTCAGTTTTGAATTCCCCTGACAGTAACCTTGCTAAGTGTTGTCGCCCAACTTCTGTGTGGCTACTTCCAGTAAGGGAGACATTTCTGTCCATTTTAGGCATATTGGGGTCATGCTTCAGTCATTACCAGCTATTTTCACCTTAATACAGATTCTTACCTATCAAAGTGTTTTGTTGGTTGGACCACGGAGCAAGAAGACATAACCTTAAAGGGTTCAGGAATGTAAATTGACCAAGGTGAACTCTGACCTAAAAGAGAAGGGCACCATTGTTCCTGTGGCTTTGTGATTGTGCGGTTAATAGAAAAGATTGTCAGCCATGTTGGCATGGGGGTGGGGAAAGGAGTGTTTCCTGAGACTGGGATTGATGTTGGTGTCCTGTGAGTTGAGAATGTCCTGGGATTAGATCTGTTTGCAGGAGAACTGACTCACTGAGATGGCTTCCTGAGCCAAAGTGCTCCCACACTTCCTTTCTTCACTTATTCCTTTATTTTAATGACTTCTTGTCACCACTTTGGGGTAAGCAATACGATCCCCTAAAAACATAGCAAGTCATCCTGTCAGACAGCAGATAACTTTAAGAGTGAACTCCTCGGGGTAAGGAGGGAAATTTAGAAGAAATTGTAGACAGTTCCTACTATCAGTGAATTTACAAACTGATGGAGATAAGAAAGGAGACAACTGACTCATAAATAAAGCACGTAAAGCATGAAAGCTTTGTAACTTTATAGAATGACGTATTACATACTGACAAACTCTAGAACTCACGCATTCATCAAAGCAGACTGAAGTTGGGAAAGGTTCTACAAAAGAGAAGAAAAGTATGATTATTTTTCAGGATTGTAGAAAGGCTCAGCGGCAAGGAAAAGGTGTTCTTTAGAGGGTAGGAGTTTCCTGAGATGACCTGCATCAAATCCCCAAAGAGTAAAGGGGTAAGGAAGCTTATTTATGCTCAGAGATTTGCTTGGGCAGCATTTCCTCTTCTTCCCCTTTCTCCCTGCCACCTTTCTGGTGGTCTTTTCCTCAAGAGAACTGGAGCCCTTCCTACCACTCAGGGGAATCTCCACACAGAGTTACTTTGTCTTGCACCTGGGCTAGTGGAGTTTGATTGTTGAAACCTTCAGCAGTCTTTCTGTCATCTCCCCCTATGGGGTCTGTGGCTGGGAGCCCCTAGCTGCTTGAGCCCCCATTCTCACCCAGTAGTAAGGCTCCCCTGCCAAGGATTGGGCACCTACAATATGGCAGTACCTTTCCTCTTGATCAGAGAATCCTTCACTCTGGGTGCAGTTAGACAGATAGCTTTAAAAATTCACTCTTAGAAGAATCATTCTTAAGACTCTTAGGACTCTGATGAAATGAACCAAATCATTGTCTATTAGTCTTTCAACCCTGAGAGCACCTTCGTTATTTTGTAGTTTCTGCCTAGTCCCTAGGTATCAGCCCAGCCACACCCACTGAGGATGCCTTTGTATATTCTGTAATTAAAAAGCCCGATTTCAAGCACACTTTAGCTGGGGCTGTTCCCCTTTATATTAGTGACTCTTCACCTACCCCCTACAGGGAGGTGAGGTCAGAGACACCTGGAAGCCTTAACAACAAAGGAATTCATATACCCCTCCCCTTCCCAACACCATTCACCCAGGCACTGCAGAGTTCTTGGACTGATTTATGACATTTCCTAATATAGCAGGGGTAAGATGACTTATTTTGAAAATAGAATTAAAACTTTCCCTTTTTAGGAGCAAGCACTACTTTGGCAACACCATCAGCCCCAAGCACATTAGTCCTTATGGTCAAAACATTAACAGGGTGCTTTGTTAACAAAATGTTCAGGTCACGATAAGGCCAACAAAGGAACTGTAAGACTTTATGAGCTGACTCTTTCCAAATAGTGCTCCAAGTCAAAAGTACGGGGAGTAAAATTTTCTCCAGTAAACAAGGCCTGAACCAGCGGGGTAAGAATTTTCATGAGTAAGCAGAGGTGTCAGGGTGTTGCGTTGAACAAAACAAGCCACCTCATGAAAAGTAGGAAACAATTGATAGGTCCACAAAGTGTGCAGCTCTCTGAAACCTGTGAGTAAAAGATCTGAGAAAGACTCACTAATTAGCTTTCTAGGGTAGCATAGGAGGGAGAGTGGGGAGCCCTTTAAAGAGGTCCCAGGGAGTGCTAAGTGCTGGGGAAGTTTATTGCCATGCTCATAAACAATGGCACTGGCCAGGGAATTGAGGTGAGGTCCTGTGAGCTGCAGAGCACCTGCTCTGAGAACTCATCTTTGTGAAACCTTCCCTGGTTTGAAACTCTGATTAGTTTCCTCTCTATCACCTCAGTCTTTTACAAGATTTGAAGGTTAATTCTTAGCCTTTACATGGTGGATTGTCTTTTTAATGAGAAGAAAGGAGAGGCAGTGAGAGGAGGGAGTGATGGGAGGTGGGTGGCAACTGATGCCAGTAAGCTGGGAGAGAGGTGTCTTTAGTCCTCAGTGCAAATCCTGGCTCTGGTGCAGATGTTATTAGATAATCTTGCAGCCTCTCTAGGATTCTCTTTTGTCATCTGTTAAATGAGGAAATAGGACAAGATATGACTTTGTTTTTGAAAATCACTAATAATATATTTACTAGTGCCCTAGCACAACTTGTTTGGCTTTATAATAATCCTTGAGGTAAGTATAATAGAAAACAATCTCTATACCTTAAGAGGGGTAATATGAGGGGTACCTGGGTGGCTCAGTCAGTTGAGTGTCTGACTTAATCTCAGGTCATGATCTTGTAGTTTGTGGATTTGAGCCCAGAGTCAGGCTCTATGCTTACAGCTCAGAGCCTAGAGCCTTCTTTGGATTCTGTGTCTCACTCTCTCTCTGCTGTTTCCCCTGTTCACACTCTGTTTCTCTCTCTCAAAAATAAATGAACATTAAAAATTATTTTAAAAATGAGGAGTAATAACAGATTCAGAGCAGTCAAATGGTTAGCTTCTGAACAACAGCAAACATGTAGCACAAACTGGGGCAAGAACCCCGGTCTTTTGATTTCTAGTTCTTTGTACACGTCTCAAAAGCTGTGATTTAAATGGCCTAGATTTCCTCATTGAACAAAGTACATGAAGGCAAGGAGAGCATTCTATATGTCTAGTATGTAACTGTTATGTATCTGGCTCTAATTTTCTGTAGCTTAGTAAATAATGCTCACTGAAATTTTTAGGAGCTTGTGACAATGTTCTTACTTTCAAGTCCAGAATCTAATAATGATAATAATTAACAAATTTTTGAGCTGCTACACTGTGCTAGGATCATTACATACATGATCTCATATATTGTTTCTCATTTTGAAGAAACTGAAGCTCGATGGCACGTCACACCACCAGTATAGTAGACATGGGATATGGACTTTAGGCTGCCTGTCCCCCGGGATGTCAGTCATTTGTCTCTCCAACCTTCTCTTTCTCTATATATCTTATTCTCAATGCTTCCTCCAGGTGAGAATTCATACCCTTTCTGGCTCTCTGACTTGCAAAGCAGCTAAGAAAGTTTATGACTCCAGTTAGTGTTGCAGGAGGATTCCGTGAGACTTGTGGGTTCTAAGAGTAGAGGAACTGTTACTGGCTCTTTGGTAGTGTTGGTATGGAGAAGTGAGGCTGCGTAGTAAGCAGGAGAAAGCAGGGCCCCAGGTGGCCTCGGAAAGGATTCCCTTGCCCCCAAGTACAAGTCAGGGATCAAGGAGAAAGAGGTGATGGGGATTCCAAGGGGGGTAATCTGTGAGGACAGATGTTCAAGAGGTGGGTGTCTCTCCCTAACTCCCTGATGAAATGGCACAAGGAGACAGATCTCCTGAAGTCTGAGGTTTCATTTGTACTGTCATCCTGGTGGACCTGGGGCTTGGAGTCCGAAAATAATTTAAGATACAGAAATTAAAAAATTTAATTTCTAGCATATATAAGACTAAGACTTAGATACACATTTTCTACAGAAGATTTCATGTGGAGACTAGTCATGGAGAAATTGACTCACCACTCAGTGCCCTATATTTCAGGCATCTGAACACAAAAGAACCCATGCCACAGGATCCAATACTACATTAAATTGTATTGGCTAGTGATTAATGTTTATCCCTTGAAATTAATGTTGTAAGCTTGATTTTCACCGATGTATTTTTTGCTTTAACTTAAGTTGTTATTTGGCTCTGTGGTTTCATAAGAGTTACAAATATAAACTACTTATGACTGGTTTTATGCTTGCACATATTTAAACAACATTAAGTATATCTAATATCAGTATTAGAGTACTTGAGATTATTTCCTTCTTCATCGCTCACTGAAGTTTGAGGGACAATGTTCTAATTCAAAGAAGTGATTCTAATTATAGTTTTTGTAGGTCAAAAAGGAGGAGACAACTTGGTAGGTCAGTAAGAGAGGTATTTTGGGGATAGTTCTTGGAAATAAGTCACCTTTCTTTGTCTATTCAAAATGTTCTATAGATAACTTACATTTGTGTGGAAATATTTATTTGGTGATGAAGATTTATTGCTAAGTGAAAAGTAAAGTCAGTAAGACTGGCTTAGATAAGCTGTTTGGTTAGTGAAGCCTCAACTCACACATATACAATCAATTGCTGATTCTTTCAGGCACCCAGTCAGTGGGGAATTCATGGGGCAAAGGGAAGTCTTTCCAACAAATGGTTACAGAACAATTGCATATGGAAAATGTGAACTTCAGCCATCATTTCACATTATAAATAAAAATGAATTAAAGATGAGTCATAGACTTACATGTAAAAGAACCATAAATTATCTAGAAGAAAACACAGTGGAATGTCTTTGTGACTTTAAGGTAAACAAAGATTTCTTAGGACACAAAAAGCACAAATTATGAAAGAAAAAAATGGTAAAATAAAAATTTTCAAAATTAACTATGTTTAAAGACACCATCAAAAATGAATAAGTAAGCCACAAATGGTAAAAAATATTCACAATTCATATATCTGACAATGGATTCACATTAAGAATAGATGGAGATTTCCTACAAATTGAAATAAAAAGACAAGTCAAAAAAAGGGGGGAAAGGCTTGAACAAGCACTTCACAAGAGAAGATATAAAAATAACCAATAACAGGGGCGCCTGGGTGGCTTAGTCGGTTGAGCGTCCGACTTTTCGCTTAGGTCATAATCTCACGGTTCGTGGGTTCGAGCCCTGCGTCGGGCTGTGTGCTGACAACTAGCTCAGAGCCTGGAGCCTGTTTCAGTCTGTGACTCCCTCTCTCTCTGACCCTCCCCTGCTCACGCTGTCTCTCTCTCCTAGAAATAAATAAAACATTAAAAAAAAAAAACCAATAACAATATTAAAAGAGCTTAGCATTGTTAGCAATTAGAAAACAATTCTTATTTATTTATTTATTTGAGAGAGAACGAGAGAGCAAGCACATGAGCAGATAGAGGGGGAGAGAGAGAGAGAGAGAGACAGAGACAGAGAGAATCTTAAGCAGGCTCCATGCTCAGCACAGAGCCCGACACAGGGCTCAATCCCATGATGAGCTGAAATCAAGAGTCAAATGCTCACCTACTGAGCTGCCGTGGCACCCCAGAAAATGCAATTTAAAACCATAATGAAATATCATTTCATACCTAGTAGAATGGATAAAATAAAAAAGCTTGACAACTGCAAATTGGTAAGGATGTCGTACAACTGGAGCTATTGTGTTACTAGTTTAAATTTCTGTTCATGTTAAACTCTGTTCAAAATGATTTGATTTAGGGTGAAAGTTTTTTCTAGAAAATGTGTATTCATTCATGCACTTATCTAACAATTATATATTTAGAATTCACAATGGTTAAAGTTCTTGCTTTCAAAAACATACATATGGTTTATAAACTGAAGCCTTATTAAGTTAGCTACCATATAGATAGTTCTTTTTAAGCACATTTTCTTGATTTCCAATCACATGTATTATTCTTACAACCAATTTCAAAATGAATCTGACAACTTCAACTTGATTGATCTCACCAAGGAGTTTTATTGAATCAATGGTATGTTTATAGTTGAGAAAAGGCACTAAATAAATCTAGCTGTTATATTTAAATCAGGCAGCTGTTTTCTCTAGAGGAAGTTAAATTGAAATGTGAAAAAAAAAACAGTAAAAGCAACCACTTATGGATTTCCATGTGATTAAAGAAAAAAGTCATAGGAATTGTAAACCCTTACCTTTTATTTATTTTCTTGTTTTGAGGAGTTGGTTCTTTTTGGTTCCTCACACATAGTCTGAAAGCAGATCCTTTGAGTGCCAAGAGGTTAAAAAGGTGACTTGGTGAAGGGATTAAGAAATAGAGTGTGGGGTTAGACAGACCTGATTTCACCTTATTTCCCATTTAGTAGAATGGAGGTTAGTTTGCTCACTCTTACCTTCTGCTATGGGTCTCAATTACCATCTGTATAATGATGGGCGATGGTGAGGTTTAATGAGATTTCAGTTAGAAGGCACTCAGGACAGTGTTTTACATATTGTAAGTTCGCACTAAATTGCAAATCTTATTAATTAAAATTTGCCATCCGATTAGTATCAGAGTCTTAAAAGTTAAGGTGAATGGAGTACAAGACACTTATGGCTGAGGCAGTTGTTATCTACTTAGAGATTAGTAGCTTCTCAGAGGCAACTTCACTAATGAAACAAAAGTAAATTCCCAGAGAAAACTCTTGCCTCTCAATTAATATTCAAGGCTGCTTAGTTAGGGAAAATTAAGAAGTCTCCCAATTTTACAAAATGCCGAATTTATTTTACTGTTTCACTTTTCAAATGTTTCATGGTTTAAAGTTAAATTGGATTAGCAGCTTTCAAAAGTGATTAAAAAATAATAGTAGATGATAGGAAAAGTTTGCAGATCTTCTAACCCAGTGAAACCTGTCTGTGGCCTCTTCTTTTTAATAAAAAATTTTTTAAATATTTTTTTTCATGTTTTTTATTTATTTTGAGAGAGAGTGAGTGAGTAAGAGAGAGAGAGAGAGAGAGAGATTACATGCCTGTGAATGGGGGAGGAGCAGAGGGAGAGGGAGAGACAGAATCCCAAGCAGGCTCTGTGCAGAGCCCCATGTGGGGCTCCATCTCACAAACCGTGAGCTCATGACCTGAGCCGAAATCAAGAGTTGGACACTTAACTGTCTGAGCCACCTAGGTGCCCCTGAGCCACCCAGTTCTCCTTGTCTGTGGCCTCTTCTTAAACCTCATAGCCATAGCATAGAGCTGATTGAGAGTTTAGGGATATGGGATTTTTGTTCTTGTTTGAGAGATGACTAAATTCTCTAGTAAACTGCATATGTAAATTGATCCAATCCCAGAAAACCAAATGATACATTTCAGAACATACAAATTTTATTTTTGATGATTATAACATATTGTTTATCAGACAATTTTCTGTCTTGGCATTCTCCCTACCAAAGAGAGAAAGTCACACATGTTGGCCAATTCTATTTCTTTCACTCAGGTGTTTTTATTCTGCAATGGAATAGATTCACATTTAAGGATTAACTGAATAAAACCATAAGTGTGCACCTAGGAGCAAGTTATACTAGAAGGTAGTGTGAGTGACTTTGGACTTGTATGCAAAGCAGTTCTGGTTCTATTAGTCTATTTCTGGCTCTACTGTGGCTTTTTGATCATGCTAACAAATGACTTTATGTTTTTGAGCTTCATCTGCTTCATTTTTACAATTATATATATTCTACAGAGCTATGGAGAGGAGCACAGGGATTGACGTTTCTGCTGAGATGTAAATTACTTTCCTAAAATGACAGAGGCCTAAAAAGAGGAACTTTGCAGAGCCAGGAGACTCTATGAGGCAAAGAAGGAAAGGGCATGGAGAAGAAAGCTGAGTGCCATCTAAGAAATGATGTCAGGAAGCAAGAACAGGGATTCTGGGAACTTCATGATCTTCCCATGTATGTCATTATTGGCCTTCATTCACTCACTGAACAACCAGAATTTGGGACTTTGCCAAGATTAAGGCACTTTGTTAGATGCTGAACTACAAAACTGATGGAGACTTGGTCCTTTCTTTTAAGGAGCTCATAATATACTGGGGATACAAACCAGCATTCTTACAATACAATGGGATAAGTGCAATGGAAACATTAGGGCATGATGAGTTAATCCTTAAAAGAAAGGACTTGCTTATTAGAGAGTGGGGAGGCCATTGCAGGGGATGGAACAAAATGTAAAAGGAATAAATATGTAAAGAAGTGTGTTACCTGAGGATGATTGATTCGGAGTGCCTCGTGCGTGGTAAAACTGACCAGCGGGCAAAGCCCATGGCCACTCAGCTAGATCAATCTGCGACTCTGATGAGAACTGATGACTCTTCTTTAGAGCTTTGCAATGTATGTGTGTTTGTATGTGTGTGTGTGTGTAACTTTGTAGGAAAAGAAAATTGGAGAAAAAACCATGAAAAGTGTCCATCTGTCAACATTTCCCATTCAAAGACTTTGGGAAGCACATCAAATAGGCAATGAAGTTTTTTGAGAAAGATGTCCTTAATTTTGAATGTAATTTGAAAGTCATTGGAACAATGAAGAATGTCAACACTTGCTGCTATGATATTTACCAGGAAAAGAAGAGATCAGAAATTATTGGCTTTAAATATAAAAAGCCTGAGCAGAGCTTAAGCAGAATGTCCCTGCAATGGAACATTTTTCATTATGTTTGATATTATGTCTGTAAATGGTTACAAAGACATATTAGTGTTTTGTTTTTTAATTTTCTCTTATCAATGTGATTAAGAGTACCTCAGATCTCTGAAGGAGATGGTGGTGGTACCACTTTATAATCTTTGTCAATTTTACGGGAAAAAATATATTTCTTTAAAAAAATAAATCCACAAATATTCTATTGCTTTATTTATTCAAATCTTCTGTTTCCCAATACAATTTTACATAAAATGGAAAAATTGTTACTTACTTCCCTGAGAGTTAAGAAAAAGGAGGTCCCATATATCTGTGTCAGATTCTGAGATTCCTATTCCTTGTATGGCTAATACATGTAAAAACAGATTTCACTTTGCCTATAGTTCCCGTCATTGACTCTTTGGTTTTTATTTGGTGGTTGGGCAGAGTTGGGGTAGTTCTGATATAGTAGTAAGGTATCATATTGGATAGATTTGCCATATAAGTTCAAGTACAGTACTTTATTGTAATCCAAAATTTGTTTCCAGTTTGCAAAGGAGTGATTTACTACTCACTCATCCATTCTAAATATTTCTAAGGTTTTTTGCCCAAAGTGTAATATAACTTCAATAAGCATCCTTTAACTGTTACACCAAAACACCAACTGCAGTCCCTCATTTATCTATTTTAGGACTGCATTTACAATAAAATTTTACTTTTTATGTTTAATAATTATAAAAATTTATAATCATATAAAAATTTATGATATTTTGACTAATTATGTAGTAATAATATTTGACTTAATAACTAGCAGATGTTTTGATTACTTAGAGGTATGTACCAGAAAATTAATTTTTAAATTTAAGATATTTAATATATTTTTGCTGCAAAGAAGTATAGAAGATCAGTAAAAGATTTTCAAGCATAAAAGTATTACGTTCATTACATTAGCTGTGTGGGAGGCATAATGGAGATAGAAATTCAAGGGAGAAAAAGAATGATTATTAAGGAATAATAACAAGGTCCTTATTAATGCAGCTTGTTAATGCAGCTTCAAAACGGACGACAGGGCTATAAAATTTTATATGTTAAAATATATATTAAAGTATAAAATTGTATATTTTATAATATTATATATATATAGCAAAATGGTATTACAATTCCATTGCATACATTCAAAATTGGGACAAAATATTTTTTAAATTTTTTAAATGTTTTATTTATTTCTGAGAGAGAGAGAGACAGTGTGAGCAGGGGAGGGTCAGAGAGAGAGGGAGACACAGAATCCGAAGCAGACTCCAGGCTCTGAGCTAGCTGACAGCACAGAGCCCAATGCAAGGCTCGAACCGACGAACCGTGAGATCATGACCTGAGCCAAAGTCGGATGTTTTACCAACTAAGCCACCCAGGTGCCCCGACAAAATTTTTAAAACTATATAAATATTTATAATATTTTATTATCTATTTTTCTAACAATTAAACTTCTGATAAAAATTATAGATAGCAACTTAAAAATGTGAAAGGATACATAATATTTCAAATTGTTTTATGGACTACACTAGAGAAAAATTTTGAAGCTTAGTATATAAACTATTTTGAATTGAGTTTTCTTGATTCCCAAAACATACATGCATCTATCAGTCAATCTATCTATCCCTATTAAATTACATATGTTTACTTTAACACACCTTCAAATTGTATGGTCCTGGCCACACTTCTCTGTAGTCACTTGGGTTTCTACCTCCACTTTTCTCTCTGGCCAGCTATCGCTCCGCTGTCCATTTTCCAGCTTCCAGCAGTTGTTGACGTCTTTACTTAGTTGTTATTTCTTTTCCCTTTTGCTTTGTCTTTTTGCATTAGAAAAAAAGTTTCATTGTAATTTGAATGAGATTTCCAGTGGAACAAAGAGTAATGAATTGTTCAGTCTGCCATGTTTTATTCAGAGTTGGCAAACTGTTTTCTAATTTATATGTTTTTACTTAACCATAGGGTAGGAACACTTTTCCAAAGTGTTAAATGTCCTTGTCCACCACACATTTTAAAGGCTGCATAGTAGTTCACATTACAGAAGGTTAATAGTGCGATTTCTGATACATAAGGTTTATGTATGTTCCCCTGATTTTTTTTATCCATTATTTTCACTATATTAAACAAAGCATACCTGCTTCTGTTCCTCTCCTTCCACATAAACACCCTTATTATATCACTGACAAGATCATTTATGAGCTTGGAATGTGGTAAGGCCACAGATACTTAGGTTTTTTATTGGACTTCTTTCCTATGAGTGTCATATCCTATCATATTTGTGTGATTAGAGGTATCACAATCCTGCTCCCCAGCTGCCCTCAGCTCTCCCAAGGTGAAAGCTCATAAAATCCAGGAGGCAATGAAGGACCAAAGAAAACATGAACACAAAGGACATATACCAGGTCTAACAAAAGGGCCTCTCTCAACAAGTAGACCCTTTCTTATGCAGGTGAGAAGAAATAATAAAAGCTCCTTATCAGTCAACTTGATCTGGAGTGGAGAAGAATGAATGCAGTCTTTGAAACAACTTAATAAGGCAGAATAGACTTGGTGGGAACATTTTAGACATAGCTTACATTCTACTCTTAACCTTTTAGGACATAGTCACTGCCCTCTGTCAATTACTGCCATCTCTTCATTGACAAGCCTGATGGGTTATAAGTACAAGAATCTTCCAGATGCATGGCAGAGAAAAAAATAGACCTATAACACAAGAGTGGTGCTTCTGGTGGTAGGAACTTGGGGTCAGAAAGGGAGGAAACCATTGTAGGGAAAAAACAAGGCTGAGACTGCTTTCTATCAAAAGAAATTTGTCAGTGTCTCCAATTTTATGGTGAGATATAGGCAAAGATGTTCCTTTTGGGGGGGAACGGAGATGGGTTTTAATGGCTCTTCATGAAAGGTAAGAGAAAGTTCAATTTTTTTCTACTGTTCTCTATTTCTGTATCTTGTTTTCAGATAAATCTACCAATGGATTTCCACCTGAACCTGATTCTAATTTCAGTAACACAAAGCCTGGATTCTTTGTGTTCACTACGTTTATTCTCTTTCCATGAGCTAAAGCTGTAAATCCCACAGTGAAGCATGCATAAACACAAACGAGGCAGGATTAGACCACACTATTTAGTTAATCTCAGTTTACAAAACCCCTTCTTTCAGGCTGCTGACAGGCTGCCACAGAAATTCAGCAAATGCAATTTGCAAACCAACGTGAGAACTTTCTGCATTATGGGTAGAGAGATGGTAAAAAATAACTCCTGGCTTTTGTAAGCCATTTTTCTTTGAGAAACCCTTAGGGATATTTTCCAGGGTGAAAAATCCCTACAGTTAATGCTTCAAATCATCATCATGAAGGAGAAGAACATAACAGAATTTCCTTCCAAAATTTAAGCACCACAACCTCCAAGAATCTTGACGTGTATGGTTAAAACTACCAAGAAAGGAGCCTCTCCCTGACCTCCACCCTCCAGCTCATTCTCTAGCCTCATGTTTAAAAGGTTTGTGTTTTGGGATCCAATGACAATAATATTAGTAGGACTTTGAGTTCTAGGAAGAGAAACAAAGGATGATTTTCTATAGCATGTTCACACAAGTGGACATCCACTAAATAATTGGTGTGCAGCTGGGAACAAAAATGGCTTAACAGAGAGATGTTTCTATAACAGATGTGAACACCAAAGCCAACAAAGGACTCAAAGGCGGAGCACTTCAGATGTGCTGTCACAATCATGTGATGTCATGAGCACCTGCTATATAGGAACACCCCTGTGGTAGAAATATCCTTGTGTATATGTAGGGTGACAAACATTACATTTCAGCTGTGTATTTAGATAAAAGATGCACTGATTTTTTTGTTTGTTTGTTTGTTTGTTTTTTGCAATATTTAGGACTGTGGGTCTGCAGGCTGCTTTTTCAATGTCCCAAAAGATCATGTTTGCTTTGGTCAAAGATCAGATACACACCCCAATGTTCGCATTTTCTGCTCTCCCAAGTTGGAACAATTTGAAGTTGCACTCAGAGTCCAAATGTGCTAGACTCCTCCAGGACTCTTGGACCGTGTTGTAAATTACAGAATTTAGTTTGTCACAGAACAAAATTTTATTTCAGTGAAAACAGTGACCACATGGATATGTATTATAGGAAGATAATGTGCAGTAAACCGAAGAGAAACTAAAACTAGCAAGGAGTAGTAATGGTGGCAGTGTGGCAACAAGAGTGGGTATGTGCGTGGCTGGCAGAAGTTGGAAAGGTTAACCACATTGTGTGCTGGCTGTAATCACCATAATATTCTCTGGCCTTACAGTTTACCTTCTTCTCATCCAGAGAAGAGCAGTGTTATTTTAAAATATAATGTCAGAAACTTTAAAAACTTCACCAGCATATTTTAATCTCTGGAGTTTATACCTAGTTTTGAGTTCACTGCTAAGCAACATTTAGTGATAAAATATCACTTTTCAGTGTTTAAGTCTTCAACCTGGTCTAACATGTATTAGTAAAGACTGACTCATCATTGGCTTGTCCTGATTTTTCTGACGAGGGGTAGTTGTCTCCAGTGAAGCAATGGTTTTAAGATAACGATGTGAACACATATTCTTGAATAATTGAGAGCAGAGAGTGTTTAGACAGAGATTGTAGAGATCTGTCTGCTAACATGGTTTTAGATACAAACCCAAGTAACAATCCAAAATGAGCTGCCTGCCAATATCCTATTCCATAAGAAAACTTGGCATCTTTAACAAATGATATATTTATTGATTCAGTCTCCTTGGTAACTGCTGGGTCCATAGACAAGTGCTTCTCTATATCTGGGACAGCTATGACAGCACTTATCATAAAAGTGTTGAATATTGGCCATTGATTTTAAATAATGAAAGTTATGTTTCAAAAATCCTAATAGGAAAAATTTGACGTAGATTTTATTCTAAACTACTCTTTGGACAAATTACTTTCCTTAGATAAAACAAAGGTGAAAAAGTTGGCAGTTAAAAGGAATGCAATCTTTAGATTGTATATCCTGCATGCTGCCTGTTCTATGTGCCGTCATCATACGTACTCCATATGGGACCATTGCTTTCCAAGAATTGGAGAGCATTTCCACAGATGTCCTTTCCTGTGGATTGGGCCTAATTCTACCAATTACACAATGGACCCAGGAAATTATAGAATAAGCCTGCTGTCCTGTTTTCATTCAAATGATACTTCACAGACTTCTATCTTTCTCTATTTCTTTCTTTCACGAGGCATTTGGCCCTTGTATCTCTTTGGTTCTTCACGATAGTTTATATCGTGGTCCCTTTCTCCTTTTTCCTTTCCTTTTCTCAGAGCTTTTTCTCTATATTCTCTCTTTACTTTTCTTTTTCCTCTGAATTATTTGTGTGGCCCTTTCATTCAGTCATCTTCTCTTATATTCCTTATTTACATGATTCAGTTATTCTTTTTTGCTTCCCATAAATCAAAATCCAATTTAGAGTACTTTTAAATTCTGTATTGGACTGTATGGATTGTACCTGTGGAAATTAACTTATAGCTTGTTCAATGGAGCTTAATCATATTGCATTAAATTATAATTATTATGGAGGCTCTATAACCCTCTCCACCATTCTATTTTATATCCCATAGGAACAGTCTTATTATTTTTTTTTTATATTTGTTTATGTATTCCCTCAAGTCCAACATGGAGAAGACGCCCTATAAATGTTAGCTGGATGCCAAATGAGTTACCATTATTTAATCTTTTTGCTAGTCACAGAAATGAACTAACCTAAAATCTATAACCCTGGCACATAACATGGTGTCTGGTATATAGTAGGTGCTCAATAAAGGTCTGTTTAATGAATAAATAATCAAAGACTATGATTATATCTAAAGCCTGTTTTAACATATTGTTGCTAGAATAAACACATTTTCTGTCCTTCTTAGGTTTATTGTATGCATATTGAAAAACTGCTTTACTCACAGAATTTTAGGACTTGATGTCCTTGCAGAATTCATTCACTTCCAAAGGCTTACATGGGCCTCCCTCATATTTTAAATCAACGTTTCTTCTGACGACCTATCTACATTTATTTCCACATTTTTTCTGTAACTTAGACCACGAAAAAAAGAAAACTTGGCTTGCAGCAAATATACATTTCCATGGAAACCAAGCCAAAGGCAATAGAAAAAGGAGGCATTGAATAGAAATGTCTCTTGATTGCCAAATTTCAGACCATTGCCTGATTTCCTTTAGTTTTGTGTTGATTTCTTTAATTCAATGTGAGCACACAGACCAGGGCTTTTTAAATGAAAAAAAAAATTATACTGTGTTTGTTGATTTAAAACACGTACTTATGAACATATACAAACTTGCCTGGTATGGAAAAATAGCATTAGTGAATGAAGTTTGTGTTTCAATGTTATTTTTATGGAAGCTTCCTCTTAACTAGGTAAAATGTATATGTTGTGAAGTTAAACTCTCACTGACAGATGAGAACATTATTTCCTTATAGAATTAGGGTGATTTTTCTCCTATACAAAGTGTAAGGATAGTATGGTTGGACAAAATTAATAAAAATTTACAAATGATTATAAATTTGTGACATAAAGGATTTTTCCTGCCCTTCACCAAGAATATGGATGTCTGAGCAATAAGCCAGCAGATCTGAAAACTGGTTGTGTATGACCGAGTGATCCTGGCAGATCCCTTCTGAGTGAGTATGAAATCAGGGCCACATTCTGCACCGGAGACTTCGCACTTATATGGAGCACTGTACTCAAAAGTACCTCAGGCTTGGTTTAATGTTCTGCTGTTGATGTCTTGACATTCTCAGTAATTTTTTTAACAAAGGACTCCACAATTTCATTGTGCACTGTGTCTTCCAAATTAGCTAGCTAGTACTGCTTGAGATGGGTAACTGCTTGAGACGGGTAACGTCATACCATCTTCAAAGTTAGAGGAGACTACTTGGATTTTTCCTAACCATTTTAAGAGCATAAGAAAGATTTTTAAAAAGTGAGTAGAAATATCAGTGAAGGTGTAGCCTTTAGTCTGAGACCTTCCAAATGTACTAGGAGTCTGTTTTACAGCTTCAGCCTATCCTGGTCATCACTGATTAAGAGAAATCCATCTTTTTTGGCTTTGAAAAGCAATTTATACATATTGTTAAGGAAAGGGTTACCTCAAAACCAGCCTTGCACTAGTATATCTCAAAAACCTTGAAATATGCATTCCTGTTAATTTGTTAATTCCACCCCCAGGATAGAAAGTGCAAAGTTAGGTGTACAAACAAGTTCATTACAATGTTATTTATGATAGTGAATAATTGAGAATGATATAAATGTCTATCTATACATGAATAAATTATATGGTACTTAATGGATTATCAGTCATCATTAATATATTATAGATGTATACTATTAAATATTACAATCACATATAATACATTGTGTGTGTATATGTGTGTGTGTGTGTGTGTGTTTGTGTGTGTGTGTATAATGATCAATTAAAAATCTATGCATAGGTTAAAAGCTTTCAAAGTTGTCCAACACAGTGTAGTTATTTCTGGGTGGTAGGATAATATGATTTTGGTTTTAGTATGTTGTTAGTGCCAGTTTTTCTACAATGAGTTTGTAGGGCAAAAGATGTTAGTTAAGATAAACAACCAAAAAAGCAAGCAAAAAAATGACCATTGCCAAGCTTTGTCTCCATGCTTAAGAAAACTATTATGACTTTTCATTATTTTCCTTTATAAGATAATAGGCACTGAAGAAACAACCATGTGTTAAAGAGACAGTTTCAATAGGATATTATTTTCCTTCAGTTAAAGGTATTATAAACATCTTCATTTTCTTTTAGCTAGTCAGCTATAATTTACTGTTCTCTGGCCTTCTTCTGAAACTTCTCCAGAAGCTGTGGCAGGTGCAGGATGCATCAGCTCAGCTGTTACTGCATAAAGGTGCAAGAGAAGTGGCAAAACCCCCATCTGTGAGGCGCGTAGCTTGCCAGTTAGATACAAGAATTCCGGACCAGATCCTTATTCTCTGCTGTTAGACTATGGCTCTTTCTCCCAACCATGGCAGGAGAGAAGTGACTATACATACTAGAAGGTCTGTGAGCATTATGTTCTTTCAATTTCTTCTATCACCACAGGATATCCTGATAGATACAGTTCACTTAGCCCTGGACCTCACTTTAGAGGGCAGTGACAAGGTTGAAAGCTTATAAAACCATCCTATCTGTACTTATATGTGTTTGTTCCCTTCTATTAGATCTTGATTCATAGGTCAGTTATAGTTTAATGTGACAAATTGGCAAGAACCCAAACTTGTCTCGTGGTGGCCAAATTTCATTTTCTTGGGTGCTGATGGAGGTGAATTATTGTTCTTTGTTTCTACCTGAAACCTCTGCCAATGTTATGGAGTACTATGTGCTAACTAATGTACAATACCATATATTGTAGATTTTGCCTATATCAGTAGCAATACTTGTTTGAGCCAGGGGTTAGTTAGCAAGTTGGGCAGGTCTAGTTGCCCAAACCTGTTGACCTTTTGCTAGAATCCTTATGATAACTAAATTTGTTAATGTTTGTTGTAAAATATTTGTAACTAGGGATATTTTCTTTCCATTCAGTCTACATAGCCTTAAAAAAAAAAGAATTAAGGGCATCTGAGGATGAATTTACCAAATATATATGTATTTTTTAAATGAATGATGAAAAGTCTATTTTGAAATTGTGATTAGCAATGTATTTTAGTGCTAGCATATTTGGACCCCAGTTTAGATTAAAACAGATACACAAATCTGAAATAAGTGCATGTATAGAGAGGGGATAAATAGAAAGACTTCATCATTTTTCATCTTCTTGATCTCCAAGGATGAAAAATAAAAAAGAATTTTTAAAAAATTTCAGGTAAGACTGCATGATATTTTAAAGATTATTATCTACCAGTCATTAAGGGAAATTTACCTTCATTAATCATAACTTTGGTTTGAATTGTAGTCAGTTGAACTGTGTTTTGATTTAGAAAACACATATCCTCTTTCCCTGAACGTAATAAAGTCTAAACTGAAGCAGTATTGCTTTGCCAACTATCCTTGTCTCTATTTCTTCCTGTCAGAAGCAGTGAGTTTGAAGAGTACGTTGTGCTAGGAGATGCCAGTTATGGAGAACATCTAGGAGATAGGGATGGGACACACAAAAGGAAGGTGGCAGAAACCTCAGACAGACATACAGACAACAAACTCAAATATGTATCACATGTGAGAACATGTCCATACTCACATACGGGAATCAACCTTCCCATTGAAAGATATGGTTATTAACCAGGGTTCCCCATTTCAGGTTTTAGGTATGTTCCCATAAAAATAATGGTCTTAGGGGCGCCTGGGTGGCTTAGTCGGTTAAGCGTCCGACTTTCGCTTATGTCATGATATTGCAGTTCATGGGTTCGAGCCCCGCGTCGGGCTCTGTGCTGACTGCCAGCTCAGAGCCTGGAGGCTGTTTCAGAGTCTGTCACTCCCTCTCTCTCTGACCCTCCCCTGCTCACGCTGTCTCTCTCTCTCCTAGAAATAAATAAAAAACATTAAAAAAAATAATGGTCTTAAGTAATCATGACCACTGTTATTCTTTGGGGGTTTTGTTTCTGTTTAGAACTTTGCCTTTTAAGACGTGCAGTCTAACTTAGAAAACACCATTCCTCTGATCACTTCCCTGTCAGCCTGGCCAAAAGTATTTACATTTAGTCTAGATTGCTTGACATGATAACCTAGCCTTCCTTTGAGTTGGTGTTCATAGGGTTTACTCTACGTCAGTGCTTCTCAAAAATCATTGTCTTGTCTTTAGGGCCTGAGATTCTGCATTTCTAACAAACTCCTAGACAACGTCAATGCTGCCAGTCTGTGGACCACACTTTGAGTAGCCACAATTAGGTTGTTCCTCTTTACCTCATAGCACAAGAACGATTTAGTAATTCTATTAATGTTTTTCTCAACGGCTTGTAAGGTTAGAGTATGAAAAGGATTACATGAAGCCTAGTTGTGTCTAGTCTTCTAATACTCAAAACATATCATATTTTTGTTCATAATAGTTGTGGAGAAGCTCAGTTTAGTTTGCCATGGAGTATTTGCTGAATGTTGGTTCAGAGATCCTAATACTTCATGTAACTCTTCAAGTCTCCCTTGGATCTGGGCTCCATGCCAAAGCACAGGCTTCCTTCAAAGCATACTGGTGTTTATAAATAAGGTTCTGGTTACCTTGTTGATGAAAGAGTATTTGACCTCTAGTCATTTCTTTGGGGGAAATTCACCTTAATTTAGCGTAACTTTGAATTAAACTCTATTTTGATTTGGAAAACACCTACACTTGTTTCTTGAGTGTAACAAAGTAGAAATTGTTTCCTCAGGGAAATAAAATGTAAGTAAAAACAGCCTCTTTTAGCCAAGTATTCTTGTCTCTAGTTCTTCTGGGCAGGAGTTTGTCATATAATTTAATGTTAACCTTCACATCTATGATGTGTAAGATCTGTGGTGTACCTGATGTCGTCTGTCCAATGTAGTTCCTCCTTCCTCTGAGAATTGATTCTCTTCAGTTCTAACCAAGTGATTCTGGTAGGGCTTTTTCTTCGGTGCTCTGCCTTGTCTCCACGATGGTGAACACATGACCAATAGTATCGCTACTTTCCACATTGTAAAGTGATTTAGTGCACAGAAGGGTAAGGTGCTCACACTGAGCCAGTCAGAGGCCTCCTGGGAATTGTTCTATATGGTGCTTTGTATCTGGGCCAGGAAGCTGGTAGGAGGACAGTCAGAGAAAGCAAGAAGATACTGATTCTGGTAGGAGAGCCTAAAGCCACTCAAAGACAAGCAGAGATGAAAGATGGGGAGATAGAGAAGGAACAGGTGAAGGAGCACTGAGTTAGCAGTTCTAGTCACTGAAGATTTCAGAGTTACCTTGATCCCCTTTGGCTCTTCTTTCAAATCTCTGGGCTTCTCATGGACCACTAAATTCCTTTTTGTAAAACCAATTTGAATTAGTGGTTGAACTGTTATAATCAACAGAGGCCTATTAAATATTAAACATGCATTTCTTTAGAACAGTAAAGTGAAGCGGTATCTCGCTGTGGCTGCTGTATCTCATGGCCATGCTGTAGTCAGTGTGTGTAAACTCAGTTTGCAATAAGAATCAGAATTAATGAAGAACAACTGAAACATGACTTTGTTTGCCAGCAAGTGCATTACATTAGTAAGTGATACCAAAGTGCTGAAAAATAGAATGTAATCATTACAGTTATTGTCACAACAAGTTTGACAAAAGATGAACATTTTGAATACAAAGTACATAATAATGAACATTAAGCTTAAACTAAAGACATTGAATAAAGAATTAGAAAAATAAATCTTTCTGACTCGAAAAGCAAATGAGGTCAGGCTATTGTAAGATTGAATATAGAAAGAGAAAAGCAGCTTAAACTAATTTTAATAGAAATAAAGGATTGTTGGTGAGTGATTTCCCACAAAGAAGTTTTATTTTACTCTCAATAATACATCCATCAGGACACTTACCAATAGCATCTTGGGATCTCAGTGAGGAAGAGTGAAGGGAGAGGAAGCACCCCATGCTTGGAGGTAGATTTCCAAATCACCAGGAGGACTTTTCAAATTCCACATGCTGTTTTTGGTCCCTTTTTGGAGCTTCCCATATGCTTTTCTAGGGGGTATATTTTCCCATGCCAAATTCCACTCTCAGGTGAGAATCTCAATAAGCTCACAAGAATTATTGATGAGAATGTGTAATCCTTCTTAGATGTACAGATAACAAATTCAGACTCAGTAAGAGAGCTGGTTCTTATTTAATAAAAAAATTGAAGTGATTTATATGAAAACCAAAGCATATATAATGCAAACGAAGACACAATGGCTTCATCACTTACAAAACAGGCTGCAAAGATGACAAGTGGGTATAGCTGCCAATGAAAGAGCTAAGCAGCAATGGAAGGAAAGTGGCCAACACACTGAGAATCTATGCTGTACTCTATGAAGTACATTACATCTGTTACCTCATCAAGTTATCATAAAAATATTAGGGTAGGTATTCTTATATGTATTTAATAGATAAAACAGATTCAGAGAAGCAGTTTCTCAAGAGCACACGGTTGTTATCTAATAGAGGCTGGACTAAAATCTACTATTGTCTGTTCCCAGACCAATAAACATTCTAATTCCTCATGGATGAGCAACAAATAGCTATTGAGTGCCCATATGTATAAAGGGCTGGTAGGGTAAGACTAATATAGATAATTTACAATATTATTCATGTGTTTTGACCAGAAATAGATACAATATGCTTGCAATAGGAAAGAATTTATAACATAGTTCAAGTGTTTTCAGCAGAAATAGAGACAATATGCTTATGACAGATTTGAATAATATAGTATCAGCTTATGTTTATGGCCTCTTGCTTGGGTTATATAAAGGAAGTTATTGAGGAAAAATTCCTGTAGCAGTAAGGAAAATATCTTCAATCTTTTGAAATCTTCAATTTAGAGTATGTTAACAACTCTACAAAATGGTTTAACATTGTATATTTATATGACTCCATGCATGCATGCATGTATAACTGGTCAGATGAGTAGGGGGATTTTATGAGGATGGTCTCTAGAAAACAGAGCATCTAAGGCCTTCTTGCTGTATCCTAAGGTATGGATAAAAGAAATAGTAGAATTGTGTCCCTTAAATAATTTTAATTTTGTTGATGATAATTCTCTGCATAAAGCATCATGACCAAACTTAATCTCATGGAACAGACTTAATAGTAAAGAAACAACCCAAAACTGATTTCATAGTCAGAAGATTTGTGGGTCAACGACTCACTGGCTGAATGACTTTAGCAAAGTCACTATTATCTTTATCTTCACTGGTAAAATATGGAGGTTTCACTAGATCATTTCTAATGTCTACTCTATTTTGAAACTTTACTGTATAAATATTGATTAAATTGACTACTCAGGTCACATCAAACTTCTTTATTAAATTGCAGAATCTGAAACAGATCAATTATTTCAAATAGTTGGGTATATTATGGTTGAGCATACTGAATGATAAATTCATGGTAATAAAATAATAGTGCTTCTACTTCTGTATCTTGATCTCAGATACTTCTATCATTAAATATTGGAAATCTTCACTTTCTAGACACTCTAGTCTTCTCCACAGGCTGTCTTCTACTTTGGACATGGTGGTAAGCAGAAACCTAAGATAGCCCCCAAGATTCCCACCTCTGGCATGTACGTGCTGTGTATTCCTCACCCGTTAGTGTAGGTGGGACTTGTGAATGTGACAGGATTTCACTTCTATGATTAAGTTATGCTGAATGGAAAAAATGAAAAGTTTTTGCAGGTATAATTTAGGTCCTAACAAGACAATTTTGTTAATCAAAAGGGTTATTATCCTGGTTGGGTCTGGCAAAATCAAGTGAACTCTTTAAAAGAGGGTCTAGAGATTCAAATTGTGAGAGTACAAAACAAGAGAGACTGGAAGCTCTCTTCTTGACCCTGTAGAAGCAACTGCCATATTCTGGACAGGGTCACATGGTAAGGAATAGTAGGTGGCCTCTAAGAGCTGAGGACCTCAGTCCTGTAATTGCAAAGAATTGAATTCTTCTAACAACTAGTGAGTTTGGAAGAGGACCTTGAACCTCAGATTAGATTGCAGTCCTGGCTGACACTTTGATTGCAGCCTTGTGAAACTCTGAGCAGAGGACCCAGTTTATCCCTGGCTGGACTCCTGATTCATGGAGATGGACATAATAGATGAGTGTTGTTTCAAGCTGCTAGACTGTGGTAATTTGTGATGCAGCAATAGAAAAATAATACAACATGACTTCAATTATCACTGGATGACTCATAAATTGTATTTCCAACAAGGCTTTCTCTTACATATCCAACTGCCAATTTGACATCTCATGACTGTCTCAAAGGCACTTCAACTTCAGTGTGTTCAATACCAAACTCATGTTCATCACTTTTGAGCCAACTTCAATAAATAGCATTTATCATTCCATAATTTGGGAAGAAAAAACCTAGGAATTTTTGATACCTTTTTCAGTTTTATCTCTTTTATCCAATACATCAGAAATTCCAGTTAATTTCATTTCTTTGTGGCAGGTATTTTAGTCTGATTCACTGAACAACTACTCTACTCCATCAAATATGCCTTCCCTATACTTTCAAAGATGAAAAGCTAAAGATAACAATTATTTTTCTTTGTAGCTAAGGTTTCTCATGAGACTTAGGTTCTGGGAGATAGATGCATTCATGTGAATTTTATAAGATAGACATGAGCACTGAAAGGTGGCAGCTGTGATGAGGAGTTCAGACCATCTAGCAAGCATGTTGTGGAGATGACTAGTTCTTCTGGGAAAACTATGACAGTATTTGTACTGTCTGGTTCATAGTATCTTCAAGGCCATGAGGTTTCCACTAGAACAGTCAGTGTTGTATGGCTGGTTGTTTCCCTTTGTTGTAGTGTTTCTGGCCATGGAGTATTCAATTTTGGTGATTTGACCCTTCTACAGGTCACCTACTACCTTGAGATATATATTTATATTTCCCCACACACACTCTAGATTAGGTGTTTGGATGCATATTTTTAAAAACCAACCTAGTCTACCATTTTTTTCTCCATCTCCACTACCACGATTATGACTATCCTATTACAAGCTATCATTATGTTATAGCAAGTTCTATGGCAATAAATAGCCTCTTAGCTGGATAACCTCTGCATCCACCATATCCCCTTATAACTTGCTCTCTACTTTTCAGCCTAAATGATCTTTTTAACATGTAATCCTCCCCCACCTAAAATATTCAATAGTTCCCCCTTGCTGTTTATGTACAGACCAAAATCTTCACTAGCCTGTAAAGTCTTTCCCCCACCTAATTCTCTATCCTAATTTTATACTTCTTTTTTCCTTTAGTAACCGCTTCTGCTAGAAGCTTCTAGTCTCTTGTAGGTGCCATGTGCCTTACCACTGCTCTTTGCATATGTATACAGTAGCTTCCTCAAGGAAGCTTCTTGCTTTTCCAGGTTTCCCTAATTGACATCACTCTGTGACTTCCAGATCTAAGGTAAGTTAGCACATCCCCATGGAGTCATTTGCTGATCTCCCTGCCTTGGCCAATTATTTCATATGCTTTCTTGTGCCATCTGCCCTTTAGGGATTCCAGTTTGCAGAGTTGCAATTTTATATTTGTGTTACCATTTGATTAACAACTGTCTTTCCTGCTACACGGTCAGTATCACATGAACAGTTACTTTTTTTGTTTTTACTCACATTAAATTCCATCCATCTGGTGTAGGGTTTGGTACATAGTAGGTGCTCAATAAATATTTGTTGAATGATGAATCAATGAAGCATTTGTAATATTCTTGGTATTCTTCTAAGTGATACACTCATTTTTTTCTTATGCACACACTAAGGCAGAAAGGATTATTCTATTCTGTCATTTAGGATAAACTAGGCAATGCTAAGGTAACAGATACCCCTGTGAGTCCAGTGACTTACAATGACCTCAACCAAGGTTTTTTCTTGTTTACACTTCATGTACAGCTATGGTTACCCTTATAGTAGTTATTCAATTATCTAGGTCAGATGCCCATCTTGCCACATGCTTCTGCAATTATTGCATCAGTGAATGTAGATGATGGAGAATCATGTATCGGTTTATATCACCAGAAGTGACAAAACTAGGCAAAGCAACTCACTTGGCCATTTGTAATGACAAGAGGCAGAGATTTATAGTTATATCTAATGCTTGGAAGGAGAATCAGAATATTCTGATTGGATAAAATACTGGTCTAACACATTTATTATTCCCATTTGTAAACGAGTAAACAGGCACAGAGAGAAGCAATTTATTTGAAAGTAAAGGAACCAGAGTTTGAATTTGGGAAGTTTGGCTTCCCTTTCCCCTCCTAGAGCTCTATGTTATCCTTCTTTGTCCACATCAGGACCTAAAGAATCATGGGAATTCTGGGAACAAATGGTTAGCTACGCTTCTGTCATTGCTTTTGCTCCCAAAGGAGGGGAGTAAAGCCAAATACTGTGATACCCAGAGTTTTACTCCCAGAAGAGGGTGGAATTGGAGCTTTTTTTCCCCCAGAAAGACCCTGACCAGACATACCATATAACATGGTAAGATATATGGTCATGATATACCAGCAGTCTCTCTTGGTCTCTGTTCTTTTTGAAAAAGTCCATTTCTACCCACCCTTCTATCAGTTAACACTGTAGAGAAAGAAGGATTTTGTCAAGCCTGTGTATAGTTAAATGTTATCCTAAAACATAAACTTTAAACAAAGCTGATCTTATTAAAAGTTTTTCTGATTGTACTTACCATTGGTTCCCAAGAGTCTCTTAAGCATTTTGTTTTTCAGTGAGAAAGACATTTCCTTGGGTAAGGTCACTTTGGTTTATTGGAAAAGTTTAAGAACATGGTGAATAATTATTTGCGAAGCTCTTAGTTCATTTAGGCTTTTATTAAAATCATATTCAAAACTAGCATTTATGTAATACAATAAAACAAAAAAGTTAGGTATTATATTTTAACCATGAGATAAGTGGAAGAAGAGTGGGAAGCTTCAGATTGTTTTTATTAATCATATACTGGCTTTTGAATAATATATAAAATAAATTTGTGATTTTGACATGACTTATTAGGATTTATTTGGTCAATTAGCAAAAAATACCTTTTTTCAAAATATAGAATTTCAAGCAAAAAACTCTATAATCTGGCTACCTCCAATCTCAATTATTTGAGGACTGACTTGGTATACAGTCAATGAACATTTTATAAACATTAATATTTCACCAGAGTAGTCATATTATCTGCCAACATTATCTTCTATGCTCACATTAGAGTAATTTTCTCACTTTTCTTCCCTTGATAATAAATAGAGATGAATTATAATCACTCCTACATGAAATGTTTATCAGATTGAGTTTGTTGCCTATTCTAGGAATGCAAGTATCACAGTAATTGAATAGTGTTTCAAACATATTTTCACTAAAGATAGAAAAAGAATAAGTGGAGGTCAATAGCATATAGTAATACTGAAGAAATTATGTGTGTTTGTGTTTATTTGCTGCCAGTATGCTTTTTTCTAGTTCTGAATTTCTAATTTGAAAACGTGTAATTTTAATGGACCAAAGTGTACAACAGTCATTTAAGTATTTATCCTCAGGTATATGCTATAATAACCAGCAAAAACTCACAAAGAACTAAAACAGTTCTGTAACAAGGGCTTAGCCAGGCTTCAGTGTTTGCTTCATGGAAAAAAATGGGCAAATGTGCCATTTTCCTTGGAGCACCATGGGAAGAGAAAGGTTGTCCTTTCTGAATGGCATTGTCAATACATTGGTATTCCAGAATTCTGGTCTGCTTAAATCTCAGCTATACATAGGAGACTCCCACTGAAATTATCTAGAGAGATATATGAGCATCTCACCCAAGCAGGGTAATCTCAGCTCTTTGCCATGGAGACTGAATTTGAGCCTTTTTACATATCTCTGTATAATATTTGGCTATTTAACCATACAAAAAATTGTTTTATAGATTTTGAAGAGAAGCTTAATCTCAGCTTCTCTAATATTAATAAAATTCTATTCTACCTCCAGAAATTAATACCCTAGAAGATGTTTAGAATATTCTTCTGTTTTGTTACCTTACAGTGCTTGCCTCTATTTTAATTTAGCTAAAATGTCTTCCCTTTCTAACACTATTTACAGACCACCATGTCTATCTCTCATCTGTCTCTGTCTCTCTGTGTCTCTATTATATCTCCTTTCACATGACACTAGACTCTGCAAAGCCTCTTTGGAAATGAGACCACTCGCGGTTAAGTAATCCTGGGGTATGTGGAATGTAAAGACAACCGAGAACAAGGTAGTGTGTCCTGTTGTAATGACACATAAAAGCCATAAAACACCAGAGTGGAGGAGGGAGTACCAGTGCGAGAAGATGGTGGTGAGTTTTGCCATGTGCTGTTTCTCTCCAGATCTGTTTTTTAAAAGTCACTTCTGGCCCCTTGGCCAATCTGCACCTAATTACCTGTTTCTGCTCTATACCCCAGACGGCCAGCAGTGTGGCCTGTCTATTCCCATTCCCTCTGTGAGGCCCAGCTCTGGGGCTGAGCTGATGCATTACAAATGCCTGGTGGACCCAAATAATGTATGTGTCTGATGGGATTTTCCCTAAGCGGTCAGGATGCCAACTACAGTCCTGATCACTTTAAATGGCTTGTGATCTGAGGATAGGGAGATGCTCATTAGCGGCCGTAGGAGCCCAATATCAGGAACAGATTGAATCAAGTCTCTCTGCCAACACAAGCATTAATAGAGGGGACCATGTCAATAAAAGTTCCCAAGATGAATCCATTGAATGAGGCACTTATGGACGATTATAAACATTTTGCCCCGTGGTGACTCTCCTCTATCAAACCTACTCCAAGCCTGATAAGCGCTGCCTCTTTAGGGGTCATTAATTTCCCTGAAAATTTAAACAGCTGTCACTTGTGATCCTCCTCAGGTGCTCATGTGGGAGAGATTAGCCTGTGTTTATAAGCCGGTCTGTTCATTAAGCGCCTGCCGGTGTGGAACCCCCTCCACAGGCCTGCAGATCGCCCACACATAATTGGGGGCAGCCGTGAATTACACAGAGGCGCTGCAGGCAGCAAGAATGGTGTGGCCTTATTAATATCAGCTGGGGAGAATGCACGGTTTTAATGATTTCCAATAAACCAAAGCAAGTCCTCAGAGCTTCACAAGCATGTGGGCACTGACAGTTAAAGAGACTGCACAGGTTTGGATTTCCTGTAGTTACTATCAACTTTCTCATTAACATTTGAAAATCTTGGTTTAACCCTTTGCAGTGCCGCGATTCTTCAATAGTCTGCTTGCAAGTTCAAGTTACTTCGGATGCTTTTAATGCTTGCTAAGTCCTCAGATAGATTTAAAGGCTGTTATAGTAGAAAAAGATATTTCATGAAGATACGTGGCTCCAAATGGAGAAAGTACAATTTGGCTGTGCTTTCTAAATAGGATACTCATGTTTTACGTAGCATTATCCAATGACATAATCTTTTAATGAAATTTGCTGTGTTTCTGTATTCTCTGACATTAATGAATTATTGCAGACTAATAATAAAGTATTATATTTTAACATTTTTAACAGGAATTAGAAACTTACTGAAAATTCTTTGTTTGGAAAAACTTTAAAAAGATTGGACAGTTCATTTTTCAGTCTACTAAACATAAATGAAAGATATAAGGACGTTTTAAAAATAAATACATTTAAATATTTTTAGTAACAAAATACTTTAAGAGTAGAAACCGTTTCAGATATCCTTTTCAGAATGCTCTCTCCATTGCAAGATTTGCTGTGGAAAAGTAATCATTCATACTCGTTGAAACATTCAACTTTAAATCCAACAGAGAAATTATATGTTTATATATTTTTTAAAAATTTTCTTGGAAGTATACTATGGGTAGTCATTATAATTGCACTAAAAAGGTTGACAAATTTTACACATTTAAAAGAAAGGTAATTTACTTTTAAGCTTAATAATTCTTTTTAAGAACTTTGCCCTGAAGTAGTATCTGCAATGGCTCAGTCAGTTGGGGATCTAACTTCAGGTCAGGTCATGATCTCAATGTTGGTGGGTTTGAGCCCCCCATTAGGGTTTCCAGTGACAGCTCAGAGTCTGGAGCCTGCTTCAGATTCTGTGTCTCTATCTCTCTGTCTCAGTCCCTCTCCTGCTCTCTGTCTCTCTCAAAAATAAAGAAAGAAACATTGTAAGAAAGGTATTTTTTTAAAAAAGAACTTTGCCATGAACTCACCAGCAAAACTTTTTTTGTAGAAAGATCTTCCTGATCTTTTTCTCCTGATTCAGAATATTCTAAAGATTCTACTATTTTTGAAAGGCTTAATTCTATAAAACTTGTCATACTATTGACATCCTATAGCTTGAAGACCTTGACTTCTTTGCTACTAGCTTGGTGTCTGAACAATGCAGGAAGAGGTCTCTTGTTCAGTGCTATCTCTGTAAGCTTAACCTTGAATCCTTATATTCTTGTGAAGGCATTAGCTCTAGTAGTGATTATATTGTACAGTTGTATAAAGCATTGTTTTATTAAAGAACTTTTACACTATTGAGAACCTTTCTTTGTTTCATCTCTGATGACTGATGGAAAAAAGTAGTTATTTGTACATTTCATCTAAAAAGTCTGACAGATGCATAAGTTGAGACATGTGGGAACATTACTATGTTCATCCAACTTACAGCAAACCTCCCATACTTGATAATTTGATCTGATGCTTGTTTTGCCAAATCAGCAGTGTTTTCTATGTACTTTCCGAATCTATTTGTTGATAATCTATTTGCTTTATGATTTGTCCGTATATTCATTTCTATAAATTGTAGCAGATATTTTTACTAGAAAGAGAAAGTGTTTCTCCAATGGAATGTGTCTTTCACTGTTAACTAAAGAATCATAGAAGTGACTCCTAAATATTTGTCCTTCAATTTAGTAAAATGTTATAATTTGCTGGCTTGGTGGTAGCCTGGTTTTAAGTATCACTGAAAAATGATTATGCCATATTTTAATGCTTATATTAAAACTGCCTTGCTTCCTATAATCATGAAATAATATCTTACGGTACAATATGCCCTTACCATGAGGTTCATGGATGAAAATTGTGGCTGTTCATTGTTAAAAATAGTGAAAGTGAATCCATATTTCAAACAGTATTCTTGACAATTTTGAAGGTTTCAGACTGAAATCTTTTTATACATGACTAGATGAATTTTTAACTATAAAATGTGGTTGAGAGGGGCACCTGGATGGCTCAGTAGGTTGAGTGTCTCACTTTTGATTTCAGCTCAGGTCATGATCTCATGGTCATATGATCGAGCCCTGTGTCAGGCTCTGCGTTGAATGTGGAGCCTGCTTAAGATTCTCTTTTTCTCCCTCTGCCTCCTCCCCTGCTCACACAGTCTCTCTATCTAAAAATTAAAAAAAAACCCAAAAAATGTCTGAAAAAAATTTGTTAGAAGCTAAAACATTTATTTTGCCATTTTTCTAGTGGTTTGCTTTGTGTTAAAATTATTAGAATTTTTGAATCTGTGGATAATCCACATTTGCAGAAACTTTTAAGTCCACTTGACATTTTGTGAGGGTAAATTCATTTAAAACCCATTAATTGGTTAGTCCATTTAACTAGGTCCACAAAAACTACAACACAATAGAATACACTGGAAACAAGTACATTAGACAGTATATTGCTGTCACCCCTGACGTGTTTTTCAAATGTCTCATCTCTTTTCCAGATACCTTGCTCATTGCATTTGGCAGAGGGCTCTGACATACAGACGGAATGATGGGAATGGTGTTGATCTGTGTAATAAAGCTGCTTTCTTGTTGCCTAATAAAATATAAAGTTCTAGTATTTTCCACCACACCATGACAAATTGTCTTTCACTAATGCCACTTGGGGGGCTATTTCTAGAAAGAAAATAACAGTGTGTTTGCCTTACAATCTTTTATCTAGTCCTGGCTCTGGCTACCAGAGTCTTTGTGACAGTGGGCAATGATATGAATTCACTTACTGCCTTTCTGGCTTTGTGGATCAGCTTTGATCTAGGAGATAAAAGTACATAATTGTGTCAATACTACCCAAGGCAATCTACATATTCAATGTACATATCAAAATAACACCAGCATTCTTCACGGAGCTAGAACAAACAATCGTAAAATTTGTATGGAACCAGAAAAGACCCTGAATAGCCAAAGAAGTCCTGAAAAAGAAAACCAAAGCTGGAGGCATGACAATTCTGGACTTTAAGCTGTATTACAAAGCTGTAATCATCAGGACAGTATGGTACTGGCACAAAAATAGACACTCAGGTCAATGGAACAGAATAGAGAACCCAGAATGGAGCTACAGATGTATGGCCAACTAATCGTTGACAAAGCAGGAAAGAATACCCAGTGGAAGAAAGACAGTCTCTTCAGCAAATGGTGTTGGGAAAACTGGACAGTAATATACAGAAGAGTAAACCTGGAACTCTTTCTTACTCCATACACAAAAAATAAACCTAAAATGGATGAAAGACCTAAATGTGAGAGAGGAAACCATCAAAATTCTAGAGAAGAAAACAGGTAACAACCTCTTTGACCTCGGCCACAGCAACTTCTTTCTAGACATTTCTCCAGAGACAAGGGAAACCAAAGCAAAAATGAACTATTGGGACCTCATCAAGGTAAAAAGTGTCCGCACAGGGACAGAAACAATCAACAAAACTAAAAGGCAACTGATGGAATGGGAGAAAATATTTGCAAATGACATATGGGATAAAGGGATAGTATCCAAAATTTATAAAGAACCTATCAAACTCAACACCCAACAAAACAAATAATCCAGTGAAGAAATGGGCAAAATGACATGAAAAGACACTTTTTGAAAGAAGACATCCAGATGGCTGACAGACACATAAAAAGATGCTCAACATCACTCATCATCAGGAAAATACGGATCAAAACCATAATGAAAAATCAACTCACACCTGTCAGAATGGCTAAAATTAACAACTCAGGAAACAACAGAGGTTGGTGAGGATGCGGAGAAAGGGAAACTCTTTCCTACTGCTGGTGGGAATGCAAATCGGTGCAGCCACTCTGGAAAACAGTATGGAGATTCCTCAAAAAATTAAAAATAGAACTACCCTATGACACAGCACTACTAGGTATTTTTCCATATGATTCAAAAATGCTGATTCAAGGGGCATAGGTACCCCAATGTTTATAGCAGCACTATCAACAATAGCCAAGTTATGGAAAGAGTCCAAATATCCATTGACTGATGAATGGATAAAAAGATGTGGTGTACACACACACACACACACACACACACACACACACACACACATAAAGGAATATTAGTCAGCAATAAAAAAATGAAATCTTGCCATTTGCAACATCATGGATGGAACTAGAGTGTCTTATGCTAAGTAAAATAAATCATTCAGAGAAAGATAAATATCATGTCTTCACTCATGTGGAATTTAAGAAACAAAACAGATGAACATAGGGGAAGGGAAGGAAAAATAAGATAAAAAACAGAGAAGGAGACAAACAGTAAGACAAGCTTAAATACAGAGAACAAACTGTTGTTGGTTGGAGGTTGGGCGGGGGAATGGGCTAAATGGGTGACAGGCATTAAGGAGGGGACTTGTTGAGATGAGCACTGAGTTGGGGCGCCTCGGTGGCTCAGTCGGTTAAGCGTCCGACTTCGGCTCAGGTCATGATCTCACGGTTCGTGGGTTCGAGCCCCATGTCGGGCTCTGTGCTGACAGCTCAGAGCCTGGAAACTGCTTCAGATTCTGTGCCTCCCTCTCTCTTTGACCCTCCCCTGCTCACACTCTCTCTCTCTCTCTCGGAAATAAATAAAACACACACACACACACACACACACACACACACACACACTAAATAGATGAGCACTGAGTGTTATATGTAAATGATGAATTATTAACTTCTATTCCTGAAATCATTATTATACTATATGTTAACCAATTTAGATTTAAATAAAAATTTAAAAATTAAAAAAAAAGTACATAATTGCAAGGTAAATTTTCTGGTGATACCCCTATTGCTATATCCAAAATGATTTTTTAAAAATTGGATGTTTTAAAGCATTTATTATTGGGGGATATAGTAAATATAGCTAGATGCTCCATATTCCATGAATATATTTGTGAGGGAGAAGCTTGATTTTTTTAAGGACTTCTAAGATGTCCTATATTCTCCTAAAAATCTGAGAGATTCCCAGGGAGCAAGTGACATCTGTGCCCTTTCATTTTGTTTACTCTAATGAAGAAGAAATAGAAGAAAACCCCCAGACTCATTGAGAGACTCCCTTTTAAATAAAATATGTCTTGTTAGAAATATGGCTACTTTAAAAGAAAAGATCTGAGATTCAAGTGTGTATATAAAATATCTTAATCTTTAAAAAGTGCAACTTATTCAGTAAACTAGACTGTTTAGTGTATTTAAAGGACAGAAGTAACTGGGCAGTGGTCCTTGTTCTCCTGAGGGACATCCAGTAAGGCAGGAAACTGCTCAGCAGGGACGAACCTATATCCCAAAGATTAGAAAGAGACATTTGGATCTATATTTGGAAATATTTCTCACCATTATACTTTTACCAGATATGTTTTGTGGACTCTCACCTCAGTATGATGCTTTGTTTCAGTGGAAATCAGAAATCATCAGAGGGGCACCTGGGTTGCTCAGTTGATTAAGCATCCGACTTTGGTTCAGGTCACGGTCTCATGGTTTGCGGCTTCCCACCCCACATTGGGCTCTGTGCTGATAGCTCAGAGCCTGGAGCCTGCTTTGAATTCTGTGTCTCCCTTTCTCTCTGTCCCTCCCCAGCTCACGCTCTGTCTCTCTCTCTCTCTCTCTCAAAAACTAAATAAACATTAAAAAAATTTTTTAAAAGAAATTATCAGAGCCAAAAAATAATATATAAATTTACAAAGTTAACAAATAAGCAAAATGTAGGATCCATCATTTATGTGAACTACCCCTTTCTTGGAAAGTTTTTAATACTTCCTGTAAGTAGTCATAATTCAGAATGTCAAGTCATGTGGTGTTGGCAAAAATCCACACTGAATCTGTTTCATTTTTTTCTTTCCATTTGTTTTTTGTTTGGATTCTCTTTTGATGACATTTATTGCTTCATAAAGTTTATGCTCTTCTTTCTCTCATAATTGCTTTGTTCTTCATGTTTTTGTTTCTCTGAAGGGAGAAGACAATGTGGGAAGGCACGGAACAGAGCATAGGGTTTTAAGTATGGGTAGATCAGGGTTGACCTTTGTCTTGTTTTAGTTTCCTCTAAACCACATTGAGAAAATCCAATCTGTGCCTCAGTTTTCTTACTGTGAAAGTTGATTCTGTTGCTTGGGATACAGGTTTGGCTGCATGTTACCCAGACCCTGAAAATAGGGACTTAAACTAAATAGTCATTTATTTCTCATTCATACAAAGCATGGGCTTGATGTGACTGTATTCTGGGAAGTCATCAGAGCTCCAGAAGAGATCAGAAACCCAGGTTCTTACTACTTTATTGTACTAGTGTCTCTAGACTATTGTCCCCATTTACATGGTCTGAATGACTCATTCCTACCACACTGAATCCAAACTAGGATTTTCCTGTAGGAAACGGGAACACAACCTGGAAGTTATTCCCATTGCTTCCATTCACATTCCATTGGCTACATATAGCTGCAAGGGAGCCTTATATTAGATGTCTATCATTCCTGGCTCAAAATTGGGGTTTTGTTATTTCAGAAGGGGTGAATAACTATTGGGGTTTAACTAGCACTGTCTGTCATTGATGGGACTGACTTAATGTTAGCTGGTAGTCACAGTGCCTAATGCCCATTATACTTTTAGGGACCTAAAAGTAATTTTAATTTTAATTTGTTTTAAAATAAGAATAAAAAAGAATATAATGATGAATGTTAATAATGGAATCCAGCCTGGATTATATTTGTCTTTATTCCAATGCAGTCATGATGTATAAGTTTTTATATTTTCTTATAGAGGAAGAGGACCACAAAGGAAAAAGCGCCTACGGACCACAAAAGTCATGATGTAAACTAAGTCATAGGAATGACAATAAAGCCTTGCATACAGTATTGTAGAGGTAGAAATATTGTAGGACAAAGTAGATATTAAAATTACTTTGGGGTGCCAGTGTAGCTTAGTCAGTTGAGCGTCTGACTTCAGCTTAAGTCATGATCTCACAGTTTTGTGAGTTTGAGCCCCTACATCGGGCTCACCCACTGTCAGCGCAAAGCCTGCTTCAGGTCCTCTGCTTCCCCTTCTCTTTGCCCCACCCCCACTGGCACCCTCCCAAAAATAAATGAGCATTTAATAAATAAATAAATAAATAAAATTACTTTCCCTTCATTGTCATTTTGCCTTTAATTCTTATATTGTCACAGGTGTATTTAGTTTAAAGATGTAATTTTTTCTGAATTTAGCACCACCATCTTATTTTTCAGTGCACCTCTTTCAGATATAGCCACATCTACATTGCTAATGGGGAAATAGCTCATCTAACTTGAGGACAACCAAGATGTGTGTGTTTCTTCAATCTCTTATCTATTGACTTGCCTTTAGTCCTTAGTTTAAAACATTGACTCTGGGGTGTCCTAGTAAGAAGTTCAACAAACAGGTTAAGGAACTTTGAAAATAGAATGTGAAATACTAGATCTTTATCTGCCTGGGAAAATAAACAGCAAAATGTTATAGAATTTCCACTGCAAGGTGGAATATTATTTACTATTTTCATATTTATTTAATTTAATAATTTAAATGAATAGCTCCTATAACCAGAAGCACATAATAAATATGATTTTAAAGTTTAATATAAACTTTGAGCAGTTAAGATTAATAGAATTTGTTTTACTGAGTAAGATGGTTGTCTTTTGACTGAGAGTAGATCCCAGGGACAGAGATCATGAGATAAGAGCAAGTACTTCTGGAAGGGTATCAAGCAGGTACTAGATTGGCAAAGACAGTCTGTTTCACCTGTTGTTTTATTTTTTTTCAAAGGTATTTACAGTTCATTTGCTCTACTTAATAACTGGGATGTGTTACATATATATTAATATAAATAATGTAATATTGGTGTATATAAATATTTATTTTTTAAAGAAAGAATATATATTTTTAAAATAATTTCAATAGCTTTTCACATGACTTTTTTTTTCCGTTAGACCCAGAGAGTACAAGGCCAGGTTATGACAGTGATATACATAGAAAGAACTTTTGTTTTAATTGGAATACTGTTGACACACATTGTCACATTAATTTCATAGTGAACAACATAGTGAAACAACTAGTCTATATGTTCTGCTGTGCTCACCACAAGTGTAGCTACCAACTGTCCCCATACAGTACTATTACAGTACCATTGACTGTATTCCCTGTGCTGTCCCTTTTATCCCTGTGACTTACGCATTCCACAAGTGGAAGCCTGTATCTCCCACTCCCCTTCACCCATTTTGCCCATGTCCCCACTGCCAGGAGACTGTCAGTTTGTTTTCTGTATTTATAGGTCTGATTCTGCTTTTTATTTGTTTGTTTATTCATTTGAGTCGTTTTTTTTAGAGTCCACATATAAGTGAAGTCATGTGTTTGTCTTTCTCTCTCTGACTTATTTCACTTAGCATAATACCCTCTAGGTCTGTCCATGTTGTCACAAATGACAAGATCTCATATCTTTCATGGCTGAGTAATATTCCATTGTATATATCCGTATATATCTACATAGACAGATGATAGACAGATAGATAGATAGATAGATAGATAGATAGATAGATAGAGATAGAAATAGAGATATACGTCTTCTTTATCCACTCATCTATTGGCAGATACTTGGGTTGCTTCCATGTCTTGCCTATTGTAAATAATGCTGTGGTAAACAGGGTGCATATATCTTTCCAAATTAATGCTCTCACTTTCCTTGGGTAAATACCCAGCAGTGGAATTGCTGGATCATGTGGTATTTCTATTTTTAATTTTCTGAGGACCCCCTCAATACTATTTTCCAGAGTGCCTGCACCAACTTACATTCCCATCAACAATGACCCAGGGGCCCCTTTTCTCCACATTCTCGCTAGCACTTGTTATTTCCTGCCTTTTGTTTCTATCCATTCTGACAGGTGTAAGATTGATATCTCACTGTGGTTTTGATTTGCACATCCCTGATGATTACTGATGTTGAGCATCTTTTCATGTATCACTTGGTCATCTAAATGTCTTCCTTGGAGAAAGATCTATTCAGGTCTTCTGTCCATTTTTTAACCATGTCATTTTTTGTTTGTTTGTTTGGTTGGTTTAGTTTGGTTTTGGTTTTTGTTTTTGTTTGTTTGTTTTGTTTTTTGGTGTTGAGTTGTAGAAGTTCTTTATATATTCTGAGTGTTAACCCCTTATCAGATATGTCATTTGCAAATAACTTTTCCCACTCAGTAGTTTACCTTTTCATTTTGTTAATCGTTTCTTTCACTATGCAGAAGCTTTTTATTTTCAGGTAGTCCCAATAGTATATTTTTGCTTTTGTCTTCCTTGCTTTAGGAGACATATCTAGAAACATATTACTACAGCCAAAGTCCAAGAAATTATTGCCTATGTTCTTTTCTAGGAGTGTTAAGCTTTTGAATTTCACATTTATAAGTCTTTAATCCATTTTGAGTTCATTTTTCTGTATGGTGTAAGAAAATGGTCTAGTTTCAGGTTTTTTTTTTTTTTTTTGCATGTATCTGTCCAGTTTTCCCAGCACTACTTATTGAAGACTATTTTCTCCCTATTGTATATTGTTGCTTCCTTTGTCATAGATTAATTGGCCATATTGGTGTGGGTTTATTTCTGGGCTTTCTATTCTGTTCTATTGACCTGTGTGTCTATTTTTGTTCCAGTACCATACTATTTTTATTGCTAAAGCTTTGTAGTGTATCTTGAAATCTGGAATAGTGATACCTCCAACTTTGTTCTTCTTTCTCAAGATTGCTTTGGCAATTTGGGATCTTTTGTGGTTTCATACAAATTTTAGTATTATTTGTGGCCTGTGAAAAATTTTGGTATTTTACCAGGGGTTGCATTTAATCTATAGATTGCTTTGGGTATTATGAATATTTTAACAATATTAATTTTTCCAATCCATTATCATGGAATATCTTCCCATTTGTTTGTGTCATCTTCAATTTCTTTCATCAGTGTTTTATAGTTTTCAGAGTATAAGTCTTTCACCTCCTTGGTTAAGTTTATTCTTATGTGAGTGAGGATGTGGTTTACTGTTGGTGGGAATGTAAGTTGGTGCAGGCACTCTGGAAAATAGTATTGAGGGGGTCCTCAGAAAATTGAAAATAGAAATACCATATGATCCAGTAATTCCACTGCTGGGTATTTACCCAAGGAAAGTGAGAGCACTAATTTGGAAAGATATATACACCCCTGTTTACCACAGCATTATTTACAATAGGCAAGACATGGAAGCAACCCAGGTATCCGCCAATAGATGAGTGGATAAAGAAGTGTATATCTCTATCTCTATCTATCTGTCTATCCATCTATCTACCTGTCTATCATCTTTCTATATAGATATATACAATGGAATTACTCAGCCATGAAAGATATGAGATCTTGTCATTTGTGACAACATGGACAGACCTAGAGGGTATTCTGCTAAGTGAAATAAGTCAGAGTACTGGCCTTCCTGTACTCTCTGAGCCTAAAAGATGTCTAAAAAAAAAAAGTCTCTGCTTTCAAAGCTTAACAAATTCATATTTTTTCTTGTCTTTGTCTGGCAACCAAATAGTATTTAACAGTTTTACCAGCTCTAACTAATCCCTTCCATCTAGGCAGGGATGGCTTTTTCTTTGGCCTGATTATTTGGAGTCATTTGCATGAAAGTGGTTGGTTGCAAATATGTTTGACAGCTGAGTCCCTCTTCTCTCTGCCTTGGCACTGTAGACAGAGCTTGTTAAGTTATTCTATGTGAGCATGTTGGCACCCGGAGTATGTTTATTTGCACATGTCACAGGGGTCTTATTCAATAATTTATTACTTTGATTCCTTAAGTAGACACTTGTGACCTGAGTTAGGATTCCTCTAAATGGACTTAACCAGCTATACAGGAAATAAACTTTCACTCATGTCAGGTTAGGTTTAGAAAATGTTTGCATTAGCTCTTAAATATTTGACATGGTATAGGATATAGCACATAGAACACAAAGGCAAGATTAAACAACCTAAAGGCTCTTCTATGATGATTTCTCATTGAAACCCTTCACCTGCTGGTAATGTTCTTGAATGAGAGTGTTTCTGCTTCTTCATCATGAATATGATTACACACTCTGTAATTTAATGTTACCTTCTTATATTACTTGATTAATATTCAAATTTAATTTTACATCTTCTTCTTTGTATCTATGAGGTAAGAAATTATCATGCCATAGATTACTACTATTAACACCCTCTTCCTAATCATTTCTTAGATTGTATAGATGGATGTAGTGGGGGTGAATCTTTTGTTTTTTAGTTTTGAGAGAGAGAGAGAGCAGGGAAGGGGCAGAGAGAGAGGGAGACACAGAATCTGAAGCAGGCTCCAGATCTGAGCTGTCAGCACAGAGATTGACACAGGGCTCAAACTCACAAGCCATGAGGTCATGATCTGAGCTGAAGTCTGATGCTTAACCAACTAAGCCAGCTGGTTGCCCCTCCCTTTTGTTGGGGTGGGGGGGGGAATGAATCTTTATCTACCATATTGAGTGTAAAGAATGTAACTTTTAAATTTTATATAATTCATCTATCTATTTTGAGTTCTCTTTCTTTTATGGTGGGGTAGAATAATGATTTCTATTAATTTGGGATTTCCCTACCTTCACATTTTTTAGGGTATACATCTAAGAATATATTTAAGATTCTGTAGAGGATATGCTGTTCCAAGACATTGGGGAAGGGGATTCATGTGGTCTGTCTGTTACATGTCAATGGAGAGAGCAAATGAGATTTATACTCTCCTAATTGACCTTAGGGCATGATTCCACATGGTTTGCTGTGAGATGTCCTTGGTTCCCTAGTCATACCGGCTATGGCTTTGAGGGCTTTCTTTCCTGCTTCTCCGTCATTCCTAGAAGCAGGGAGTCTTCCTATTCCTCTCTGCTATGCTGAGACATTGGCATATCTGTGAGGCTGTTCATGGTCCTTTAACCTGGAGGTGTCATAGAGCCTTTCTTTTCCTGGATACTTGTCTACCAAGAGAAATTTGAGGCAGGGTGAGGGGAGAAAGGGAGAGAGAGTGATTATTGATTGGTGTATCCATAAATGACTCTTAGAAGAAGCATTGACAGTTTTTGGTTCCTGTAGGCTCTTCCTGGGAACCAAGTACCTTTTGTTTTGGTTCTCCATAGAAATATGCCAGGTCTGTCTCCCTTGAGCTCTTCTTTTTCTCTGGAAAGCAGCGTGTAAACTTCTCCCTCTCTGGGATCCAGGAAGAGTTTGGCTCTCATTACACCTCCCTTCTAGTCTTTCTCCATCTCCTCTGCTGGAAAACTTTTTCTAGTCTGGATAGAAATTAGATGACCTTCAGTTTTAAATTCTCTGTCAGAAACTTGGAAACACTTGCCTTAAATCAAACCTTAAATCAAGAAACACAGGGAAGATAGTATGTTCAAATTAGGGGAAAGAAAAGTAAGAAATACTTGGGGAAAAAAGGAACATGGGTGACTATCATAGAAATATGATCCCTCCTTAATTACCTGTGCATGTTCCCACTATCTGAGCCCTCTGAAAAGAAAAAGTCTTCTTTATTATTTCTGAAATTTTCTTGAAATTGAACACAGTTCACCCAATCATCCAAGTGATGGTTTTCTAAGCATCTTGCCTCTCTTTTTCTTCTTCATATTACTTCCTTCATCTTTAAAAATTACTCCATGGCAATGAGAAAGAATGAAATCTGGCCATTTGTAGCAACATGGATGGAACTTGAGGGTGTTATGCTGAGCGAAATAAATCAGGCAGAGAAGGACAAATACCATATGTTTGCATGTATAGGTGGATTAGGAGGAACTTAATGGAGGACCATGGGGAAGAAGAAGGAGAAAAATAGATGGAGAGAGGGAGGAAGGCAAACCATGAGAAACTCTTGAATGCTAAGAACAAATTGAGGACTGATTGGGGAGAGGGGAAGGGGGTGATGGGCATGGAGGAGGGCACTTGTTGGGATGAGCACTGGGTGTAATATGGAAACCAACTTAACAATAAACTATTTAAGGGAAAAAAAAGTAAAAAAAAAAAAAACTCTATCAGTGTGTGGGGGAAGGATAACAAAGTAGGGCAAATATTCAAATCACTAGTTTTTTTGTTAAAAGCCTACCAGAGAGAAAGCAAAATTGCTGTCAGGGTTTGGGCTCATTCTGTGAATTTGTCTAACCTAAACTATGCCTTTACTTAGAGCTGTTTATAGATACACAGGCAAATTCTCTCTCTCTCTCTCACCCCATTCCTCCCTGTTTCTTTCACTTTCCTTAAGAGGGGAAGTACCTAGAATAAATATGATCCTCAACTCTAATGTGCTCATAGTTGACATAATTGGTCAGTGTTGGTACTCTGTCTTACTGAGTCTAGTGGCTGAGTTTTTTCAACATCCTGCTCCATATTGTCACTGTCAATAAGAGCTGACATACAAGATGAGATCTGTTCTATAACCTTGCCTACTGGTTAAAAATATGTGCTCTGATATCAGATTGCCTGGGTTCAAGTCCCAGCTCTACCACTTACAAACTGGAGAAATGACTTAGCCAGAACATTTAACTTTTCTTTTTTTTTTTAAGTTTATTTATTTTTGAGACAGAGAGACAGAGCATGAGTGGGGGAGGGGCAGAGAGAGAGGGAGACACAGAATCCTAAGCAGGCTCCAGGCTCTGAGCTGCCAGCACAGAACCCGATGCGGGGCTTGAACCCACAAACCGCGAGATCATGACTTGAGCCGAAGTCAGATGCTTAACCTACTGAACCACCCAGGCGCCCCAAAACATTTAACTTTTCTAAGCCTCAGTTCTTTATGGGGTAATAATAAGACCTACCCAAAAAGTTTTTGCAAAAGTTAAATGAAATAGTCTATATAATGAGTTTAGAGTATTGCCTAGCAGTTAATGCATGTTAGATTTTATTATTATTACTGTTACAATTCATATAAAGTGTTTTCATTTGGAATATCCAGAGAAAGGTTGACCTATGATTCCAAATCTGTGAAAATCTCATTTGCCTACTGTTTCGTAAATTTAAAAAAGGTTTTATGATTTCTTTGGAAGATTATGTGAGTAACAATTCTTGGAATCCTTGAATGTGAAGGAAGATTGGCTGGACCAGTTAATGATTAGAACTAGAACAAAAGATATTATTGTCCATACCACACCACTTTATTAGGTGTCAGATAATTGTACTGTGTGAACAGAGACCCTTGTTTGTTTGTTTTTTTTGTTTTGTTTTTTGTTTTTAAGTATCTAAAGAATCCACTAGTGGTAGAAAACCTTAGTTAATTTGAAACTTTTCCTCATTCTGGCAGAATTGGACAGAATCTATGTCCAGTATCAAAAGTTACAGTTGAAATGCTCAGACTAGAAGTGTGACTCTTCTATGTGGAATCAATCTTTAAAAGGGTAATTTAAAGCCAAACAAAGGGCAGACTGGCAGAGATACATATATCCACTTAGAGACAGATGGATTGAATCTACACTTGCATTGGTAGCCAATTAGGTAAGTGAAAACTTCTGCTTTGAGTATTTTAGCTTCAAAAACTTGATATAGCAGAAGTTTGATTAGAGTAACTGAAATTAGAAATAGGAGTATATTGCTATGTTTCCACTGGAAACTGGAAACTGCTGTGGTTCTTATTTCCTCTCAAGATTTTTTGGTCTCCAATTTTTTGTAGGGAGAGATAAGTGAAATCTGAATACATTGTGTTTTAGCAAATAAGTCAAATAAAAATTTTGGTAAAGAGGAGGCCCAGGGTTGAGTTCACATTAAGGTGAGCAAATCATTCATTTATTAATCATTCATTAATATTCATTAATTCTTCCCAGTTATTTAGGAAAAATAATTAGGAAATAGTATTGATATAGTAGAAAGATTACCTTAGAACCAGTTCTAGATCATTTATGCATTAATTAATTAATTAGTTAAGTTATTGAGTATCTATAGTTTCTTGACATTGGGTGGAAAATTAAATATGGTGTAAAATGACAATAGTGAGTAGAGAATACAAATCTGGAGACCAGAAGAGAGATAAGAGCTTGTCACGTATAATGGGTTCACTAGTTTAAAGTGAAAGCTGCATGGGAATAAGTGAAAATCATTCAGAGAAAATAAGTAGGAGAAGAGGAGATAGACAATGATGGGACATCAACATTTGGGGAAATGTTTCTGACAAGGAAAGAAGTCAGCACTAATGGAACAAATAAATGTCAAAGAAGTGGCAGAGTGTAGGCTGAGGGAGAAAGCTTTGAGGTTGAAAAACTGGAGTTTCTGATTCAAAGTGACAGGTTAAATGTACATATCTCTTCTCCTTCCACAAATCTCGTTGGAATAAAATCTGAAAATACCATGGATAATATATTTATAGCAGTTCTCAAATGCAAACTCATAATCCTGATGAATTTCTGAAAAGATGGAAAATATGGGATATATTAAGAAATACAGGAGCAGGGGCTCAGCTCAGCTGTGCCTGCACAGAGGCTGCCATGGAGACAGAAATCATGGTCTATGATGGCGGTGCCCCTGAAATGGTCCCAACCTGAAGATAAAAGTTCCAGTTTCATGAGTGGGCAGAAGTTAGAGATCAGGGTTGGTGCTTGTTGTCTGAACAGCTATGCAGTGAGCACTTCTTCTTGCCAAAAAATTAAAAAAAAAAAAAGGTTTGAGATTCCAATGATAAGCTCTCTGCTCTCTACTCATGCAGTTTAAAGGAAAGTTGTCGGTGGGCTCACAGCTCAAGTCCACACCTCTCATTGTAGGGAGCTCAATTGAAGATGTTCCTGGTGAGAAATAAGATTACCTACTGGCAGAAGGAATCCAGGCCAGAGAATGTCCCAGGTGAACTAGCCTTCAGTTCATGATTTTACATAGACAAAAATCATATTCAAAGAAAAATAATCATACCCCCCCACACACACACAGTCAACATGAACCAATGAATCAACCCTGAAAAAATCAGGTTATTCTGAACACAGAATATAATTTTATATATCTTCATAAAAACTAAAGAACAATAAGGACTTATTGGGAATACATTGTAAAACACAATGTATGAAACAGAGAAAAAAAAATGAACTCCTGGAAAAGAAACCTGAAGAAATCTCCCAGAAATCAGGCTGCAAGAAAAAATAGAAACATGTAGAAGAAAATTTTAAAGTTTTAGAAGATCCATCTGGGGAATTATGATCCTTCAAAACATTTCAGAAAGAGGACAAAATATCCTAAAGAAGTTGCCAGAGAAATAATAGAAGATAATTTATTTTTTAGACATAAATGCGTATATTCTCGGCTTCAAAGTCACATAGATGAATAGAGGAGCACATGAACAAAGAAGAAAGACTTCATCTAGAAAGAGATTTGTGAAAGGTAGAGAGGATCTCAAGATCTTCTACTTATTGCCTCTGATAAATGGGAGTCTACCTTCTCATTGTATGCTTGAAGACTGAGGTCGGAAAAAAAATGTGATTGGGAACCTAGAATTAAATGCCCAGCCAGACTACCAATCATGAGTTCAGGGAACCTAAGGACATCTTCAGACATAAGACTTAGAAAATTTTACCAGTAAGAGACAATTCTCTTTGAAAGACTTGCTTCCTATTCATCCAACAAAACAACAGAGGAACTCAAGAAAGGGGGAAAGTGAGCCATGAAACAAAATACTTAATCTGTGTGTCATGTTTATGTAGTAGAATATTCCTGTCTTTAGGAATTATATATGATAGTATTAAGAAATGATGGAACAAGGGGCGCCTGGGTGGCTTAGTCGGTTAAGCGTCTGACTTTCGCTTGGGTCATGATCTCGCGGTTCGTGGGTTCGGGCCCCGCGTCGGGCTCTGTGCTGACTGTCTGCTCTGAGCCTGGAGCCTGTTTCAGTCTGTGACTCCCTCTCTCTCTGACCCTCCCCTGCTCATGCTGTCTCTCTCTCTCTCTCTCCTAGAAATAAATAAAAAAAATAAAAAATAAAAAATAAAAAAAAGAAATGATGGAACAAGCCAGCAATTTACTCTCAAATGGTTCAGAAAAAAATGTTTTGTATTATATCTGCAACTTTTCCGTAACTTTGGTTATTTTGAAATAAAACAATTTTTAAAAATAAAATGAAGAGGGCCACCTGGGTGGCTCAGTTGGTTAAGCATCTGACTTCGGCTCAGGTCATGATATCATGGTTCGTGGGTTCGAGCCCCGTGTCGGGCTCTGTGTTGACAGCTCAGAGCCTGGTGCTTGCTTCTGGTTCTGTGTGTCTCTCTCTCCCTCTGACCCTCCCCTGCTCATGCTGCCTCTCTCTCTCTCTCTCTCTCTCTCACTCTCTCTCTCTCAGAAATAAATAAAATATTTAAAACTTAAAAGAATAAAATGAAGAGAAGAAACTATAAAAGGTAAAAACAAAAACAAAAACAACGTCATCTTTTCAGAAAACCGTCCCACCCAAAGTGTGCCCATCTTCCATCTTCCAGGCACTTCCTCAGTGAACCTTTCCAGCATCATCAAGCATCATCAAGCATTGACTTTTCATTCTATATTTAATGTTTACATGTTTCTTACCTTTTGCCTCTGCCTCATCAACAAGAGTAAATTCTTCATGAGGATCCCCTGAGTGTGAAACAATACTGAGAACATATTGAGTTCTGGATAAAGATTTGTTCAAAGAACTGAAAATCTTGTTATTACAGACAGTACAAATAAGTAAAATATCACTCTTTATAAATTATTAATCCTCTGCAGGTACTAAAATTGCATCTACTCAATATTGCCTGTTATTTGAGATTACCAATTTTCACTGCAATTTCTACATGAAAAGAAATCTACTCAAACACTACTTGTAAGATTTTTGGCCCCTGGGATTTTCTTGAAAATGAGATGTCTTCTGCACGTCAATCCAAGGGAAAAAAATTTTAAATGCTAGGTTGCTCTCTTAAGAGAACTGGAAGAAATTTTTTAAAGAACAAAGTATAATAAAATACTTAAATAAATAGCAGAAGGTATTTAAAAATTTTTTCTCAAATAGTTTATTGTCACGTTGGTTTCCATATAACACCCAGTGCTCATCCTCACGAATGCCCTCCTCCATGCCCATCACCCCCCTTCCCCTCTCCCCCGTCATCAGCCCTCAGTGTGTTCTCAGCATTCAAGAGTCTCTCATGGTTTGTCTCCCTCCCTCACCCCAACTATCCTTCCCTGCAGAAGATATTTTAAAAGGCAAAATAATTCTAGGATGATGGTTATGTAGCAAGTCCAGGGTGCAAATTAGAACAGGGAATAAGACAGCTCCAGGAAGAATGTTTCCTAAAAAAGAAAGAATTTCCTGTAATAAAACATGTGATTGAGAAGCTAAGTGACCTTAATGATAAGAAGAAAATATAGCATCATAAAAACAAACAGGGGCATCTGGTGGCTCAGTTGGTTAAGCGTCACACTTTGGCTCAGGTCGTGAACTCACAGGTCATGAGTTGGAGCCCCACATCTGGCTCTGTGCTGACAGCTTGAAGCCTGGAGCCTGCTTCAGATTCTGTGTCTCCCTCTCTCTCTGCCCCTCCCCCGCTCGCACTCTGTCTCTCTCTCTCAAAAGTAAATAAACATTAAAAATATACAAATAAATTAAAGCAATGTGCTCTCCCTTTTCCCTGTTTGTTAGCTATGTGTTCCCTCCAGCCACACCATTAGCCAGGTGATGCATGTCCACTCATTGTCTAATCAATCATATCGCTTGATTCTGCATTCAAATAATTATTGTGAATGTTGGTTTTTTAATTACCTATAGACAAAGGAAATAATTATTTTTAGTTATTAGAGGAGAATATAAGTGATATAAAATAGAGTATAATATAATATGACATATGCCTAAAATGAATGAGTCAAGAAATAAGAGGTTGTATTTTATTTGAAGACAGATTAGCAAGTAGAAAAGCTTAATACACAAAAACATGCCTTTTAGGGTTTGAAGTGTGGCACTGTGGGGATAGGGAAGAGAGAAAACAGTATAAGTCAGCAAAAGTCACTCATTCTTCATGATGGGAGTAGTAGTTGGATACAGTATAAGCTGATAAATAAATGAATGAATATAAACATAATGAATATAACTGCCAAAAGAAATACACATTTGTATAAGTGGTTATCAAAAGTGAGGATTGAGAGTAAAGGACAGTTTATTTTTCATTTCAAATCCTCTCTTTCAATTTGGATTTGAAATTTGAAATTATGTACTAAATGTACACAGAAAAATATCTGTTTTGACAAACTTCAGCTGTGGACATTGATTCTCCCAACAAGTGGGATAGTGAGGAGAGGGCTTGATTCTACTCTTCAGTGTAGTTTCCAATTATTATTATTTTTTGCAATGAGTATAAAGTATTTTGTCACTGAATAAAAATTGTATGTAAAATGATATATACATATCATTATATAATAAGATAATCAAGGCAACAGAGTTAAATGCTAAATCAGATAAGGACTAAAAGATCGCTGGATTTGGCAATTGGGAGGAGACCTGCTGAGTACAATTTCCGTAGAGCGTAGGGACAGAGGTAAATCTGCAAAGGAACCCCCTTCCACAATGAGGAGTGAAAGAGAGTGGGGACAGAAGATACAAGCATACAACTATTTTCTAGAAGCTGTGATGAACAAGGGAAGGGAGAGAATGTGTAAAAGTTGAGTATCTACCATTTGAAGAACATGATTATTTAACACTTAGATAAAAATTAGAAAGTGCTATGTCTAATACCTTTAACTTAAAAATGAAAAGCTCATGATATATAAAGAGTATTTGAATGGTCACATAAAGATTTTCAAAGAAAAGGTAATAACCTACATATTTTTGTTTTGGGTGAGGTCAGAAATAATACATGTGTCTGGGGCCTTATTTTTACAGTTTTAAGGCTATTCCTATCTCCCTTTGTTTAGCCTATTTTTTCAGAAATGCCTTTCATAGCCATTCATACCTACAGAGGATTCTAAAACTATTGGGAAGTAATATGTCTCTATATTGCACATGTCTGAGGCATCTTTGACTGTATCTGACCATTCACACATATTTCTAAAAAGGCAGTGAAATATCAGTATTTTTAAATTTCATTTCATAAGGTTATGCTACATTAAACTTAATTAAGCATAAGGTTATGCTACATTAACCTTATTAATTATGCTACATTAAACTTAACATCCAGTCCTTAGCTATTATGACAAATGCACTAAGTTGATAAAGCATCTATTTTTCCTATCCAAAAATGACTACTGAATGAAGCTTGATTGTCCTTAATAACTAAACGACTCCTTGGATAAAGCCAAGGTACTTCTGCTATTTCATATTGGCTTTTGGGGCCAGATGCAATTTGTGCAGTCAGATTGGGTCAAGGAAAAAAAATCTGAAGTCATTTCCGCCCTCTTCTATCCGCTCTTGTTCTCATTTTCTTCTTCTGTCCTTTGCATTGCCCTTGCGCTTATTTAAAATGCCCAACTCCTAATGTAGCTAATATCTTGCCCAGTGCTTTCACACCCCAACTTTCAGCAAAACCTCATCTTTAGAATGAATCAGAGAAACTCATCCAACCTGAAATAAAGCTAGTACCATGCCTGGGCTTATTAAACCCCTGAAAAATATTAAATGCATGATGAACATGTACATGACTAATGAAGTTTCTTCTGGCTGGTGTAACAAATTACCACAAACTGTTCACTGATCCTGAGGATCAGGAATTCAAAAAGGCACAGAAAGGAGTGCTCTGCTCTGCTCCATATGTTTGGGACCTCAACAAGAATGACTCAGACAGCTGGGGGTGACTCAGAAGGCAGAGTTGGGACAGCTGGGACTGGGAGTATCCCTCTCAAGATGGCTTCAGTCACTTGTCTGGTGTGGCTGTGGTTAAAATAGGCACAATGCTTAATCAATACCTAAGATGCCTTCCCTCTTTACAAAGGAAAAGAAATAAAAAAGCCAAATAGTGAATAGATACCATACAAGTAACTGTGGGCAGATAGAGAAAATATTTTTAAGAAAGGAACCATCTAGGGGCACCTTGATGGCTCAATTGGTTAGGCATCAAACTCTTGATTTTGGCTCAGGTCATGATCTCAGAGTTCATGGGTTTGAGCCCCACACTGGACTGTGTGTGCTGACAGCATGGAGTTTGCTTGAGATTCTCTCTCTCCCTCTCCCTCTGCCTCTTCCCTGCTCATGTTCTCTCTCTCTCAAAATAAATAAACTTGCTTTTTCTTTTTTAAAAAAAGGAGCCATCTAGTGATACATTAGTGATACATAAATGACTGAAGAAAATTTCAGAAGCCTCTCTTTAGGATTTTAGAAGGACTTTATTTATTGACCTTTTTCAGACTACTGAAAGTATTATATTCCTAACTTTTAAGTTTCTTTATGTACTTTCAAACATTTATTTATGAAGTACATAGGGAAAAGAGAAAGAAACTAACATTAATTGATTTTCTTTTCTGTGTTCTAAGATCCCAAGGACTGTACTATTGTAATTTATGTGTGTGATGGTCAGAGCTGGGATCAACTCAACACAGAGACCAAATGAGAATGCATGGAAGTAAGTTTACATATCATCAACTACCTCTATAAGAATTATAAATTCAATATCTTCGATTAAATGAAAAAAATTTAAATAGGTATAAAATTCTATATTTTATACCTACAATATTCCTGATTGTATAGAATATAGCTGCTAATTCATCTGATATAATATATGGTATTTTTTTAGTATATTATTTATTATATGATAGTTGAGTTCCTCAGAATATTTGTACCATCAGATATTATCTTACAAAAATAATTTTTTTCTAATGAGGGAAACAAGGGACTGTGCAGTTTCAGATCTGCAACATAAAAGTTATATTTTTATGTTAACATTAATGATAAAACTGTTTCTATCTGTAATTGTTATGGCAATGCATCAAATTTTTTTAAATGTGACCAAAATAACACATGAACATTATCGAGCATATCCTGAAAAATATATAAGACTAGACCAAATGTGAGTTTCCAGATCATACATAATATAGCCTGTTTTCATAATGAGAACACTACTTTGGGATAAAATGGTTTTAAAAATAAAAATTAACAAGTTGTCAAATTGTTTACAATGCCAATGATAAATAAAAGAATGCAATTACTACTGAAAAACCGCAAATCATGAAAAAAAAAGCACTTGTGTAATCTCATTCACCAGTCAAAACAATACTCTGTTGAAGGCTGTGCAAAGTCATCCCGGTTAATGGTCACAGGTGGCTGCGGGGGAAGGTTTTATAGAAACTATAGGATATATACCTGTAGTCACATTGCAAGGCCCTTTCTCAAATTGACTTAGCTTATATTTCTGTCAGGGTACTATAGGTCTGTCAACTGTACTACATCTAGGAGTGAGAAAAAGCCATTAGTTAAAGTTAGATTTCTTCCCAGCAGACCTAGAATTTTTTCATCTATCTATGTCAAGCATATATTCTAATACATTGATTTATTATGGGAATTCCTCCCAGCTTATCTCTGATATTAAAGCTCCATCCTTGGTCTCTTTAATGTTGGGACCCCATCATTCCTATTTATTTATTTATAATTTTTAAATTTTTAAAATTTTAATTTTTTAATTTTTTTCATTTTATGGACTTAAAATTTTTTTTAAAATATGGTTTATTGTCAAATTGGCTAACATACAGTGTGTACAGTATTCTCTTGGTTTTGGGGGTAGATTCCTGTGGTTCATTGCTTACATACAACACCCAGTGCTCATCCCAACAAGTGCCCTTCTCAATGCCCATTTTTCCCTCCCACCTACCCCTCATCAACCCTCAATTTGTTCTCTGTATTTAAGAGTCTCTTATGGTTTGCTTCCTTCTCTTTCTCTGTTTGTAACTATTTTCCCCCATGGTCTTCTGTTAAGTTTCTCAAGTTCCACATATGAGTGAAAATGTATGATATCTGTCTTTCTCTGACTAACTTATTTCACTTAGCATAATACCTTACATTTTCATCCTGGTTGCTGCAAATGGCATGATTTCAGTCTTTCTCATTGCCAAGTATTGGGATCCTATCATTCCTACTGAAATCAGGAATGGCAACTCTATGCACTACACCACCTTTAGTATAGAGAAGATGGCTGCCACAGAGCTCTTCAAGGTGCTGGTGTCCCTCACCCATTGGGTTAAAGAATGCTTTGGTTAAGGGAGTGACCTTTTAGATCTGTGGAATGGGAACAGTTAGATATGTTAAGTGATGACATAAAAAATGCTGAGTCAACATGGCATATTTCTAAGGATACATAATAGGATGGATTTGAAATCTAGAAAATAAAGAATATCATTTATAAATATCTTTTGTGTTTGCCTCCTAGTGCCCTAGAAGCTGTTAGCTTAACATAGGGCAGAGTGGCCTCAATCTGGGGGTATGTGCATGGGATCATAATCAAATATTTTAAGACACAAAAATTTTTGAGGACTACTTATCACAATTATGCTGCATCACTGATGAAAAATTATGGTTTATATTTGCTCTCTCTATATACAAACTTTTCTGTAGATTTGTTGGTCATTTCTTTTCTTTTTTTGAATATTTTTATTTATTTCTAGGAGAGAGAGAGAGACAGCGTGAGCAGGGGAGGGTCAGAGAGAGAGGGAGTGACAGACTCTGAAATTGGCTCCAGGCTCTGAGCTGGCAGTCAGCACAGAGCCCGACGCGGGGCTCGAACCCACGAACCGTGAGATCATGACCTAAGCGAAAGTCAGACGCTTAACCGACTAAGCCACCCAGGCGCCCCTTGTTGGTCATTTCTTAAATAGCAACTAATACATCCAATTGTATTTTTGTTCAGAATTCTTTGTGTAATAGACTGATTTTAGTTAATGGTAAAAATTAAAAAATAATAAGGGTAAATGATTTTATCTCACCAATATTTTGTATACCTTTTTCCTGAAAAGAGCTGTAGCTAGGATTGAAAGCAAACATCAGTGGCTCTCTTTAGCACCTTTGATGTTAAGTGATAATGTGTTTCAATTGGTGTCTTATTCCTTCTCTCTCTCTTTCCTCCTCAGAGCCCATCTGGCAGGAACAACTATTGTGCCATAGCCTCCTACCATTCAGAGTAAAACTCTAACCTCTAGCTGTTCTAGCTTGGTGTTTAAAAAGTAAATTCCAGCTTTGAGACTTCCAGGGAAAAAATAATTTATTTCTCTAGTAACAAATTATGCCTTTTAAAAATCAAATATTCTTGCTTTCAGATCATTGACTTACGTTAAACCTAGTCTGAAACTCAGCCAAAAAATGTCAGGAATGATTTTTAAATTCCACACGATCTCTCCTCCCCTGGTGCAATGAGGCTTGGGCTCTTGGACTAATTTTAATGGTGGAGTGTCAAGGGGAAGGAATGTTAAAAAATGAGAAAGGAGGGGCACCTGGGTAGCTGGGTCGGTTAAGCCTCCAACTTTGGCTCAGGTCATGATCTCACGATTCGTGGGTTCAAGCCCCACGTTGGGCTCTGTGCTGACTGCCAGCTCAGAGCCTGGAGCCTGCTTCATATTCTGTGTCTCCTTCTCTCTCTGACCCTCTCCTGATCATGCTGTCTCTATCTCTCTCTCTCAAAAATAAATAAAACATTTAAAAAAGAGAGAAAGGACAAATAATTAAGTGATATTTCAAAATAACATACTGCTCCATAAATTCATGTGTTATAACACTGACATAGAAAATGGGACATAATGTTATTTTATGTAAAGAATTAAGTCCTCTGTATCAGTTATCTAATGGTGTGTAACAAGTCAGCCCCAAACCTAGAGGCTAAAATGGTTTAACATTATTTACCTTTTATGGTTTCTGTGGGTCAGGGATTTGGGAATAGCATGACTGGGCAGTTCTGGCCCAGTGGTGTCTCATGAGGTTGCAGTCATCTGTCAGCTAAGAAAGAAGTCAGTCTAAAGGCTTGACTGATACTGGAGGATCCACTTCTAACATGATTCCCTCACATGACTTGTGAGCTGGTGCAGCTCTTGGCCAGAGTTCTCCATTGCTCCTCATAAGGGTGTTTCCACAGGACTGCTTGTGTGTCTATAAGATATGACGGCTATGTTCCCCCGGGTCAGTCCAAGAGGTGAACGCTAAAGCTGCAATGCATTTTATGACTTAACCTTGGAAATCACACACAGTTACTTTTGAAGTATTCGTTTAGTCACACAGATCAGCTTTGATTCAGAGTAGGAAGGCACAGTACAAGGATTTGAACACCAGGAGGTAAGGATCAGTGGGGTTCATAGCCTGCTCTCTGCTGTCCGATGGTGGATATCTCTACTGAATACAAAATATACTTACTCCCTCCTAAGAACTCCAAAAGTTTGTTCTCATTACAGCTTCAGCTTGAGGACCAGGATCTTATGATGTAAATCAGGCCCAGGAACAGATGAAGCTTTTTATACAGACTTCCTGCAGGAAAGCTCCTCTAATTCCTACCAGCCTGAGGACCTGTGAACTAAAGAAAAAGCAATCTGCCCTCCACCTCCACCCAACATGTAATGGTGAGATGGGAAGAAGATAGCTGCTTTACGTTCAAAAAAAGGAGGAAATGGGAGGCACATGGGAATCACCAGTTCATAAGAGATCTGAAATCCAGTGGGGCGCATGCTGGCACTTCCCTGATAAGCTCTCATTCTGCTGCTTCCTGGAATTGAGGCTCTACAGCTCTTGTGTCTACTCTTTTTGTTCCAATCTCTGAGTCATCCTTCTCTCCCATCTGCCAGAAAAAGTAGTTTGCGTTTCCATAGTTTTCTTGGCCTGCTTTGTATTTTCGATTCTAAAGATTCTGTTCATTTTGTACTATCCCTGCCCATTTTAGTCCAATCTGGTGGTGTTTATACTCCTACAGTTCTCTTAAAGCTTTGTGAGTCTTCCTTGACGATTACTGGGGTTCACTCTAGAGACAAACCCTCCGAGATTAGCCCTGCCCCACTGTGGGCTTCTGCTGAAATTCCTGAGGGACAGCACCTTCGAAGCCCAATTATTTCCATGAGAGGATCAAGGATCCTGAGGCACCAAAGACCCTGGAGGACCTTTATACTGACTACAGGTCTCTGAGGCACTGCCTTACCCCTTCCTGTGGTCTCAATAAAGAATTTTACAGTCACACCTTTAGTTTCATCTCTACACCATGTTTCCTAATTGGGCCTTGGATTTGGTCTATTTAGAGGCAGTTTCTTTATTTTAGCGTAGTTTGTAGTCTGGAGAGACCACAATTCCGGTCTTTATAACAGTCCTGCCTTTTGCTTCTCTCTCCTGTTGCATTTTACTATAAGCAGAAGCACCTCTAGGACACTTTCAGTACTGCCTAGAAATCTCCTTGACCCGATCACCCAAGTCATTAGGTGCAATTTGTACATTTTACCTTATCATAGTCAACAATGTTGCTAAACCCTTTGTGGCAATATAACCAAGATCCCTTTTCTTTTTCCAATAGTATTTCCCTTATTTCTTTTTTGCCTTTACCAACAACCTTGTAGAAGACTACAAGGTTCTTATAAGATTTCTGTTAAGAGTCTGTTCAAACCCTTTAGATTTTCATAGGCAGGTTTTTCAAAATTCATCCAGTTTTGATCTTCATGAGATCCCTAAGCCACTCCTGCATTTTAGGTTTTTGTTATGGCAGCACCCACTTCCAGGCACCAAAATGTACGTTGATCATTTATTACTGTATAATACATTACCCCAGAACTTGGTGGTTTAAAACAAAATAATCATTTATTGTCTCACACAGATTCTATAGGTTAGGAATTTAGGCAGGGCACAGAGGGAATAGTTTTTCTCTGCTCCATGATGTTTGGGGTCTCAGCAAGAAGATTCAAAGGCTGGAAGTTAGAAGTACTGAAGACTTGTTCATTTGCATGTCTAGTGGATGTTGCTGATGTTGCCTGGAAGTCTAGCTGGGGCTGCTGTAACAGCCACAGTTTTTAAAATCTCCCCATAGCCTTTATTTCTTTACAACATGGTGGTTGGATTTTAGAGACCTAGCTTTAGAAGTCACTGCTGTTGTATTACATTGGTCTGGTCAGTCATAAGCTCCCATGCAGATCTAAGGGGAGAAAATATAGATATCACCTTTTGCTGGGAGGAGCATTGCCATATTGTAAAATGAACACATAGATGCGCTAACATATAGATATTTGTATAGGGATTTTTTTTTTAATTTTTTTTTTTTTACAAATAGTTTATTGTCAAATTAGTTTCCACATAACACTCAGTGCTCATCCCCATAAGTGTCCTCCTCTATGCCCATCCTCCCCTCCCCCCCACATCCATCAGTCCTCAGTTTTTGTCAGCATTCATTGTATAGGGATTTAAAAAAATTTTTGGAAAATACAATCTACCATAGCCAACAAAGCTTTAAGTCCTGTCAAATATGAAAACACTCAGGCGCCTACGTGGCTCAGTTGGTTAAGCATTTGACTTTGGCTTGGCTCATGCATTCAAGTCCTGGTATTGGGTTCTGTGCTGATAGCTAAGAGCCTGGAGCATGCTTCAGATTCTGTGTCACCCTCTATCCCTGCCCCTCCCCCACTTGAACTTGCTCTCGCTCACTCTCTCTTTCTCTATCAAAAATAAATAGACATTTAAGAAATAGAAGAAAAAAGAATGAAAACACTCTCAGGCACATCAAACCATATATCATATGCTTCCAATTTACTAATGATATCATATATATATGTATTTTTAAGGTGATGTTGTGCCCGATTCGCGAGTTCCCAGAGACCTCCAAGGAGCCAACACAGATGCAAATACAAAAGGGTCTTTATTACAAGCCTCGAGCAGGGGCTCATCGCCTACCGGTGTCGTGGCAGCAAGATGAAGCCAAGAACAATGGCGAATAGGGTTTTTAAGGAGTAAGAGATGGGGGTGTTACAGTACATGTAGCATCATCACATAAACACCAATTACAATTACAGCTTTGACCATTCAGTATCTGTGAGGTGTTCATTACTTTTGGTGGGACCCAATCATGACTTTTGAGAATCCTTTGAAAATGACCTATTACGAGGTGAGTTCAAAAGGCCCACATGGGGTTCAGGCAAGCGGTGAGAAATTGGCTAGTTTGTATCTGCAGTTCCTAGCCTTGACTCAGACCATAGGAATGTTTTTTGATTAGCTGAACTGAGGGCGGTCCGAGGATGGCTTTAGCCTTGAACAGTCGGAAATTGGGACTGGGATTGGGGCTATGTGCAGCCCGAGGTTTCTCTTAAGGGAGGACTTAATTTTTGGCTCTTCAGTGACATCTGAAATTCTAATTTTGCTGAAAGAATTAGATCATGACTATAATACTGACAAATAACTGAAGGTAACTTAATAAAAATACAAATATAATTTGTTATTATATTCAATGATAAAATTTAATTTAATAGAATTTCGAACTGTAAGAGTATTAGAGTGAATATTAAAGACTTGTGTTAAAACTGTTAGATCTTTGGGTGCCTGGGTGGCTCAGTCAGTCATGTCCAACTCTGGATTTCAGGTCAGGTCATGATCTCATAGTCTGTGGAATGGAGCCCTGTCACGGGCTCTGCACTGACAGCTGGGAGCCCACTTGGGATTCTCTCTCTCCCTTTCTCTCTGCCTTCTCCCCTCCCGCATGTGCTTGTGTGCATGAGCACTCTCTCTCTCAAAATAAATAAACTTAAAAAAAAAGAGTCTTGAATTTTTTAGAAGACTTTTGCCAAATAATCAGAATAATACAAAATTTTCTTATCTTCCATTTAGAACATTGTATAAAATTATATTAAAGCTGAATTTTTTTTTACACATACATTTTCACAGTATATAATTAACCAAAAGAGAAGACCACATAGAATATAACTCTATTTTGGTGGACATTTGCATAAAAAGGGAAATCTCAGCGATTTGTGCATATTGGTTCCAAGACTCTAAATATATCGGTGTATAGAGTATCCATATGTCTCTGCATGGGAAAGGCTGTATCATACATATACAGTGTTGTGGGAGATAGATCCTTTTTGCATTTTGACTTTCACTGATTATTTGGACATATATTTGGTCTGTAATGTAGGCCCTTATAATCCAAAGTGTGGTCTGTGAACCAGCAATAATAGCACCAACTGAGCTTTTTAGGAATGAAGACTATTATTAGGTCCCATTGGACCCACTGACCATAATCTGCATTTTCATAAGATCTCATGCTGACTAGTACACCGAGAAGCACTGAGACAGACAACATTTTTTAACATGAATATTTTCAGATTTCAAGATGGGTATGCAAATTTACTTATGAATTGGACTTACTATGATTTTTTTAAGGTTATTTATTTATTTTGAGACAGAAAGAGAGATCATAATCAGGGGGAGGGGCAGAAAGACAGAGAGAGACAGAGAATCCCAAGCAGGCTCCACACTGTCCGCACAGAGCCTGATGCAGGGCTTGAACCCATGAACCGTGAAATCATGACCTGAGCTGAAGTCAGATGCTTAACCTACTGAGCTACACAGTTGCCCCCAAATCTTACTAAATATATTTCATAGTTTTTTTTAATCCATGAGCAAAAGCCATTTTTCTTTGCTTCTTTTGATTTGGAAAGGGGGGGGGAATCAAGAGTTTATTTTCTAAACCTTTTCTTTGAAAAATAGTTAGCTTCAACCTTTGATCTCCTTTTGACTGGGTAGAAGTTTTGTAAAAAAGAAATTTAGAGGCAAAAGTTTTGGAAATGAATCAGGTAGGGAAGACAAATTTGGTTCAAATATCTATGGATTAAGAAAATGGAGCATAACAAGACATTTGAATCTGAACAAACATTTTTAACAAGATTCCTTCAGCTTTTTCTTAAAAGTAAATATTTGCATAGTATCTCTGCACACAGGAGCTCTGTTGGCTCTTTCAAACATGAAAAGAAAAAAAAGGCAGTTACCTTTCACTCTCTGGTGTTCATTACTTTATGTTCTTTACGGAGATAAGAGCCCTAGCTACGTTTGCCCTAAGTGAGAATCTTCACTCTTTACATCATTTCTCAAAGGTTAGAAGTCCAGGCTGAAATGGACATGGCATCATATTAAAGGGGGACAGAGCAACAAATTTGAAAATCAAATATTTAGGTTCATAAAAGACTCTTTTTTTTCTTTTTAAGTTTTTATATAAATTTCCATTAACATATAGTGTAATACTAGTTTCAGGTGTATAATATAGTGATTCAACATTTACATACACCCAGTGCTTTTCACAACAAATATACTCCTTAATCCCTATCACCTATTTCACCCATCCCCCCACCTACCCTCCCTCTGATAATTATCAGTATTTTTTCTATAGTTAAAAGTCTGTTTCTTGGTTTGTCTTTCTCTCTTTTCTTCCCCTTTCGTTTCATTTCTTAAATTCCATATGTGAGTGAAATCATACGGTATTTTTCTTTCTCTGACTGACTTATTTTGCTTATTATAATACTCTAGTGACATCCATATCATTGCAAATGGCAATAGTTGATTCTCTTATGGTTCATATATATATATGAATATATATATGAATTTATATTCATATATATATGAATATATGTAATATTCTATTATATATATGTTATATACATATCACATCTTTTCTTCTTCTCTTATGGTTGAGCAATATCCATTATATATGTATGTGTGTTTGTGTGTGTGTGTATATCATAAAGAAGATGTGAGATATATATGTATATGTATATATATGTATGTATATACATATATATCTCACATCTTCTTTATCCATTCATGACTCAATGGATATTTGGGCTCTTTCCATATAATGGTACTAAAACATTGGGGTGCGTGTATCCTTTTGAATTAGTATTTTTGTATTCCTTGGGTAAATACCTAGTAATGCAATTCTTAGTAATGCAATTGCTGGATTGTTAGAGTAGTTCTATTTTTAACTTTTTGAGGAACCTCCATACTGTTTTCCAGAGTGGCTGTACAAGTTTGTATTCCCACCAACAGTACAAGAGGGTTCACTTTTCTCCACATCCTCACCACCACCTGTTGTTTCTTGTGTTGTTGATTTTAGCCATTCTGGCAGGTGTGAGGCAATATCTCATTGTAGTTTTGATTTGTATTTCCCTGATGATGAGTGATGTTGAGCATCTTTTCATGTGTCTGTTGGCCATCTGTGTCTCATAGAAAGCCACTTCTACAGGCTTATCTCTTAAAATGACTTTAAATCCTGCTTCCTTTAGCATCACAGCTTGGGAGCTCTTGAGGGAGGGAAGAAAGTGATGAGGATTTGGGAGAAAAGATCAGGATTTTATAGGTTACTGATTTTATGGCTGAAAAGGAGTAAAAAATAGCTGGGTCAACATTTGTTCTGATACCTCTTAAGGAACTGGCTAACTGATAAGGCTGAAACCTTTGAAAATTTGACTGAAAAAATAGTAATTAAAATACAGTTTGATAAAATATTCACTACGTTGGTATGGTTTTATCATTAAGACATTGACACTTGAATACTAGATTATTCATTTTTTACTGAATACTTTGCAAACATGGACATAAACTATTAGGAATGTTTAATAGAAATTGGAGATTTTCTGCTAAAAGAAGATAAGGGATAACACAGCTGGAAAGGACTTGGCCTCTGGATTTAGACAGAATTTAAAATATTGGTTCTGTCAATAGTGATGAATCTGGGTAAGCTATTTGACTTCCCTTTGCCTCACTTATTAAATGGGGGTAATAATGCCTCACAAGGTTATTCTTAGGATTACATGGAAAGATAGAGACTACAGTATCTGGTAAAGGCAGGTAATCATGAATGTAATCAGCCTCCCTTCCATTATACTTACTGACTTTGATGATTACATATCTGTTACTGGGGCAACCGAATTGGATGCAGAAGGATAATCTAAAACATTACATCTTCGAAATCAGATAATTCCTGACACTGTGAGAAAACTGGAAATTTGGTCCATTGTTGCATATGTTAGTTAGATGTTAAGGTATAGTTTCTTTAGTTTTTAATAGTCTGTGTTAAATCCAAATTCTACAAGATGCTCTGTGTCTGAAAACTCTAAGGGCAAATGATGTGGGAACATATTCTTGACCTTATTTCCTTTCTGGAGTATCTCAGTTCGAAATATTACACTAAATGATATAGTTCTAAACACCTTTTTAGAACTCTGTCTGTCCCCTTTCTCTATCTGCTCTACTAACTGCCATGTCTCTTACCATCTCTCGCCTGAATGCAGATAGTAGCTCCTTCTTTGTCACCAAAGAAGTTTTTCAAACTTAAATCAAATTCTACCATTTGCATGATAAAAGTGCAGCAATGCTTTCCATCACTCCTAGAACAAAATCCAAATGCCTTTCTCAGGCTTACAAACTCCTACATGATCTTTCCATAACCACATGCCTATAGGCATCCCATCTTCCCACTCATCCACTATTCTTCCAGAAACATTTCAGTCCTACTGTGCACTTCTTAAAAGTGCTACATTTTCTCTCACCTCAGGGCCTTTGCAAGAACTCTTTTCTTTCTACCTGGATTGATTTCTAATTTTTACATGGCTGGATCCCTCTTACATGTTAGATTTGGCCCTTCTTCACAGAGACTTTCCCTTACTATCCTATTTGCAGTAGTCACCTGGTTATTTTCTTCTATTGATCATTCTTGTGTCAATGTTTTTTGATACGTCTATGGGAATTTTTCCATGCGAATTAAAGAGATCTTTAAGTCCTAACCAGTGTATCTTGTTTCATCGATTTCTCTCTTTTGTTTAATAAACCCCATGCAAACCTGTTTGAAGCTTTTGTGCTCTTTCCTGTCTAGTGTTTAGAGCTTTGACCTTCAAAGCTTCTGGCCATGGCAGAGATCAGGTGTGGTCTCTCACCTCTTAATTTTTTGCCCTTCTTCACAGAGACTTTCCCTTACTATCCTATTTGCAGTAGTCACTGCAGGGGCGCCTGGGTGGCTTAGTCGGTTAAGCGTCCGACTTTCGCTTAGGTCATGATCTCACGGTTCGTGGGTTCGAGCCCCGCGTCGGGCTCTGTGCTGACTGCCAGCTCAGAGCCTGGAGCCAATTTCAGAGTCTGTATCTCCCTCTCTTTCTGACCCTCCCCTGATCACGCTGTCTCTCTCTCTCTCTTCTAGAAATAAATAAAAACATTTAAAAAAAAAAAAGAATTTACCTCTAAAATCCTTCTCATTTATTTCTATCTGCCTACCTACCAATTTTCCACCTTCATTTATTATTTCTCCCACTAACGTGTAGGATATTCTATATAGGGGACTTGCTTTTCTTCTTATTCACTGCTTTCTCCTGCACTTAGACTAGTGCTTGGCATAATTAGCAGCTTACAGGTATTGTTGAATGAACCAAATGGCAGAGCTCTCCCTTCCCCATTTCTGTCTTTATTCTTGGATACGAGGGAAATAGACTGATACAGAGAGGCTAGGAAAAGTAAGACAAAGATGCCATGACTATGCTTTTTATAAGAAAGTTTCTACTGGTTAAACTTTAATTTGAAGATGATTTTATGCTACCAGGAAAAAAAAAATCTTGAAAGGAAGGTTTATTTTAATAAACAAGTAAGTGTCTTACCACCAGCAGCAATATCTTACAACTGTTAATCTGATGAAACTTGGCCTTCTGAGTGATTGCAGATGTGCTCTGTTGTTTGACTGTAATTTGGTAATTGATCACTGTGCTGATGTTTACAGCTATAACCTTTTAATTTCCTTCTTTCTCATTTCTATCCACCATGCACTATCACATAGCACACAGTAAGTTTTTACTTATAAATTATAAATTCCTTAGAATTAAACAGCTTGTATTTTAAATTAATTTTTTAATATTTTATTTATTTCTGAGAGAGAGAGAGACAGTGTGAGCAGGGGAGGGTCAGAGAGAGAGAGGGAGATACAGAATCTGAATCTGAGCTAGCTGTCAGCACAGAGCCCAACGTGGAGCTCGAACCCACAAACCGTGAGATCATGACCTGAGCTGAAGTCTGATGCTTAACCGACTGAGCCACCCAGGCACCCCAAACAGCCTGTATTTTAATGGCAATGTTTGACATCTGTGCTATAGTTAATACTCTGCAAAATGTTTTCACATTTATTACTCCATTTATCTTCTAAAATATTTTATTTATAAACTGTGGGGGTTTTTTTCATATATTGCCTATGTTCATTTATTGGCAATTCCTCTCTTAGCATCAAAGAAGTGAAAAGATTTCTGGAAATGTTGTATATGCACTTTTTCTAAACTCAGTATTAATTTTTCCTCTACCCATGAGTTAACTCTTGAGTTTTCTAATATATTTTACCCCTTTTGATCATTCTTGTGTCAATGTTTTTTGATACGTCTATGGGAATTTTTCCATGCGAATTAAAGAGATCTTTAAGTCCTAACCAGTGTATCTTGTTTCATCGATTTCTCTCTTTTGTTTAATAAACCCCATGCAAACCTGTTTGAAGCTTTTGTGCTCTTTCCTGTCTAGTGTTTAGAGCTTTGACCTTCAAAGCTTCTGGCCATGGCAGAGATCAGGTGTGGTCTCTCACCTCTTAATTTTTTGCAAGGTTTAAATATTTTTAGTTGTTCTTCCTTTAAGTTCACCATTTTTTACTTTATAAATATCAAGGTTTTCATATATATATATGAATATGTATATATGTATGCATATACATATATATATATACACACATCTTGACAGAATGCAATTCTGGATTTCAAATTTTGGTCTTTTTTTAATTTAAGTTTGTCTTTTCTTCAGCAGATCTTAGGTATTCCTGTTTCTTGTAATGAAATATTTTGTCTTACTGGAAAACTTTCTCATCTAATTTTTAGCAGAACAGGAAGAATTTGATTTCTGACAAATCTCTTTCTGCCCCTTCACCACTTCACCTTATTATAATCTTCCTCCCTTGAGAAATTAATTCTCCAGAATATTACAGTGTGTCTTAGGCAATGTGAGCTGCTATAGCAAACTATTATAGGCTTATAAGCAATAAGTGGCTTATAAGCAATAGAAATTTATGTCTTATAGTTCCAGAGGTTGGTACATCAAGGCTAGGAGATCCCATGTTTGGCGAGACCTCACTTCCTGGTTCATAGCCCCCCCCCCCCCCCCCCCCCCCCCCCCCCTCCCCAACTGTATCCTCATATGGTGAAAGGAAAAAGAGAACTCTCTGGGGTCTCTTTTATAAGGGCATTAATTCGTGAAGTCTACCCTCATGACCAAATCGCTTACCCATCTCCAAATACCTTCACATTGTGGATTAAGTTTCAACAAATGAATTTTGTGGGGAAACAAACATTCAGTCTATAGCACACAGTAAGGCAATTTTGAATTGCTACAAGATGACACTTCTCTTTAGTAAAGGAAACATAAATGTGAGTTGCTTTCTAGTAAGTTTGTTTTGACTTAAATCCGTGGAATGGGCCATTAAAATGTTTACCTGTTCATTTGATGGCTGTCATACAGAGATATAGCATGCAAGAAATTAATGTCTTAACTTTTTTCCCAATAGTCTTTCTACTATTTGCTGAGCTCAGCCCTACTGTCTCATCTTCTACAAAATTTTCTCTGGGAAGCCTCCTCTGACACTTTATTTTTTTTTATTTTATTTTTTAATGTTTTATTTATTTCTAGGAGAGAGAGAGAGACAGCGTGAGCAGGGGAGGGTCAGAGAGAGAGGGAGCCACAGACCGAAACAGGCTCCAGGCTCTGAGCTGGCAGTCAGCACAGAGCCGGACATGGGGCTGGAACCCACGAACCGTGAGATCATGACCCAAGTGAAAGTCGGACGCTTAACCGACTAAGCCACCCAGGCGCCCCGCCTCCTCTGACACTTTAAGCATGGATTAGATACTCTTCCTGTATGCTTCCATAGTACCCCACACTAACCCATCACATATCATGTGCATCTTTCCTTTTCTTTCTTTCCTTTCCTTTTTTCTTTTCTTTTTGTTTCTTTTCTTTTCATTTCTTTTCTTTTCTTTTCTCTTCTTTTCTGTTTTTAACATTTATTGGTACACACCAGAAATCTAGGGAATACACCTTATTTTTGCTATATTCCCAGCATTAACAAAATATATGCACATGCTGAGTACTTAATAAATATTATTATATTTAAGTTCTCTGGTTGTTTTTGCCTCTGTAGAATTTTTTTTTTTCTCTAAGCCCTCTTTTAATCTTGCTGGACTTTTCTTTTGAGCAAGACTCCTGAAAGAGTCATATAATCATGCTAAGTAACCTTTAATTGCTCAATAGCCTTAAGTTTCTAGTAACTATTTTCTCTTCATTTTAAAACCGTGTTAGTTTCTCATCGTTCTCAGCACAATTGATTGTTAAATCTGTAGAATTCTTAGAGACAAAATTCACCTACCAATCCCCCTTCCCCATTTTATTTTTTATTTTATTATTTTTTAATGTTTATTTTTGAGAGAGAGAGAGAGAAATAGAAAGCAAAGAGGGGAAGGGCAGAGAGAGAGGGAGACAGAATCCCAAGCAGGCTCCATACCATCAGCAGAGAACCTGATGTGGGGCTCAAACTCACAAATCGTGAGACCATGACCTGAGCCGTAAACAAGAGTCAGATGCTTAACCAACTGAACTACTCAGGTGCCCCCTGCACCCCCATTTTAAAGATGAGAACACTCAGGCCAAGAGATGTCTGCATGGGTATAATTAATTAATTTGCTTCTTCGGTGCAAGAACCTATCTCCTGTGTCTCTCACTGTGTCACATTGTTGTAGTTCATTTAAAGCAAGAGCCAATCAATGGCTTTCTCAGGAAATCCTCATAAGTTACCAAAAATACTACAGTGAAGTTACCAGGGGAAGGACTGTTTCTCTTCTCCAGTAATCTGATAATGCTACTCATCTCTTGAACTATGTAATGTTCCTCTAGATGATTTACTCTTTGTGATTGCTGCTTTGGCATTGGTCTACTGCATTTCCTTTTCTTCCTCCTACATTAGGGGCAGAGATTTTCCTCACAGGAATCATCATACCTAGATGTTGAATAAGACACACTAGCTGGAGGAGACTCTGTCACAGGGATGATCCAGGGTCTATCAAGCATCGAAAGGAGATGAAGTCATTAAATGTAAGCAATAATTGCTGCAGATCACAGCATCACATTGCCCATGTTTTTGGCCTCCCTTCTCAATCTTACCACTGCCTCAGCAGATCCTGTGCTTCGAATCATTTTGCATTTGGGTGGATGGTCAGCTTTCTTCCTGCTGTAATTCCCTCCCGTATATTCTGGACTACCCCTCTCTTGCCCTGTTTTAATCACATCAACACCCCTATTTCTGATTTGCATAAATTTCTTACAATCTCCTACTTGCTATTATCCCTTTCCTATTGTCCTCACTGTCAAAGGTTTATTCTTTATTATAATTTTATTGGGATTTCCAGTGTGAAGGGAGAGTTGTGTTCAGCTTATTGCCATTTTGAGCTGTGTTTTCTCTTAAATAAAAATTAATTTGCTGTGCTTGGTTTTCTATCGAGATTCTGAAATATTTACCTATTATTTATGCTGGTTATCTTGGGGGAAAATAGTGAATCGTAGTTGTGTACCATGTGCCCCCTCTGCCATAGAATTAGGTGATCCCCATTTCTAAGCCTAAAACTTGTACATCTTTAAGTATAAAATAATATTTTTAGTTGGCAAAAATATTAATGTCTCAGCAATTGTTTCCTCTGTTGACTGTAATTTAATTTATTAAAATATTATAAAAACAAAAATATCCACAAAACATATGCAAAAGTGTCATGTGTAATATCTTAATGTTGTGTGAGATCCAGATGTGTATGGATATGGAGAGGTTATTAGAAGTAAGATTTATCTCCAGTTATAGGAACTAATTTTGGGCAAAACTTGGAAGATTTGGTTTAGATAAGTATCCAAGTGCTTGGCTACTGATCCCAAACCTTATCTGAACTATCTACACCTCTCAGTTCTTGAAAACTGGGTTGGACATCTTATGAGAACAGCCTCATCTGGGGCATTTGGGTATGTCTGATTCCAGCTGGAACCCAAAACTGCAGAGAGAGGCAAAAATGAAGAATAATTGGGGGAAAATGCTGAACTTCCTCAAACCTCAAAAAGAGGCTTTAATGGGGCGCCTGGGTGGCTTAGTCGGTTAAGCGTCCGACTTTCGCTTAGGTCATGATCTCGCGGTTCGTGGGTTCGAGCCCCGCGTCGGGCTCTGTGCTGACTGCCAGCTCGGAGCCTGGAGGCTGTTTCAGTCTGTGACTCCCTCTCTCTCTGACCCTCCCCTGCTCACGCTGTCTCTCTCTCTCTCCTAGAAATAAATAAAACATTAAAAAATTTTAAAAAAAAACAGAGGCTTTAGTAAAATTTGGAGCAAAGGTCAGGGATTATGAACAGCTTCTATTTTAACTGGCTGCATTCAGCCATCCTTAAAAATTTCTATTTTAATCTTCTCAATGAAGGGTCATTAATATTTCTTTGTTTTGGGGTGGACAATATAGTGAAACATTTTTTTAAAAACAGTTAAACTGTTGGTTTACATGTCACAAGAATTGGTTTTACATGTCATAAGAATTTGACAGTAGATGGTTGTTCCAGAATGGCAAGGGGCATATCAGTGATCATTAACACATACCTAGGTTTGGCCTGGGGCACTGCACCAAATTGAGCCTTAAATCAAGTTGTGGGAACACCATATCATATATTTCATATAAAACTAATTCTAAAATTCAGTTTTCTAACTATACCACAGTAAGGACAGGTATGCCACTGAAGAATATGCCACAAAAACCCTTCTGCTTATACATTCCAAAATGGCCCTTGGTATAAACTGAATCTATCACCTTCAAAGATTAAAAAAAAAAAATTGGTCTCAAGTACTAGTTCTAAACGTCAGCCTTGTTTATTTCTTTCACATCTAGACACTGAAGGACCTTTGAGTAAAAATGGTGTTCCTCCTCCAGAAACCCTTCCATTAGCTCTTCCTTTTTATGAATCTCTCTCTCGCTCTCTCTCTCTCTCTCTGGTTGGAAAATCCTTCTCAGAGGCATTTAATACGCCCAGATCATCTCCATCTATTTAAAAATAATTCCTCTCTACCACTTTCCCCTTGAGATACTCTCAATCCTTAGTTATCACATTTCTGGGGGTAAAAGTTGCTTAATCCATTTCCTCACATTTTCCATTGAAATGCCCCCTGCTAAGGTCATCAATAACCCTGTCAACAAATCCAATAGAACTTGTTTTATTCCTTATCTTTTTTGAACTTTCAGCAGCACTCAACATTGTCCATACAATTTTCTTCCTAAAAACTTTCCTATGAGTAAGAAATTTAAGTTCTTGATTTTCCTTCTATCTCTGGAAATTCCTTCTCAGCCACTCATTTCTTCCTTTGTTCAAATACTGGGACTCCTCATGGACCTCTCTAGATCCTTTTCTCATTTTTCTATTCTCTGTAGATTATCTCTACTGTTGAGTTTAATTAACGTTTGTACACCTACAATGGGACTAGTATTCCTGAACTCTGATAAAAAAAAAAATTGGCCATATATTATTCCATCTCAGATCAAATTTTCTGGTAACAAATGATTAAAACTAGAAATTAAAATGGAAACCACATTCAGTATGACTTAAAAGCAAATGGTATTAACTTTTTTAAGAAAACCAAGTTCAAGTATTTCAATTAGAGCTATCCCACTAATTATATTATTAGATCTTCTATCATCTTTACTTAATTTTTGTTCACTTGACCCAATATGGACTGAAATAAGTTAATTAAAGTTTGCTTCTACTAATGTGTTTATATATATTCATCTTTGTGTTTACTGTAGTTTTCTCAGTGTGTTGAGCCACTTTATTTTGTGTTTACTGTTCATACTTGCTTTATAAATTCATTGTGAATTGCATTATTTTTGTAAAAAGATGCCTTTTGTCTTGTTTAATATCTAATGCTTCATTTTAATCTTTAATAGAACTTAAAATACATTCCTCTGTGTATCAGTTTTCTGTTGCTGCATAACAATTATCATAAGCTTAGTGGCTTAAAACACCATCCATTAATTCACTCACCAGTCTGTATGTCAGTAATGTGAACAGTGTTGCTGGTTTCTCAAGGCTGAAATCAAGGTTTAAGACTTAGTTCTTGTCTGAAGGCTCTGAAGAAAAAGCTGGTTCCAAGTTTACTCATGTTGGCATGACTCAGTTCCTTGTGTTTCTAAAACTGAGGTCCTTGTTTCATTTTGAGCTATCAGCTCAGGGCTGCCAAGTGGCTCCCTTCATTTTCAAGCCAGAAACGGTACATTAAATCTTTCCAGTGCTTCAGATCTCTGACTTCTCTCTTCTACTAGCTGGAGAAAACTCTCTGCTTTGAAAGGGCTCATGTGATTATTTTAGGCCTGCCTAGATAATTTCCCTATTTAGGGAATATGTGTCACATAACATAATTTAATAATGAGAGTGAAGTTCATCATATTCCCACTCTAAGAGCATGTACGTCAGGGAGCAGGGAATCTTGGGAGATATCTTGGAACTTTGGTTACCATACTATTCCATTTGTGGGCATTTTTATATTGTATATATGACTATTTTTATTAATCTTTCTGAATCAACTTTTAAAGTATATCTTTATTATAAATAACATGTAGTAGGAATTTACTTTGTGATCCAAAATGAGAGGTTTTTCCTCTATAATATGAATTTACCTCAAAGTATTGATTTATTGATTTATGGACATGGTATCTTAATTCTTTCAGCATAATTTGGGTTCCACTATCTACCTTCATTGTTTCCATGAAAAACTCTTCACTGTTTTATCAATATTTCATATTGATTGTTGTTTTTTCTAATAATTTATAAGCTTTATATTTAAATTTCTCATGTAATCTTAATTGCCATATCATTTTATAGTTTTATAATTTATACTTTTAGCTCTTATGTATAACTTTACCCAATACATTTAATCTTCTATTTCTTTTTAATAGCAGCTACTTACTCATTTGGTCAAACATTTACCAGGTTTCCAATGGTTAATTAACACAACTGGAATGATTCTTGCTGAGAGCCAGGAAATTTGATCTTAGCATCAATAATATTCACCTTTTTATGCCAGCTGTGAAAAAAAGAATTATGTATTAGAAACAGTATATATCATTCTTTTTAAAGTCATATCACCAGGACATAACTTAGTAAATATTAAGGTCAAAAGGAATATATGTCTATAATTTGTTGGAGTATGATCTCCTATCCATGTTCCCATAAACCCTTTGCCTAATTTCATTTCAGGGAGAAGAGTCTAAGGAACTCAGGATTATGAGCCAGTCTTTTAAACAAAAATTCTTTATTGACAAAATAAAGCTCAAAGTCAGAATTTTACCCTTGAAAATGATCTTAGATGATCTTGAATCTAATTTTTATTTAATGATAATAATCTAATATAAATAACAATCTAGTTAGTATTTCTTTTTTTTTTTAGTTTTTAAAATTTTTATCTCTGAGTGAAAAAGAAATGTGAGTGGGGGAGAGATGGAGGGAGAGGGAGTGAGAATCCTAAACGGGCCCCATGCTCAGTGTGGAGCCTGACATGGGGCTTGATCTCATGACATGAGATCATGACCTGAGCAGAAGTCATGAAGAGTTGGACGCTTAACCAACTGAGCCACCCAGGTACCCCAGTATTTCTTTATATTTTATACATGAAGAAACTGTGGTTCAGGTAGGTTAAATGTCCTACCTAGGTGACTCGGCTGGGCTAAAACAGTTTGCCTGACTTCTAAGTGCATGTTATTTCTTCAAGAAAGTATGATGCCTTTCATCTGAAAAGAGTTCTAAAGAAATTCCAAAATCAGAAATACTACTTGGACCACGAAGAATGTGAATAATAAACTACTTATCTATGACTTGAGTCTTTTCTTACCATATTCCCATTCAACATCAGAACTTTCTAACAGCTTGGGTATGCGCACTGTAAGGCTTTTATGTTTAACAGCTAATTTAATAGCCAGTTTAACAGCTAGTAGCAGCTTTTTTCATGTGGTTTTAAGCTTTTTAAGATATTATGAACTTGGATTCTCTACTCTTGTGCTAGATGCAAAATGCCTATATTCAGTTCTTATTTTGGGCATCAGTTTTTTACTGCAAGACTGTTCTCTTTGTGTGGTTTGCTTTTTATAAAACCGGTCCATCTTTCTTTTTCATCTTCTAGGTGATAATAAAAATAAGGTGCAGGGTTTCTTCCTTTCGTGTTCTATTATTGTTCTAAACTGTATGTTAATATCACCTTAAACAGAATCAAATTTTATTTTCATTACAATAGTAGTCGACTGTTTCTAGAGATTTCAACAACTTTTCCTGGCCTCATCTTATTTCTATAAGGGGACTGTTGTTGTACAATGACTTCCTTTCATGCCTGATCATAGTTTCTTTAGAGCCTGAGTTAGATTCATGACAGCACTGGCTAACAGTTCAAGATTATAGATTTTCTTCTTTTCACCCTCCCTCCTTTACATGTATACATAAAACAGTATTATGAGTGTGTTGGTGAAAATGTACTAGAATTAAGAATGACATGGAGATGGGCCATTATTATTAATTTTTGTTATGGTAAACTGTTATTTCATATTTTGTTATATCATGTTTTAGACCCTGTTTCCACATGGACCTGCCACTGCTAGTTTAGAATTCTATAATGAGCATTGACTTCAGGAATGAGTCTTCACTTTGCCACGTACCAGCTGTGTGAGGTTGGGTGGGTCTCCTAACCCAAATGGTGTCACAATTTTTTTATAAAAACATTGATAATAAGCTTTTGTTTTATAGTTAGTTTGCAAGTATTAAATTATTTACTGAATATATGATATAATGATTATGATGAAGGAGAGGGTTTAGGAGAAAGCTTGGTACATGGCAGGGCTCAGCAGGTACTAATTTCATTTTCTTTTTAATCTCTACTCCTGTCTTTAATTTCAGGATTTGTGATTACTGGTCCAGTATAGTCCACCTGCCTGAAGGCGTTCTAGTCAATCTCTTATACTTTTTTTTTAACTCTTGCAGGTGGAAGATATTACATGCAGATCATATGCTTGAAAAGGAATAAGTGTGTGCATCTTGTCCCCAGTTAATTTCTCCTTCCATTACATTATGATGTTTGGGATTAATTTAGTCATTGTGCTAAATCTACCATGGTGAAAAAATTCTGTGGTAGATACAATAAGGAAAGCTTTGGAGTGAGGTTAGAAGACGGTTAGGCAGTTTTGTTTGTTTAAGGAAAATAAGCAAAAAAATTTTTCATAATGCCTTTTGGAGTAGTCTTGTTCTTCATAATTGCTTGAGATATTTCAAGGTGCTTTGCTATAAATCTGAAGACTTAAAAACATTATTTTACAGTCTGGCCCACTAAGAGTAATGACCTCTCCCGTTTCTTGTTTTTCTGGGTGATTAAGAGTTTCCTGACTGGCCCCCGGCCATCTGCCCTGACTTTTTTTTTCTTCCAAGGATTTAGAACCATATTGTCAAAAATAATCTCTTACTCTGAGAGATTTTTCTAGCCCCAGAAGATAGAAAGTGTTTGCTGCATGTGCTCAGAGCTTGCATGAAAAATCTTATAAGTGATGCTTCTTATTGATGGTAGAAAGCAGGCCCATCATTTATGCTCCTTTAACTAAATTAGGTGTAAATTATTTCAAGGAGGCCAAAGTTCTTCTCTGAGCCCCTGTGAGGATAATTTCACAAATACACAGCAGGTCCCTCCAACCACATATTTTGGGCAGAGAGAAGAAAATAAGATGAAGAAGCGAGCTATGGCCTGGGGCCAGTGCACACCTCTCCACAGGGGGTTTCCAACATGTGGGTGATTTTTAACCAAGCTGATATAAATCAGACTGTGTGGAGCAACGACATTTGGATCACTGTGTTGGGAGACGCCTGGATAGTGTTACGCTTCCCTCATTAGAAGGGACTGGAGCTGAGCTGGGGAGTTGAACTTTTAGTTGTATCAAAATAACAGTGTGGGAGCAAAGCAGAGGCTGGAATAAGGAGGTGTAGCCATCATAACCCTACCTATACAAACAGATTATGCGAAATATCTTGAACCCTTATCCTGAACCTTTATCATTTATTTGGAAACTGAGCTCAAGAAGAATTTGGTCCATGTGTGTCATGGTTTAAATTTTCTGGGCAAGACTTGAGCCTCGTTCTTTCTCAGTTGAGGTATTCTGCCACAGTTGTCTATACTCCCAAGCCCTATCAAAACTAAGTTTGGGGGGTGCCTGTGAAGCTCAGTTGGTTAAGCGTCTGACCAGCTCAGATCATGATCTCAGTTTGTGAGTTCAAGCCTCAAGTTGGGCTCTCTGCTGACAGCTTGGAGCCTAGAGCCTGCTTCAGATTCTGTGTCTCCCTTTCTCTCTGCCCCTCCCCCACTCATGCTTTGTCTCTCTAGCTCTCAAAAATAAACATTTAAAAAATAAATAAATAAAACTAAGTTTGTAATGTGTGATAAAAGTGCTTGTTAGTGTTCAGGAGCATTTTTATTTAAATCAAATCATTTTTTATTTATAACTATTAACTGTTTATGAAAATCGGGTGTTGAAATTCAAAATTAGGTGTATAAAATAAAGATACAAACTTTCCCAAACCAAACAAAATTTTAAAGATAGCAAAGAATCATACCATAAGGAGAAAGAAAAGTGGCAAATAAACCATAGTAAACTAAGTAATTATAACATAAAATAATATGATAGAGCTGGTACAAAACATTAGTTTTTGTGAATTGTGAATGGGTCTAAATCACCTATTAAAAGACAAAGAATTTCGGGGCACCAGGGTGGCTCAGCCAGCTAAGTGACCGACTTCAGCTCAGGTCACGATCTCATGGCTTGTGAGTTACAGCCCTGCGTCAGGCTCTGTGCTGAGAGCTCAGAGCCTGGAGCCTGCTTTGGTTTCTGTGTCTCTTTCTCTCTCTGCTCCTCCCCTACTCACACTCTCTCTCCCTCAAGCATAAATAAACATTAAAATTTTTTTTCAAAAAAAGGAGAAATATTTTCAAACTGGTTGATAGAACACAACTCGACACATTTTAGGAGGCATGCCAAACATACAAGAGATTCAAAAAGGCTAGAAGTAAAAGTACAGGAGAAGATATAGCAGGCACATAAAGAAAGCTTAACAAATCAGGTTAGATCTTGATGTCAGATAAAGTAGAACTGATCAAAACTATACGCTGTACAATTTTCATATTGGCCCCAAATCCCACTTCTAGGAGGCACTGGGGCAGACGGAGAGAGAGAATCTTAATCTTCTAGGAATTTACTCTGAAGTAATGACACTTCCAATTATACATAACTATAGCATATAGTTATTAATTATAGCATTACTTGTAATTGAAAATTATTATATGTGTAAGTATAAGAGATTTATTGAAAAAACTGCATGTGCACAGTGGAATACTACCCAGCTATTAAAAAAAAAAAAAAAAAAGAGGAGAGGCTCTGTGAACTGATAGGACGTGATTTCTAGGATAGGTTGTTACATGAAAAACGCAAAATATAAAAGAATCTGTATATTAAGTTACTTATAATATAAGAAATACGGGGTATAAGGAAACAAATGTGTATCTATTTACTTTTTCAGAAAGAAACATAAAAGGATAAGTCAGGAAACTTTGAAAGTGGTTACTTGTCAGGGAGGAATGGGATGAAAAGAATGTGAGAGGGGAGACAGGTCTATGAGTAGATGTTTATGTACAGGGTTGGCATTTGGAAGCATATTAATATTCTACATATTTAAAAATAAAATTAAATATCAAAGGATGGAGTAAAAAAAAAAAAACCAAACTGATTACAAACAGTATTTCAAGTACAGTTGACCCTTGAACAGCATGGGTTTGAACTGTACAGCTCCACTTATACATGGGGCTTTTGGATAAATAAAGCACAGAGTACAAATGTATTTTTTCTATGATTCTCTTAATAATATTTTCTCTAGCTTATTTTATTGTAAGATTACAATACATAGCATATATAACATACAAACTAATGTGTTAATAGACTGTGTTATTGGTAGGGCTTCTGGTAAACAGTAAGCGGCTAGTAGTTAAGCTTTGGGGGACTCAAATTATATGCAGATTTTCAATTGTATGGGGGGTTGATTCCCTTAACCCCTTTGTTGTTCAAGGGCCAAATGTAATTGTATTTCAAATAACTATATTGAAGGGATAAAAAGAACTAATCCAAATAATTTGCATATAGTAATTTGACTCTAAGATTAAACTTTTAGTTTTCTTTTTTCTAGTTGTATAAATGTAGGAATTCTAAAACTGTTGTTTATTATAGAAGCAGGCAAACCATGGTGGGAGTCATGGTTTTCACTGTGGAGACACAAATATAGAACAAGGATGTCAAGGAATTGATGATATCAGAATGACCTCATGGTTTCTAATATATATCTTTTCTAAAAATGTCCATGTCATGAATGACCAAAAAAAGCAGAACTACTTTTCCAGATTAAAAGAGACTAAAGGAAAATGACTTCTAAATGTACTACTGGATCCTAGACAGGGTCATGGACTGAAGGAAAAAAAAATATTACAAAGTCTGTTGGAACAATTGCCATATAGACCATAGATTAAATCAAACTAGATAAAAGTATTTTTATCAATGTTACACTTACTGAATTTGATTTGTACTGTGCTATGTAAGCAACTGTTCTTTTTCTTAGGACATACATTCTCAGAGAGAGAATGGTAAAACAAATTTTGTAAAACACTAAAAAATTGGACATATTTTTAAAATAGCTTTTTGTTAGTTTTTGTTTGCTTGTTTTTAGAGAGACAGAGAGAAAAGGAATATGAGCAGGGGAGAGGGGCTGAGGGAGAGAGAATCTTAAGCAGTTTTCACGCTCAGCATGGACCCTCCATGGGGCTTGTCATAACCCTGGGATCATGACTTGAGTCAAAATCAAGGGTTGGACGTTGAACCAACTGAGCCACCCATGCTCTGCTAAAAGATATATTCTTTAATTAACTTTAAACATTTCTTTAGGTTTGAAATGATTTCAAAATAATAAGCCAAAGAAAAAGTCATACATAACATTCTGAATTTATTCCTTGATTTTTTGTTTGCTAATAAAAATAAAAGGTATCTGTGTGTTATGTCACTATGTTATTCTCCCATGTTTCTTAACCTTTATCCTCTCTATGATTTTGTGAATACTTGAAAAACATGTATGTGTTCTTACTTTTTGGTGCTTGTCATCTTTTGATTCTTATAGTTGCATTTCTCAGATACTTATTGATTTAATTCTGTATACACGTAAAGCAAGTGTTTTTGAAGTAGTCTCTTAGTTGGCTCCAAACATGCTTTCATCACACATATATTTAAAGAGATAGAGTAAGTTCCTTCTGATAGAAAGTAAATCATATGGGATTTGGTTTGAGACAGTGATTTCAGTCATTTTAGTAAAATTTTAGGGCAAAGCTGACCTATGTGTTATTTTAATAATTTCCACTTACCATCATTTTGTTTCCTGATTTCTCAAATAGTTTACTTATAGATCACCCATGTTTAAAACTTTTAATAGAGGGGTACCTGGGTAGCTCAGTTGGTTAAGCATCCAACTTTGGATCAGGTCTTGATCTCACCATTCATGAGTTGGAGCTCCATGTCAGGCTCTGTGCTGACAGCTCAGAGCCTGGAGCCTGCTTCAGATTCAGTGTCTCCCTCTCTCTCTGCTCATATCCCACTTGTGCTCTGTCTATCTCTCAAAAATAAAGAAACATTAAATAAAATTTTAAATGTCTTACAGAATTTTAATGGCCATTAAGATATATATCAAAAAGAATCACAGGTAAAAATATATTTTTGATAAATATGATAAATATGGTTAAAATGTGTCATATTAACATTTGCCTAAAATAAAATTGACAGGCATTTACCAAAATACTGGTTTTAAGATCTTACATATGTCATCTATTACAACATTGGACCTTTAGGGACTGACACTGTTGTCAAAGAATGTTGTATAGAATGGATTGTACATGAAGTGTCAAGGGGTTGAGTAATGGAAAGACCCATTTTCAATTATGACTATAGGAAGGTCATAATTTTATTTTACCTAGCAATAGGGGCTTAAAATTCTCTAACCAAAGTCTTACAACTTAAAAAAAGAAGAAAAGAGAAGATCTCCAAGAAGTTATAAGGAGCAGAGCTGATCTCTTAAAAAGAATGCATCTCAGAACAGTTAGTTTTCTGAGAGGCAAAGAAAAAACAGATAGGTTAATAAGTCTGTCTGTGAACACTGCTAAGAGAACCAAAAAAGAGAAATATCAGAAAAGGTCAGACTGTGTTGGACAAGAACACAAGGCATACAAAAGATGACATGGAAGGGAGAAGGACTATCTCCAGACTCACCACTGGATAGGGCTTATCACCAGTTCCTTAATGAGAAGAAACTAAAGATAAGTATCAGAATGTTGACTATTATATAGTTAGTTTATATAGAGGTGCAAAATAGAAACATAACTCTTATAGAAGATGGGTTTAGTCATGAATAAATCTCTAAGTCATTCTCATAAAGTTTCTACTTAAAAGCCCATGTAAATATTATACAAAGATCCTTGGATGAGGTGGAGCATGCTTTATAGAAAATTCTGGTGTCAAAGTAACCCAAACCAAATAAATGACCCCTTTTCAGAATCCATGTTCAAGGGGCTTCTTTCTTTCTTTTTAAAAATTTCTGCATACTACATTTTGTCCTCTGAGTATACTTAATTATAAGACTTGACCTTACTATAAAAGTTGTTTTTTTTTGTATTGTCTTAAAATCATCTGTTGATGGTGGACTAGTGAATGCTTTTCAGTGTTAAATGCTTTATGAAAAAGTATTTTTCATAATAATATTACTAAGATTGAAAGCTATGTTTGTGTGTGTGTTGACAAAGAGTTAGCGTGACTGATCTTTGCCATATAATTTAAAACAGAATAAAGGCATTCTAATAATTAGATCTTTCACATCACACAGGAATTTCTCTGTCTACTAACCTAGAAGTTGCCCATATTATATAAATAACAAAACAACACCAAGAGCCTTTGGTTTCTTGGGTAAATTGTGCTTTGATTCTGTGGTGAAGTATATTCTATTTGCTTTTCCTTGAAAGTTATCGGATATCAAATAATGCAATGGCAGAAAGCTTAGAGTATAAAAAGGAAAAAAAATAATTCTGATAAGAACAGCAACAAATTTATTTTACTGTCTAAATTGCCCTTTACTTTCCTCAAAAATGTCTCCCCATTTTTGAGTCCTAATTTTCATGACTTCCATATCTTCTTTTCCACCTCCTTTTCATCGTTACTTAACTTTTGCCAAAACATTTGAACTGGTGTTTGGCAAAAGCAGGTTCCCAGGAATGAGGATAAAAGGAAGCTGACAATTACTGTGTGAAGGAGACTTTACATATTTTATTTCATTTATTCCATACAGGAACTCTGAGGTTGGAATTATGTCTCCTTTATAGATGAAGAAACCAAGGATCATAAATGTTAATTGTCCAAGGGTAACAGTGCCAAGGAAGGAAGCTAAGATTCCATCCAGAAGTGATCTGAATACATTTCTGATCTGAAGACATATGCTATTGTATTCCAAAGCCTTCTACTTTTCCAGCACCTTTAGTTGAATCAATCTTACATTTCCAATTTTACTCCTTTGCTTTTTCCTCCGCAATTTCCTAGGGGTCAATGTCTAAATTGGAAACCAGGGAACCAGAGCAGTCCACATAGACTATGTGTGTGGTTGAGACAGCTTTGAACACCATTTTGAAGGCAATATTAAATGCTGATTCCACAAAAAGGGCTATTTATTGAATCACTGCATGTAGTCGCACCTTGGATTTTCTTTGGTGGTCTTCCTTTTAAATAACGACAAAGTAAAGCCTAGTTTGTTTTATGAGAACTGAGAAGGTCACAGCACAAGGTGGTCTTAAGTTTCAGAAAAGTTGAGTTTTTGTTAAAATAGATTTTTTTCCAATCCTTAAAGTCGCACTTCTGTGCATAAATAGAAATTTTAAGAGTCATATGTTTTCAATGGACAGTGAACTCCTCAGTAAGCACTCCTGGTCATTTGCCTTTCAGTCATGGTAATTGAGGAGGTCAGATCAGTGATGAAACTTACTGTGTTTGAAAATCAGTTGCTCTTTGCCAACTTTTTCTTAGATTTAACTTTTATGGATATAAGAAGTTACTAATAGCTGTATTACCAAGTTCCACAAACTTGCTGCTTTCTGATTAATTTTTCACTTCAAACACATGAGAACTGACTTTCTACATTCCAATATGTATTTCCCTAGGCATAACTGGATGAAAAGAATTAAACTCAACTAATATATATTTTTTTTCTTTTTGGCTTGAAACATTCCTAAGGCTTTGTGAAATATGGGCTCAGGCTATGTTAAAGGTCTAATGGTTAATGGTTTAAAAAAAACATTTAAATATATATTAAGTTGGATAGTCTGATAATAATTACAGCATATACCTACTAAATTTGGTATATTTGGGTTTTATTTGAATAAATTTAAATAATTAATAATTATTAACTTAAATGCCTTTTAATATTTAGTCATGATCAGTAGGCTACCTAGCTTTCCTTATTTTACTCTACATTAAATATTGTAATAAATAGGAAATAAAATAGTAATCAAAAATATTTCCTTTTCACAAAATAAAGTTATTACAGACTTTAAGTTGAATTGATAATTATTGCATTTAACTTTTCAAGTGAATTAATAGTTATAAATAAAATGTTTTATTGTGTGTATTTCCTAGTAAGTTGATTTTTTTTAATTTAATAAAATACATGAAGGTAATTACTTCTCACTAGAGTACTCTTGATAAAATTTCTCATTTGAGATAAGCATCGCTTGCCATCAGAACTCGATTAGGAGAGAGAAAAAAACCACACAGTAACTTGAGGAGATCTAATGTAACATATCATTAACTATATCAGGGATTGGTAAAGTGAGGGATTGGCTAATATGTAGTGAAGAGAACTCTAATAAATACATGAATAGAAGACTTAAGAAGTAGTCACTACTCCTTAGCGTGAGATAGACCACTCAGTGAGGAGTTCCGTTCTCCTAAGGCTGCGATCTAGGTCTTGTTGGAGAGACCATAGACATGGCTCACTGGATGATAAAAATGTCACGTGATTGCTGCTACACTGGTGCAATGTGCAGGAAATCCACCCTGTGGTGCGCTGAGGGAAGCTGTTCACAGGGAGGTTTCTTATCAGAAATACTCTGAAGTATCACACGAGGGGTGTGCCAGGGAAAGCTGATGGCTACTGGTAACACTGGCCGCTCTGCGCCGTAGGAGCCTAGTGCTGGAGAAGCTGCCTGTGCTGTGAGAGCCTGCCTGGTGAGAATGTGTAAACCCAGAAACGGAATTTTTTCCCTATCACTATGCCTCTCCAGTGTACTCTACTGAGAGAGCTGCAGTGTCAGCTGGTAGGAAAAAAATATGTAGAGGATCCAGATCTATGTTCACAGAGCAAGCAAAAAAAGTGAATTTGGAGTAAAGAGGTAGTAACAACTGGCACAGTATTCGATTTTTAAAAATGGTTCTATTATATTTTAATATTGCCTGTAGCCATATCAAAATTTGGTTTTTTTATGTTTTTTATTTATTTTTGAGAGAGAGATAGAGACGGCATGAGCAGGGGAGGGTCAGAGAGAGAGGGAGACACAGAATCTGAAATAGACTCCAGGCTCTGAGCTGTCAGCAGAGAGCCCAATGCGGGGCACGGACCCACAAACCGTGAGATCATGACCTGAGCCAAAGTCGGATGCTTAACCGACTGAGCCACTCAGGCGCCCCTCAAATATTGTTTTTGACATGGACATAATAACACATTACTATAGATCCATATACAGGAGCAGATTTTATTTTAAACAATTCTAGAAATCAACATTCATATAAGATAGTACTGGTTCAATACTCAGTTAAACTGCCTTGGTTCCTGACTCTGTTCCTACCCATTCTGACTTTGGGTGAGGTTTCTCACCTCTATGTACCCATTTCCTCATCTGTAAAAAAGGATCAACATGGGTTGTTGAGAGGGTTAAATGAAGATAAAGTATATATAGCACTTAGATCTGTGGCTGGCACAAAGTAAGTTCTCAAAAACAGCTACTGTTTTTTAAATTAACATTTTATATTTATCAAACTGGGAGTTTATACTTTTTAAATGATTTTACATCAACATAATTTATTTTCCAAGTATTTAGAAACTCATGAGGCCATGATTTGTTCTTTAGTTCATGTACCCAATTCTGATTATAGCCACTGTGGATGTAAATGGGAGCTGATCATGGCTGCAAATGAGAATTACATTTTTGAATGTCTTAATTTCAATGTTGATTAATCAAAATGCAGAATAAATATTCTATAAATAAATGCAACTTTTAGTTATGGGTGATGTAGTCATATTGACACATGCTGTTAAAATACTTCCTAGAAGACGTGGTTCAAGATGGTAGTGTAGGGAGATCAACTCACTTCCTTCCATGGACCCAACAAATACACAGCTACATCTGGAACAAGTCCTTCTGAAAGGAACCTGAGAACTAGTTGAACACCTGATCGACAAAGGATCAAAGAACCACACTGAGACAGGTAGGAGGAGCAAAGACACACTCCTGCCAAAAACTTCACTCTCTATGCAGTGACCCATATTCAGGAGGGATCTCAAAGAAACAAACAAAAGGCAAACAAAAACATAAGTGGAGCTTCTATCTAAGGAGATAGAGAATAGGAGGGTTGAAATGGAAAAGTGCTTTATGGAAGGAGGGAGATGGCTTGTGAAATGATTGGTTATTAAGGAATGCTATGAATGACAGTTATCATTTTGCCCTTTGCAATTATTCTTGCATTTCTTGGAATGTTTATTAATTACGACTAATAAATTTATGGGTTAACAACCTCAATTTGCATATTAGAAAGCCTCAGTATATTTTCAAAGATCCAAAATAGCTTTCTCTAGTTCTTTATTATTGTAATTGTTGCCACTTTGAAACCAGTTCCCTGGTTTTCTACACTTTTAAGTAGCTCTTCATGACCTACATTAAAATCTACAGAATCTTTACCATTCTCTTTCGATGCAACTCTCCTAATGGGCATGCCATATCGTCTGTGGCTGGAACTTCACTTCCAACCACATAGGTTTCTAAAAAATTCTCTTTTTAGATTTCACCTCACCCACTAATGACTTAATACTCATCAATCATGTAGCAATGTGGTAATAGAAAAATGTTTTCATTCTTCCAAACATTGGCGTCAGTGCTTAAATTTTTTCCATAAGTGTTTATGTCATCATACCTTGGTTTGGAAGGCTAGAAGAGAGTCATATTAGGGAAAGGCAAAACCATATGAGCTGACACTTTATCATAAAAATGGAAGAGCTAGTGCATATTTGGTATATTGTTGGCAGAGCCTTAAATTCACAGTTATGGGAAGCAATATATTTTTATACTTTTGGCTAAAACATTTATTAAAGCAGTCTCAAAAGAGATCTACCACCAGCTACACTTTCATATATGTCTGCCAAAGAAATATGGCCTCTTGGTACCCTGCATTTTGTGGAATGGTAAATAAGCCTGACTTAAATACCCTGTCAACTGCACCACCCTAAAGTTGAGGTCAGTTTGGTTTGGGCCACCTGAAAACTTGTTCTCTCTCTCCCTTAGGTATTCTCACTAAGGCAATTTCTTCAAACCAGTTTCATTTGGGGCTGAATGTTATTTTAACCTTCTTTATGTGTTTCTTTAGCTTGGGAGGATAACATATGTATGAGGTTATGGTCTAAAGATGCTGCCTTTCCAGTTTACTTCACATTATGTAAAGTTATATGGTCCTTCAAATTAAAAAAAAATATTGCCACATGATAAAAATTATTTCTATAACTGAACTAGTAATATACCAACTATAGCTTTCTAATAGAAGACAGGGTAGAGTGATTCACATCATAGAGGCATCAGCAAATTTTCTATTTATCCTAATAATATTTATCTAAAACATATATTTCACCCATAATCACTAACAGTATACTGCAGCAAAAAGGAATTAGTGAAGTGTGCATGTGTAGAAGAAGGAATTAGTGAAGTGTGCATGTGTAGAAGAAGGAATTAGTGAAGTGTGCATGTGTAGAAGAAGGAATTAGTGAAGTGTGCATGTGTAGAAGAAAACATGGTAGCACTATTCTGAACTCCTTCCTGTCTTACCAGGATATGCTTTCTCACATCTAATTGTTTTACTCAATATCATGCTTGGGCAATGACTTCATTCCCATCACAACAAGAAAGAGTTGATTTTATTTGCAAGAGTATTTTTCCAAGAAATAAATTTCACGATTTCAGAAGTTTCCCCATGTACAGTCAAAATGAGAAAATAATTAACTGCATTGAAAAGTGCTAGCAGGTTAGGCTCCCTCTAGTGAACAAAACCCCATGGTATATTCAGTTGTAATTTGTGCCAAAGCCAAAATCTAATTATGATATAGTTGCTGACAGATTGTAAAAACCAAAAAATATTAATTTCACCAATATAAAAGACTAATATATAAGAAAATGTAAGACAGGATGTATTACTCCCCTCACTCTGTCTTGGGCAAAGTATTTCAGCATGTGTTTACTACTAAGCGTTTGGTAAACTTAGCTCTTCAGCATTGACTGTCTGTCCAGAACTGTTATTGGCCTTTCAGAGTTTGAAATAAAATAGAAAAGTTGATTTTGCTCTTCAGAGTCTTTTACAATAATATATCTTCCAGGTGTGCCTGACTGGATGGCACAGTCGTTTAAGCATCTGACTCTTGGTTTCAGTGCAGGTCATGATCTCAAGGTTCATGAGTTCCAGCCCTGCTTCTGGCACTGCCATCGCAGAGACTGCTTGGGATTCTCTCTCTGCCCCTCCCAAGATCAAGCTCTTTCTCTTTCTCTTAAAATAAATGAATAAACATTAAAATAAAATAAAATATCTTCCAAGATTTTCCATGAATATATGTATTTTTTTCCTAACTTAAGTGTGTCTCTAAGAAAGTCCAAATAAAGCAACAATTTATTAAATATCCACCAAGAAGAAAGCACTGCATATGCGATCTTAGTGATAGAATTTTAGTTCTCTGTGCAGATGTCTTTGTCATCAACATTGTTTTCAATATCATCATCACCTCTGTTCTCATTATTTCTAAGCTTATGCATGTGCCAGGCTCACAGTAGAAGTGATCATATAGCATGTAGTTGGTTTACAATGTCAGTACAGTATCGCAGTTAAGACTATTGGCTTTACATATTGACTCCTCAGCCAATAGCCTTAACTGTTCCATTATATGGTCTCCACTTATTACTCTGTGTTAAATATTAAATTCTCAAATTAAGCCATTACCAGAGTAAGTGTTCAGTACATACTCAAGATAGGTAAATGTTTGAAACCATTTTAGGCGTTTCAGAACTGAAACTAGGGGAAGTACACTGTAACCTTCAGTGTAACCAATGGGGGAAGAGTGAATATGATATGATCATCCCCAAATACCCCCATTTCCGGGAAAATAAAAAACCCTGAGAGCTTTCAGGGAAATTAGGAGAGTTAATGTGACAGCTTTTGAAGTTCCAAGAGAAGGATTAGAAACCGTTGGAATTAGAATTAGGGAACCTCACATTAGAGTCTGGGGGTAACTTGTCTAGGTACTTCTAGGCTTTACCTTTCTGTCTTGAGGAGACATTGATGGACAAGACTCCTCCAGCCATTGCTATTGTTAAGAATCATTTAAACAAAGTGAACAATGGTCTCTGCTATGAATTGAATGTTTGTGTCTCATCAAAATGCATATGTTGAAATTTAATTTCCAAGTGATGGTATTTGGATGGGGAGCCTTTGGGATGTGTAGCATTAGGTCATGAGGGTGGATCCCATGAATGGGATCAGTGTCCTTAAAGAATAGGCCAGAAGCGTAGCTTGCCCTCTGTCTGCTATGTCAGGATATGAGAAGTCAGCAGTTTGCAGTCCAGAATAGGACTCTCATCAGAACTCAACTATGCTAGCATGCTGATCTTAGACTTGAAGCCTCCAGAACTGTGAGAAATAAATTTCTATTGTTTATAAAGCATCCATTCTGTGGAGTATCTGCTGCAGCAGCTCAACCTGACTACAAGTCTCTAAATATAAATGAGTATATTCTTTGTGTTACAGAGAGCTAACGTACAATTTGAAAATTTTGTTTACGTCAATACATTGTAGAGATTTTAAAGCTGAAATTGGCTGAAGTTCTTTTCTGTAGCTCTTAATTAAGTATAATTTTAGACAGAGTTAAAGTAGGGGGAGGAAAATATACTGCTGACAAAATTGTGTCAATAGTAATGATGTGATCTCAGGTTAGTGAATATGTTTTTATATCTCAATTTACATAGTAATTTACATATTAAAGAGGGGCTCTTGGGTGGCTCAGTGGGTTAAGCAGTTAGGGATCTGACTCTTGATTTTGGCTCAAGTCATGATCTCACAGTTGGGAGACTGAGCCCACCCATGGGGCTCTTTGCTTGGTGTGAAGCCTGCTTAAGATTCTCTCTCTCCCTTTGCCTCTCCTTCACCCCTTCTCTCTCTCTCTCAAAAGAAATAAAAGTGATAGTTAAATAATACAAAGTATCAGAACTATTTTTCAGTTCAAGTTGTTCATTTAAACATTTATTCAATATTTGCTTATTAAACATTTGTTGAATTTCCTCTATGGGCCAGGCCAGGGGCCAGGTGGTAGAGGTACAAAAATGAGTAAGTCATTTGTTCCTGTTTCTGAGAAATTCAGTCTAGTGGGAATAAAATAGTTGTATAGATGAGAAATGTTTGAAGTGTTGTGGGTGAAGAAGAACAAAGAAATAAACTGGCAAAGAGTCAGGGAAATGCTCAGAGGAGAGGCTAAGGCAAGATCTGCCCTGAATCTTCAAGGGCAGGGAGAAGGAAGAGAATCCCAGGTTAAAGCAACAATGGGAAAAGGTATGGGGGAAATAGGTGTGTGTTTGAGGAGCAATGAGAAACTTAGTATAACCTGGGGAAAAGAAAAGTAAGGAGAAGGATAGTATGGTGAGGGCAAAATGAAAGAAATACATGGTGAAAGATTTTGTTTGACAGATAAGAAAGTCTGGGCTTGGTGCTGCAGATAATGGGGAACATTACAAGTATTTAAGCACTCTGATGATTTTTTTAAACACGCTGTGTTTTTAATTTTTTTTTAATGTTTTATTTCATTTTGAGAGAGAGAGAGAGATAGCATGAGCAGGGGAGGGTCAGAGAGAGAGGGAGTCACAGAATCCGAATACAGGATCCAGGCTCTGAGCTAACACTCAGCACAGAGCCCTATGCGGTGCTTGAACCCACAAACCACGAGATCATGACCTGATTCAAAGCTGGACGCTTAACCAACTGAGCCACCTGGGCACCCCAAATACCTTGCGTTTAAATGTATGGTACATAATCTCTTTTCTATGCTTCCTTGATTTTGTTTAAATGGCCTTCTATTGGAGTCTTCAGAGTATCACTATTTTTTACTCTTCATGGCCTCATTTACACTTTCTTGACTCTAAATTACTTCCATTATAAACTGCCTTTAGGTCTGTGTCAATTGTGCCACAGTGAAAAGATATGGTTAATGTAATCCCCAAAGAGAACTCAATCATGAAATGTAATGTCTATCCCTGAATCATTTCGTTTGAGAGTCATGCATTTATATTAACTGTGTAATTGCCACACTTGGCCTTCAGTCACTTCCCCTGGCTCTACACAGCTGAAGATGGCTAATATCACATGAAACACAGGAATACCTAGGAGGATAGAATCTGAAAATTAATAAATGTGGCAGGTCCATATTTGGTCAAACTGAGTTTCTGTGGGCATAAGGAATTTTGAAAACTATTTGTAAAACTGACAAACATTTTTAGAATACTCGTACATTTTTGGATAAACATTTCGAGGTAAAGCATCAAGTATCATTTTACTAAGTGTCTAAGCCTTTGAAATAATCTTAACATTCTTGCATATTGTAAAATACTTGGATTAGTTGATATTTTGAAATGTATCTCTCCTGAGACTTGAAAATTTACTTGGTGCTCTAGTTTGAGATAAAATATCTCAGGTCTTTTTTTCTTACTCCATTGTCCTTTTTATAATTCTTAAGAATATATATAATTATAACTATATATAACTAAATAAAACTATATATATTATATATGACTATATATAATTATAATTTTTATATATTATACATATTATATAGTATGTAATACGTATAACTATGTATAATTATAACTTTTAATGATTCTTAAGAATATATATAACTATCTTATATATATAGAAAACTATATACATAATTATAACTATTTGCTATTGCTAAAAGAATATCTAAATTTAATTAGGATGAAAACATCTTTTTAAAATGAGCTGTTGGATCATGATGACAAATAAAATATCTACACAATTTATTCAAAGTTAGGGCTCAAATAGGAAAAGAAGACAATTAACAAGTATGAACATATAATACACACTATTATATATATTTAATATAAAACATACATTAGACAATTTAGAATTCCACAAGTAATAAAACACTAATCCTTTGAGGTGTTAAAAGTTCTTTCATGGAAAAAGTCTGTAATAATGTAAATCTGACAATGCCAAATTATTATTTTCCTCTTCCTTTTGTAGAAAACATTGACACTTATTAGCCCTTTAAAGTCTCCTACATGTCCTGCCATAAAGAAACTCATTGTTTAACCTAATGCTTCCAAAACTTATTTGTGTTTGGAAACTCTCCTCTCCTCAGAATGTTTATTAATATCTCATGGGACTCTAGTATTCTAAGGAAAATTTTCTGGGAAAAGTTGACATAGAGTATAAGTAAATATAATATATTACATACAGAGAGGTGCATACAATAAACATAACACATTGCCTCTGATGAGTTGGAGCATGTTGTTTTGACATAAGCTGTATACTTTGAGGTTTTACAACTGACTACCATGCCTGGAACACAGTAGGTACTAAATAAATGTCTACTGAAGTGATCTGTTTTATCATGTAGTTCACTCTCCCCACCCCCATTCCCCCTCCAAAGGCCAATTTTCTATAACACTCCCTGAAGCTATTTTTGCCTGTGGCAGACAAGCAAAGTAAATTATTAAGAGCCCTTGTAACGAAAACCCTGTGTTAAGCATATTTTAACTTGTGTTACAACAAGGAGCTGCTTTTGGTGGTTGTAAAACACCCCTTAGTCCTGAAACTCTAGCATGTTGAAATAGATCATGTAGCCATTAACCATCAGAGGATTGTTTTCTCAATGTTACATTACCTCTTCCCTCTTTGAAGAAGGCATTAGTCTTCAGGGCTCACTGCTCTTCCTTCGTCTCAGGCTTTTTCAGCATTCTCTGCTCTGATGACATTTCTTCACTTAGGGCTTGATCATTCTGGGGTTAGGGTTATGCTTCCCATCTCCATGGCAACCAAGGTGCTGAAATCCACTCTATATCTTGTGAAATTCAAAAAAATCTAATAGCTTTTTCTATATTGATGTCATCTCCTAAGGTTTTTCTATGACTCCTTCAGCAAACATTTTAGTGCCAACGGATTTTTGAAACTATAGAGGTGAAATATAGATTATTCAACATGTTTTCATGGTTTAATAACAAAGCATGCTCATAACCAACAATCACAATTCCAGGTGATAATAAATAATGCTCAAAGCATGCACGGAAGGCAGTGTTATCTCAGAGAAGAGTAATCTCCCTCAGTATAGTCAAAATATCCTCAGATTCTTTGCATTTCTGCCTCCACCACGCACCTGAAAAAAAAATCCGTCTTTATTTAGGCTCAATTTGGAATTCTTTAAGACAACTCTTACCAGTTTCTTGTCTCCCCTTAAACCTCCTTTTTCTCCCATCTTTTACATATGCACTCTTAGTTGATAATCTTACCTCACTTTTTTTTTTTTAACAAATAGAAGACTTTAGAATAATTCCCTCATCTTCTCACCACAAAACTTACCACCTACCTGAATCTGCACTCTCTGCCTTGCTCCTTCCTGCTATGTTGGAAGAAGTGTCCCTCCTTTAATCAAAGGTCAGTGTCTCGACTTTTGCCTTATGTAGAAATTTATCTCTACTGTTGTTTCTCTCTTCTACTTAATTAATCTCTCCATCTCTGCTGGGGCATTTCTACCAGCTTAAACACCTTCTAATAGCTCTCATGTTGAAAAACCAAAAGATGGAGGAGGGGAAAATAAAGGAAGCTTATTTTTTAAGCACTCTCTCTACTAACCCATTTTTTTTGCCCCAGTTGTTTGATAAACAACTGTCTACACACTCTGCCTATACCTCCTCAACTCTTCTTCACTTTGCAATATCCTTCAATCTGGCTCTGCTCCCATATCTTCATTGATACTGATCTTTATGTCATGGAAACGAATAAACTCTTTTTCTGTCCTCACCTTACTAGACCTGTCAGCGACCTACAATATGACATGTAGGCCCTTATCAGAACCCTCCTTTGCCTTGTTTTCTATATCTGTTCTCCTAATTATTTTTCTACCATACTGGCCATTCCTTCTTTCATTCTTCTTTGGTGCTCTCTCTAGTGATTGTTATTGTTCAGGGCTTGGCTCTCCCTTTTTATTTTGCTGAATTTTTTCATTATGTGATCTCATCCATTTCCATGGTTTTATATTTCTCTGTTGTGTTTTGACCCCTTTGAGCTTCAGAATCATATCCAACTACCTACCTGAATATATTTCATCACTGTCTCAGTTTGGGAAGTATCATGAGATGGCCTCATTTGGCATTCTACTCCATTTACTACAGGTGTGGGAAGTTTCCTTTCCAGACCACCATCTCCCCACTATCTAGGGCTTTCTCAAGTACTCTGAGTCACTGGGATATTGAGAAATGATTTGTGTACTTGTCCATATGGGGTAAGTCAGAGAAAAGTCAAGCAAAATCTGAAGCAGCAACAGGTGTCACTCCTGCTGAGCAGTGGCTGGGAGATGTGCCAGAAGCTATTGAAGACATGCCTTTATTAGACATTGATGAAAAGAGCAGCTTGCATAACCTCTGGGCACAAGGGATGGACAGTGATTGCATAAAATGTAGGCCAGGGCAGTCATCAGATGATGACTTCCACATGATTCCTAGATACTTTAGCAGCGCTCCTCAGTGTGGCCCTTTGCTAAGCTAGTCCCCTTTCATGTCCATGTGGCCCATTTAAGTCTAGCCCTCTCAACCCATACTACCAAACTCTCTACTCTCATCACTGCCATCTCTTTGTTCTTCTTCATCTCAGAGAATCTCTTTTTTTCTGGATGAGAGGAAAGGGAATAGGATTGCAGGGGTAGGTGAGGGCATAGTAGAGCAAAAAACTGATCTGCCTAATTGTGTCTCTCCCAATCATTTTTATCCATGCTAGGAATCTTCTCATGTTTTAAAAGGATCCAAAGCCAAGAAGTCTCCCTCTTTTCTCTAGATTTAGTTATATCCTTACTTTAGCTCAGTTGAGTACAGAATAGAATGGTGGTGTGAATAGACCTTAGGAGAGGAGAAAAGTAAACATCAGGAAATATATTGAACTATTATCTCACCAAGATGTCTCTTTAGTCAGCTCAGGATACTAAGCTGACTAAATATATATAACAAAATATCATGGACTAGGTAGTTTAAACAACAGAAATTTATTTTCTTACAGTTCTGGAAGCTGGAAAGTCAAAGATCAAAGTTCAGTTTCAGGTGAGAATTCTCTTCCTGGCTTACTGTCTTCAGGAGGCCTTGCTATAGAGAAGGAGGGAGGGAAAGAGGGAAGAGAGAGGAGGAAGAGAGGAAGAAGGAGAGAGAAAAAGAATTTAAAGGATACCAGTTTTATAGATCACCTCCACCTTTATGATATTCTTTAATCTTAACTATCTTCTGAAAGTCTCTATCTCCAATATAGTCATATTGGGAGTCAGGCCTTCACCATATGGATAGGGTGGGAAGACATAGCTCAGTCCATAAAAATGTCTAACAGGAATTTCAAGTTTGAAAATTGTCTTAAAACAGATCACTTGATTCTCTCCAATCCCCACACTCTCATCCACCAAAACTTACTGTCAGTCTTTTTTCTCAAATTGAGTAATCAACACAATTATCTGACAACTTGCTTTAGCATAAAACTTGGAGCCACTTATTCCTGAGTCTTCTCATTTTATTACTCTGTATGTAAAACTCAAAAGCAAGACCCTTTACCTTCATCTCCATAGAATTCCTTAAATTTCTTCATCTCTCCCTCTCAATTCATGTATTGGTGCATGCCATCATCACCTTGACTGCTAGCCTCCTTAAGTGATGTCCTCATTTCTAATCTTTCCATCTTATAATTCACTCCCTACAACTAGAGTGATTTTATCAAAATGTCAATCAAATTATTACACCCACCTGAATGAAACTTTTCAGTGACTCTCACTGCACTTAAAATACAGCCTAATTGCTTTACCTTAACCTACAAGAATCTAGTAAGGACTTTGGATGTTAAAGGAAAGATATTTAAATGTTATAGAAACTCAAATGGAAGAAATGCTTGGGTATGCTTTGTGAGAAACAGTAATGTGGAAGCAGAGAGATAATAGATAGGGAAAAGATTAAGCTGATGATAGACATATAGTATCTACTGATACAATTCAGAAGAGGAGTTATAAATGTCAAAACTAAGGTAGATGGTATTGAGATGTAGGATTATATTGAAGAGTATTTATGAGATATAGAAAGAAAAAAAAAAAGCTATGCTGAACTGACATGAGAATGTAAAAGACAATAAGGGAACAGGCTCTTCCCAGACTTCTGACTCTGGTGCCTGAGTGTATTGCAGGATCATTTACTTAAGTAGAGATGGAGGAGGAGGAAATATTTGTAGAGGGGTTGATAAATTCCTAATGACACATGCTAAATTTGAAAGTGTATGGAAAATCATAATGGGTCATATTCATTGGGCTGCTGGATATAGATTTCTGGGACCTGAGGTTTAAAGATCTGGGAATCAGGCTTCAAAGAGCAAAGGATAGAATCCTTGATTGCATCCTGTTTCTGCGTATAGTGGAAGAAGAGGAGTCAATGGAAGAGATTGAGGAGAAGCGGATAGAAATGTGAGTGGAAAATCAGTCTACCAAAAATCTAGGGAATGAGTAGGAGATGATGACTAATGTTGCAAAAGAAATCAAATAGATAGAAACCAAAAATTGTTCTTTGGATTTGCAGACAGAAGTCATTAGTAGTATTTTTTTTAAATTTTTTAAATTTTTTTATTTTTATTTATTTCTAGGAGAGAGAGAGAGGAGACAGCATGCGCAGGGGAGGGTCAGAGAGAGAGGGAGATAACAGACTCTGAAATAGACTCCAGGCTCTGAGCTGGCAGTCAGCACAGAGCCCGACGCGGGGCTCGAACCCACGAACCGAGAGATCATGCCCTAAGCCAAAGTCGGACGCTTAACCGACTAAGCCACCCAGGTGCCCCATTAGTGGTATTTTGAGAGTAGCTGGGAAGAGGTAATGGGGACAGAAGGTGGATTACAGCATTTTGAGGATAGAATGAGGGTTAGTTTTATTTCCAATGAGCTTGGTTGAAAAGGAAATAACAGAGCTAAAATGTAGTCTAGTCAGAGTAAAATGGTCAAAGGAAGGTTTTGTTTCATGCATGCATTTTGTTTTTGTTTTTGTTTTTTGCAATTAGAAGAGAAGGAGCCATCAATTATGTAGACACCTGTTACCTCATGAATTGACTAACAAACAATAAAATAGGAGAAGAGGATAGTAGATGGTGGGGGGGAAAGAGGGACCTTTGTCAAGTAAAGCAACACATCTCTTCAGACTTGTCCTTGTCACCCTATCAATCAAAAGCATGAGATTGATGCATGTATTTTACTTATTGAATAGAGCTTTATGTTTTCTATGGAGTTAAAAAGTGAATGATGTGTTTGTGTGTGTTTTATCCCCAAATGCCTAAATTAATTTTATTTTTGACTCTTGTATGGCTCCTTGTTGATGGGTGGTCCTGGAGAGATAAAATTTGACTACACGCTGCAAGGGCATTATATTCTTCCTGACCTTCTTCCTATACAACCTGTAGTCTTTATGACTCTTGTAAGTTAAACTATAAAAGATTCAAAATACATTGCCACTTCTGTGCTGTTGACCACTCAAGTCCTAATCATTCCAGCTACAATGTGTTTTACTTTGTTTTACCTTTTTAATGAGATCTTTGACATCAATTCCTTTCTCCACAATTCAGTTTATTTTTATTTGACAACTTAGCTTGTTATAGGAGCAATTGAAAAACTCACCTAATTAAAATTCACACATCATAAAATTTAATTCAGTGGTAAGGTTAATTTTCCTCTAAGCTATTGAATGTCAGTGATTACTTTTCCAGTGGGAGTGAAGACAAGCCAAAAAAGAACTTTTCATTTCTTTTATCATTAGCATAAACTATCCTCAACTAAAATACTAAAGAGAAAGTCCTAGGAAAAAAACCCTCAATATGAATTAAAACTACACTACTGTAGATGGAAAAGACCCTGTTTTCAATAAGTATGAGATGCTTTAAAAAGAAAGTGTTAAATGTAATCTTGCAAGAAGTATGTGAATGGGGTCCAATCCTCTTAGAAATAGTTCACTGCTTAGAGGTTTTACTAGTTGACATTAGTTCTCATTGACTAGTTCTGGTGGTCTGAAGCATTAACTGCACTTTTGCTTTGGGGAAAGGGAATGGTTAAAGGACAAAATACTCAAGAATAGACACCTCAGAACTATGAATCTTTGTCCTTTCTTCTTTGTGAGTGGCATCCAACCATGACATGGAATGGCATGGAATACTTGGCCATGGAAACAGACTATGTATTTGTCCTAACTGCTTCTCAAACAAGACCTGGATACATTACAATTAGCATTATTTTTAAAAGATGGCAAACCATGAGAGACTCTTGAATACTGAGAAACAAACTGAGGACTGATGGATGGGGGAGGGAGAGGGGAGATGGGCATGGAGGAGGGCACTTCTGGGGATGAGCACTGGGTGTTATATGGAAACCAACTTGACAATAAACTATTTGTAAAAAAAACACAAAAAAATTGTAAAAAAATAATAAAAATAAAAATGTAAATATAAAAAAATAAAATAAAATAAAAGATGGAGGTACAGAAATTTTTTGCTATGGGTGGAATTAAGGTGCCCAGACTCCACTGTCCTGGGTAGGAATAGCCTGCTCCTACATTATGGGAAGCTGTGGAATCTTCAGGTCTTTCCCTCTATTTTTTTTATGCTTTAGTTGAAATTACACAGTGTCTAAGTTTATTTTGGCTTATTTGTATATTTACATAATTAATTTTTTCAGCCATAAAATGGCAATAATAATACTAAAAACCCCACAGTGCATTTTGAAAATAAAATGAGATTGATCCAGTTACAGCAATTAGAATTAGCCAGCATAGTTTAAACACTCAATAAGTATTGGCTATTATTATTCATTATTCACTTACTCGATGCATATTTGTTAACTACAGGTCATGTTCAGGGTGCTGTGTTGACATGGCACTCATTTATTTACTCATTCAACTGATATTTACTGAGCACATATGATAAGTTGCATACCTTACTAGATGCTGGGGACACAGCAGTGATTAAAACAAGATTTAGGCCTCCATGGATTTTATAGTATAAGGGGAATGAGAGATGATAAACAAATATAGAATATAATATCAAGAAGTGAGGCTTTGAAAGATAAATTATACATACTACAATGGAAAATAAAATAGACCTTACACTCACTAGTTAAACTTTGGACAAAATAAAGACAAATGTGGGAATTTAAAATTAAGGGATGGAGTAGTTCTGAATGGTAATCAAGGTCCAAGAAGTAGCTCTGGGTATGGTGGTTGAAATGATGTTTGTGCGGCATGGGAGGGAATGGGGGAGTGGGCACTCACTGAGTCTGCAAAGGCCAAGAACTTGGAGTTGAATTGTTCATCCATACATATCCTGATTTGACATTGATCTATAACCTGGGAAAGCCCTGGACCAGAGCCTCCTTAAGTCAGAACATGGATGTTATTATAAAGTACAAATGATATGTTGATCGAGATTAGGAATTCATTAAAATGGAAAAATGTTTGGTTTATAATGAAGGCATTTCCATCGCAGAATTTTAAGAATTTTGTTGTTCATTATCCTTTGTTTTTAAGTAAAATAACATGTTTTTAAAATTATTTTAGTTTGATTTTTTAATGTTTATTTTTGAGAGAGAGAGAGAGAGAGAGAGCAAGCAGGGGAGGGGCAGAAAGAGAGGGAGACACAGAATCCAAAGCAGATCCAGGCTCTGAGCTGCCAGCACAGAGCCAGATGTGGGGCTTGACCCCACGAACTGTGAAATCATGACCCTAGCTGTAGTCAGCCACTTAATCAACCGAGTTGCCCAGGTGCCCCTGAAATGATATGGTTTTTAATAGGCATCTTGAAGATCTGATTGCATAAAAGACCATAAGAACTCCATATATTTGGGAGATTGATAAATTGGCTTCCTTCAGAAAAATACGTTTTGTTCAAGTTTATATGATAATGAACCCCAGTTCAGCATCAACCTCCCAGAGCACTCCTGACCAGGCATGGTGTCAGAAGGGGACATATGAGAAGTTCTAGATACTGGCTTACCATGGTGTCCTCACCCTAGACCCAGAGATACGAAGGGTCTTTTCCTTGAGCGCCATACTCCAGTGTGTTCTGTTTATCCCTGATGAACAAAAATGAATTACTTAAGGAACAAATGGGCGCGCCTGGGTGGCTCAGTCAGTTAAGCATCCGACTTCAGCTCAGGTCATGATCTCACAGTTCGTGGGTTCGGCACCGCATCGGGCTCTGTGCTGACAGCCAGCTCGGAGCCTGGAGCCTGCTTCAGATTCTGTATCTCCCTCTCTCTCTCTCTCTGACCCTCCCCTACTCACGCTGTCTCTCTCTCTCAGAAATAAATAAAAATATTAAAAAAAAAGAATACCTGAAGCCCTTTCTTCTGTTTTAGTGGTGGGACTGTGGCTTTGTGTGGCACCAAGCCCGCAGCTCCCATTTTGTAGCATCTGGGAATGGCTGTATCAGACATATAAACGTTGGCTTTTAAAAAGAAAATGAAAAGGCTTGCTTTCACAATTCACAGCTGCTTCACCTCTGTCTAATGTTACCAAGTAAAAGAAGAAATGACCTATGATAAAGCTTGAGTCATGGAAAGGAGGAATCTAATAAAAAGGAAAGAAATGGTGTGAAACCATAAATTAAAAAAAAAAAACATATATCATGAAAGCTGTTCTTTTTAATGTTTTAGAGAGGTTAAAAACTTACTTTAGTGTGTCTTATTTCATAGGATATTTTGAATAATTATATGGTGCCAGTTATATCACAATGGTGTTTTGACTCTAATAATTCAGTCTTTTTAAGTAATTAAATTTTTAAATGTGGATAAGGTGAACATTTTAGAAGACAGAATTTGTTTCCATTTTGAAACTAGAAACTTAGAAACTAAAAAGTTATTATAAGATCTTCACTCGGGGTGAGTTATCATATGGCATTGCCTGGAGAAGCACATGCTGTATGCCTTGTACACTGGCATTGCTGAATCTCAGCTGGATGACGAAAAAATGGTAAAAAGAAACCATGGAACTGTCACTTTCCAAAGCTATAGTAATTCATCAAATTAAAAACTGAGCTGCGAACATGAAGATCAAGTCAATATCTTCTCTATAAAATTATATCTTTTCCTTGAAAATGGAAGTACTTACAGATATGGTTGGGCTTACCATTTTACTTATATTTATATTATAAAGACAAATATATTTACTTATAATATCAGCTGTTTACTTATATTCCAATATCAGCACAAACTAATAATCAAAGGTTTTCTATGTGAATGTTTGGCCATAATAAATAAATATTACAAATGCTGCTAAAATATTCAAAGGACTGAATACCTTCTTTTGAACCATATGATTTCCTCTGAAACAACTTTGACATTTGTTCCTATAGTTCAAGGGCATTTGGGAATAAAAGTATTAACACAAGTGAAAGTGATGACCTCAAACCATATTAGTGGCCATTAGTTTCTTCACCACTACACACTGGCAGAAAAAAGAAGGCACAAGTTTTATTTAGGAATGTCCTTGAAAGAGCAGTCAAAAATATTTTTTAATTAAATCTTAACCTTGAGTACATGTCTTTCAGTATTCTACATGATAAAATGGGAAATATGCATAAAGCATGTCTACTGCAAATGGAAGTATCTTTCTCAAGAAGGGTAGCAATAGTTTCAGTTGTAAACTGAAATGGCCACTTTTCTCATGGAACACCATTTTCACTTGAAAGAATGACTGACAGACAAAACTATGGTTGTTTAGATTTAGGTGTTTGGTAGACATTTTATCAAAATAAACAAATGATTTCTAAAATAAAATATAATTTTTAAAGATGGTATAATAAAATATGTCAACATTTAGAAGATCTGCACAATTCAGTGAACCAATAATTTCTAAATAATCCACAAGGATGCTACAAAATGGCATATGAATAAATGATCCACTTACAGTCCAAGAGGAACCTATAAAGTTTAATGTCACAGAGTACATTAAGTTCATTTATTATTGTTGTACATGGTGGTTGAGAAACATTTAGCAATATGGAAACAGCAGTATCGAATAACCTATATTATGCTTAAGTCCATATATAATTATAGACATAGCATAAGTGAATTATGATAGTGAGTTTACATTACTGTGTGAATCTAGATATTGCTTTAAAAGATATGTGAAGAGAGGTGATTGGGTGGCTCAGTGAGTTGAGTATCCAACTCTTGATTGTGGCTCAGGTCATGATCCTGGGGACATGGGATTGAGCCCCATCTCAGGCGCTGTGCTATCTGTGGAGCCTGCTTAAGATTCTCTTTCTCTCTCCCTCTGCTCCTCTCCTGTGCTCATTCTCTCTCTCTCTCTCTAAAAAGTGAAGATCGCTGAAGCAATAGAAAATTTATGATTACTTCTGAAACCATAACTGGAATATGAAAAGGAAGAAATAGACACCGAGTATTACCATGACACCATACTTCATTATGTAAGACTCTATTACGCTAGTGCTAGGAGGAAGGATTTGACAAGCTAATTAATTTGTCTTTTCTCTTTACACCTTAAGCCCTTTTGCTTCTCAATCCCTCTCTCTACTTCAAAGCTGTATCTACCAACAATACTAGCAGTTGCATAACCTACACATTTTCAAGGTATTCAGAAGAGTCATCTTTTGGTTCAGAAAGGTAAGTCGAGAGATATGAAGCAGCATTTCTTTGGGGTTGAACAGTTTTAATTACAAGAGTGGATGTTTAAGATTTTGAGGTTGTCATGCTGGTGCTGAACATTGGACCCCTAAGTAAGAAAATTGTCCATTTGTGTTTTTTAAAATATTTGTTAATTTATTTTCAGTAGTAGTCTTATTCAATTTTAATTCACATGCAAACCAAACTATGCACATAGTTTTCAGTTTTGTTTTTAGAAAGGTATATTTGTCAAGGTTGGAGGATAGGACAAATTTTATTTAACTGTTAACTAGCTTGATGTGAACTTATAAATATTTATATGAATGTTAGGTGGGCCTCTGTTTGTACTCTTGAGCAGGCCTTTCAAACATTAGAGGAGGGCGTGAAATTCCACTCCATCATCTGAAGCTAGCCTGCATAAAGGGAGACAGTGCTCATTAGAGAATGAAGATATGGTTATGAATTTCTTTCCTGAGAGTGCATTCATAGTATGCTATATATTCCTTCTATCCTGCTGGGGGGAGGAGTCATAGGGAATATTCCTTTCAGTTCACATCAACCACAGGATTGATTCTTGAAGAAATTATTTGAGAGCTTGATATGTCCTCATTTGGTGATTAGAGGGGAATAATGACTGATATGTGACTGTTGCCTATGAAGCCTAAGTGTTATATTGAGCAACCTGACCATATTGAGAACAAGGTACATTTATAGTAGGGGAAAGGGAAATTGGTTGTTTCCAGAACCAAGTGGATCCCATGAAACAGAGCTGGTCTGGGGTTGTCCCACTGGCTGGGACATACAGGAGAGAAGGTATCCTAACAGAAATACGAATTGCTATAAACCAAGAGCTGAGGGAAGACTCAGAGGACACATCTCCAATATCAAAGAAATCAAGCCAGAGTTCCCCAGCAGGCAGATCATGCATTAACCCACAATTGTCTCTCATGAGAGAAAGGACACAGACTTCTGCACCTAGCATACACCAACACCAGATTTCAGATGCACCAATTAAGTGAGGAGGATGGGAGACAAAGCCAGTGTGCTGTGACAAAACTGTCACTCTGTCTTCCACTTCCCTTTTCCCTTACCTCTATGAGTCTTCCAAGCCCAGTGTAGTCCCAAGCTGCAGGAAGAGAGAAGCTTTAAACTAATACTGGACTGGAATTTATCATACTTCGAAAAGGAGAATATTCATAAATTTTTATGAGCTGTTATTAAAACTACAGGAATTCCTCCAAGATTTCACTCAAGGGCAGGGAAAGAACTATTTATTGAAGTGAGTTTAACACAAAGTTTTAAGAAAAAATGTAGTTGCTTTTTGTTTGTTTTCTACTGAGTACAGTGTGTTCACTGAGTACACCAGTTTGGAGAATGTATTAAAGGAAATAATTTTTTTGCATTACATTGAAAAAGACTTGGCATTTAAGGCAAATTTTGAGTTTTTGCTTATGAAAATACTTTAAAAAATCTATAAATAGTACTATTAAGTAAGTAAAAAAGCCTAAAGTGGACACTTTAGTATAAGTAAAGCATAGATCATGTAGAAAAAGGAATGCAAAAGTTGAAGAATATGTGAAGTAAAATCCAGAAGAAACCCAAACAGAATCTATGAATATATTTATAAATTAGTCAATAAGAGGAACTAGAAATGCAAATCAGAACTTCTCTATACAATTTTCAAAGTTTGTAGCATATATTTCTGTAGTAGTTACTTGGAGTAAAATAAATGCCATGGTTGAATACCTTTGGTTATCTACTGCTGTGAAATCAATGATCCCCAAGCTTAGTTGCTCAAAAACATTGTTTGGATTGACTGGTCTCAGCTGGTTTGTTCTCCTGATGTGATGCTGTAGTTATCTTAGAATTCAACTGAGCTAGGACATACAAGATGCTCACTCACATGGGTGGCTGTGGAGGTTAACTGTTGGCAGGAGACTCAGGTGGGACTATCAGTCTGAGTGGCTCCATTCTCCTCAATATGGATTTTCCTTTTGTCTTTGGCTTCATGTAGCATGTTGATTGGTTCCACGGGGTGGAGTGGGGAGAGTTTCTCAAGAGCGAGAATTCCAACAGTAAGGAACTAGAAGCTGCCAGTCTTAGGTCAAAAGACCCAGAATATCACTTCTACTGCATTCTGTTGATCAAAGCAGTACATAGCCAGACCAGATTCAAATGAAGGGGAAATAAACTCTACCTCCCCATAGGGGAGTTGCATACACAAACAGGGAAGGAAAGAATTGATAGCAGCCATCTTTGGAGACTAGAAACTATGGAGTGCAATCATACTTAAAAATCCTTTATTTTGAGAGCACCTGGGTTTCTTAGTCAGTTAAGAATCCGACTTGGGCTCAGGTCATGATCTCGTTTTTCGTGAATTCAAGCCCCTCATCAGGCTCGGTGCTGACAGCTCGGAGCCGGGAGCCTGCTTCAGATTCTGTGTCTCCCTGTCTCTCTGCCTTCCCCTGCTCATGCTCTGTCTCTCTCTCTCTCTCTCAAAAATAAATAAACATTTAAAAAAGAATTCTTTATTTTCATAAAATTGTGACTTCAAAACAGGTCAGGTTTTATTATATCAGAAAGATTGTGTAGGCTGTCTAGTTTAACACCCACAATTTTCTAGCAGCCAGAATAGGCAAATTCAGGAAAGCACAACACCTTTGTTTTTGCAACCTGGCCTGGGGTCTAAGATTGTACATTTTCTCACTAAATTCACTAGTAATATTTGTGACTAACTTCTAATAAGTTAAAATGTTTATTTTGAATCTTCTTATTTGAATTTCTCAAATCCTACTGGGTGATTGGGAAACATAGTTTATTAAAATAAGGAAATAGTTTGAAGATAGTGGTGGATATATGTAAAATATATGTGTTGATTGCATAAAAAGTAATGAGAAATAATATTACATTTCAACTCACTTCACTTTTTTTCAAAAATTTAGCATAAGATTATCTGTGTAACACCTACTTAATGAACAAAGGGAATAAAACCTCATTGAACATATTGCTGGGTCTACAAGATTTAGTTTAAAAACTTGTTTTCTTTACTGGAAGTTAAACTTCATATGCTTAATACTTGACAATCAGGCAGAAGTATATGTTGACCAACTTGTCAAGATTGGCCAGAATCAAAATCCAGGTGGAAACAAATAGTCTAGTGTTACTTTATGCAAGTCTCTTTATAGACCAGACTTATCATACAAACAAAATCTGAGACAGTATATAAAACTTCTTTGCAGTCACTTGACCTTCTTTAATCTCCTCATCTCTGGGTTCTACCTTTAGTCAAGGTTCTCCAGAGAAACAAAACCAATAGGATGTGTGTGTGTGTGTGTGTGTGTGAGTGTGTGTTAGAATCATTCATTCATTCACTTATTATGAGGAATTGGCTTATGTGATTAAGTGTCCTGTGAAGTCACACAGTCTTCTGTCTGCAAGCTAAATACCAAGGAAAGTAAATGGTGTAATTCAGTCTGAGTCTAAAGGCTTGAAAAATGGGGAGCCACTGGGGAGCCAGACAAGATGGAATGTGATGTCCCAACTCAAGCAATCAGGGAGGAAGCAAAAAAGGGGCAGATTCTTTCTATACAGGCCCTGAGTGGACTGAAAGATGTCCACCCAAATTAGGAAGGTCAATCTCCTTTGCTGAGTCCACTGACTTAAATTCTAATCTATCCTGAAATACCCTCACAGACACACCCAGAAATAATGTTTAATCTAGATCCCCCATCCCCCATTGGCCAGTCAGGTTGACATATAAGATTAATCATCACACTCTATACTCCCACTTGCTATTTGAGCTCGCTTCTCTGATTTTTTTCCCTTGAATTTGACATTTTCTTGAGACAGGTTTTATTTTATTTTTCTTTTAATTTATTTATTATTTTTTACAAATAGTTTATTGTCAAATTGGTTTCCATATAACACCCAGTGCTCATCCCCACAA